>NC_054372.1:69354505-69676172 GCF_017654675.1 Xenopus laevis | reverse complement strand
GCAAAAACAGAAAAAAACCCATCTGAGAAATTGCTACAATATTAGGAGTGGCAAAATCTACAGTTTGGTATATCCTGAGAAAGAAAGAAAGCACTGGTGAACTCAGCAAAGCAAAAAGACCTGGACGTTTATGGAAGACAACAGTGGTGGATGATCGCAGAATTATTTCCATGGTGAAGAGAAACCCCTTCACAACAGCCAAACAAGTGAACCTACGGAGGTAGGCATATACTGTAGATATCCACGTCTACCATAAAGAGAAGGCTGCATGAAAGTAAATACAGAGGGTGCACTGCAAGGTGCAAGCCACTCATAAGCCTCAGGACTTTGGACTTTGCTAAAAAAAAAAACATCTAAAAAAGCCAGCACAGTTCTGGAAAAACATTCTTTGGACAGATGAAACCAGGATCAACCTCTACCAGAATGATGGCAAAAATAAAGTATGGAGAAGGAACAGCTCATGATCCAAAGCATACCACATCATCTGTAAAACGGCAGAGGCAGTGTGATGGCTTGGGTGTGCATGGCTGCCAGTGGCACTGGGACACTAGTGTTTATCCATGATGTGACACAAATTACCCAGGCAACCATGCTTTGTTTTGAATGAGAATACAGAATATGAAAAGGAAAGATGAGTAATAAAAAGTACCAATAACAATAAATTTGTAGCTTTACAGAGCATTTGTTTTTAGAAGGGGTCAGTGACCTCCTTTTGAAAGCTACAATGAGTCAGGAGAAGAAGGCAATAATTCCTAAACTATACAAAATAAATAATAAAGACCATTTAAAAAGTTGTTTAGAATTGGCCATTCTGTAACATACTAAAAGTTAACCTGAAGGTGAACCACCTTATTAATCTCTAGCATGGTCTTTCTGGTTGTGCTAAGACACATAGAAACTGTATACCAGATAGATAGCTCAATTACAAAACCGGTTTGTCTCCATTATGCATTAAGGGCCCAATACATGGCCTAAGGCATAGAGAAGGGGCAGACAATACTTGATTGACAGCTGAGATAAATGAGCTTACAAAATCTATGAATGCTTTGATAAAAAATAGAAATTGGATTTCATGTTTAATTTGAAAAGGACTTTTATTATACAGCTTTTTGTGTCTGGATGACAGGTCCACTTTAAGTACCAAAGTACCAGGTACTGTTTTATTATTACAGAGAAAAAGGAAATCGTACTTAAATATAATAATAATAATATTATTATTAAATATAAAAATAAGGATTATATATATGTATATATATATATATATATATATATATATATATATATATATATATCCTTTACCCTAGTGAATGCTACAGGCCGTAAAGTGCATAGGAAAATTACAGAAATCAAATAATGATAATTACTGTAAATATACTGTCACACTGAATTAGTAAGATTTGCTCTAAATGAAAGATTAAGAGAAGTGGTGTAACTAGATGTTACTGGGTCCCACAGCAAATTCATCTTAGGGCCCCCAACATATCCAGAGGTTGTCCTGTTTTACCAATATATGTTGAAATTGTTCATTAATTAGGGCCTCGTGGGGCCCCCCTATACCTTATGGGCCCCCCTGCAGCCGCAGGGTCTGCTTCCTCTGTAGTTACGCCCCTGGTTAAGAAGCAAAAAGAGCATGGGCAGTTTCACATAAAGTCTTCTTTAATAAGAGCCAATGAAGAAGTTTAGTTTCCAGTGTATTTTCAGATGTGGGAAAGGGAGTTTCTACTGTAACTAAATGAACACAAAACAGCTGTTGTTGTGTTACTTTTTCTACAGCTCTGATTGAATTAGTATTTGTAGCATATGTGAGTTTTCAAGCAGTGTGTATTTGGGAATGCAACGTGTTTATCCTGGTAGACCGCGGGGTTACCAGAGTAAATACTTGCCTGCCCCTGCTGTTGTGCAGACATACTGTTTAGTGTGGCATACAAATTCAGGCCAAAGTGTCTTCCAGGATACTTGGCACTGATTTACATTTGATTTCAGCAAAAAACCTTGAGCTAGACAGTACCTTTTTGTAATTTAAAGGGCCCCCATTTGTCTCCCATGGAAATTGCACTGAGCACATTTTTAAATATTGCTGTTGAAAGGGAAATTATCATCAATAAAACATTTTTTTTCAGCCTGTGCTTCTAAGCTTTGTACATTCAGTTATCCTCTGGTCTGATTAAAAAATAGAGACATGTAATGCTAAATGGTGGAGCTTTTCCTATGGAGTCTGCTGGTTTCTGAATGATCTTTTTTACATAATTATAAAAGAAACATTGAAATGTATAGAATATATATATATATATATATATATAGTTGTTTTTAGATAGTTCACCAGAAACAAAGGATTTTTTCAGATGCTTTTCCTTTATTGAAATTTTGGAAAAATGGCAAAATAAAAATAATAGAATGCCGTTGAAAAAAGTTGCTGGAGGGTGAACTACCCCTTTAAAGGAGAATTTAACCGTTTAGCAAAAAAAAACCCCACTAAGCTTACCTAAGACCCGGAAGATGGCTGAATCTGCACCGAGGGGTAAGTATAAAGTATGGGGCAGTTCCCCGGGGGGGGCAGCTAGGCTTGGGGGGAGGAGGGAGGTGGGTTTATGTGGGGTAGGGTTTTTTTAGGTAACGGTTGAATTCTCCTTTAAGGTTAGCATGTTTTACAGATATATAAATTAGGCTCCTTTTCATAACTTGTGTATTTGGGCTAAATACACCTGACGATATTTTAATTACATGCAAAATGCATGTAAATTGCATATACATATGGTTACCTTCATATAATGTAAAAATGTATCTATACCTAACTGGAAGTTGCTTTTCAAAAGCAACAATAGTAAATCAAAAATGGATGTATGATGCAACAGATATCCAGGTATTAGTTTCAGTTTATCCAATATCCTCCTGCCGAACCATAGTGGCTATGAATCATAAGATGCTCAGTGCTCACAGGATGGTCCTACTGATGCACATACCCAATCTAAAACTTATTTTCTCAAAGGCACAAATAACAGAAGTGAATAAGTACTGATGAATCCTATTGTTACAGCTGCACGCTCTTTGTATAAGTGAGACAGATATGATAAGTATGCCACAATATATTTGTTTATAACTAGAGGTGGATAAATCAAGTAACATTTTAATTATTACACACATTATGTGTGTGTGTGTGTGTGTGTGTGTGTGTGTGTGTGTGTGTGTGTGTGTGTGTGTGTGTGTGTGTGTGTGTGTGTGTGTGTGTGTGTGTGTGTGTGTGTGTGTGTGTTTTGTGGAAAGGATACTCTGCATGATACTTCATGAGGATACTCTGCAGCATTTTGTTCTAAATACAAATATAATGGCATGCAAAAAACACAGAAACATATCAAAGGAAGACCATTTACAAAGTAGCAGCAGATATGGGATTGTTTAAATCTATTGGCCAATTGGTTACTTCACTGGTGCAATAAGATTCATAAATGAGTCATACTGTCTCCTAAAGGAAGCAAACGAGTGCTGGACTAGGAATCATACTTTCCTAGTTAAAAGAGCTTGTATCTTCCCTAAAACTAATTTTCCACTCCCTATCCAAACTAGGCAGCCCATATTTATTTTATTATGCAAAATTATTTTCCTGTGAGACTGATCTCAGTGCCATGACAGTCACTTTGTTGTTAGGTAACATTTTAAGATAACAATAATTGCTTGCCATTATTACTAAAACGTGAACTATCAGAAGGAAAAATAAGTGCCTTTTAGATGTTTGGATCTAGTAGATATAGGTTTCATGCATCAATTCACCACAGCACAAAGAGCAAGGAAGTGTAGCTATGGAAGGGTAGGACCTCCCAATACTATCGAGCCTCCTCCTAAAAGCCAGTTTTGGAAGTTTCAAATATGGGCATTTAAGCAGCTTTCAGCACCCTGTTCACACCAAGTGGCAAGCTGCTGTAAGTTTTTGGCTGCAATTCTGCATAGGTACCCAGCCTAAAGCTTGCAGTTAGAAGAAGAGAGCTAGTGAACTATATTAGCTCCCCTATCTTAGCATCAAAAGCACCCCATATATGAATACACATGGGGGGGTTATTTATCAAAATCTGAATTTTTCTGATTATTAGATTTTAAAAAGTCAGACCAAACTAGAATCTATTTGACCTTATTTATTATTAAAAAACCTTGATTTAATCGGATCGGGGGAAAACTCAATAAAATTGAGTGAAAACCCAAATTGTAATTTTTTTTTGATTTCTTGAAAAGCCTGAATTTTTTGGATGTATTATTTATTTTTTTCAGGCTAATTCCAGCACAAACCACAGAAACTACCAAATAGGATAGGGACTACTCCCCTTGACTTATATACAACCTCAGAAGTTCTGAGATGGAGGATTTTTAGATTCTGACTTTTTGTAGCCTCGTGGTATAAGAAATCTCAAAAAATTTAGTTTTTTTTGAGTTTTTAGCATTCATACTTTATTAAATAACTCCCTTAATGATGTTCTCCTTGTTCTCTCTTAATTTAGCAGTGATGCTTTAATAACCTAGTCTTGGAAATTGTAGGCTAGTGCTTCAGGTATTTTTTAACCTGTGATAATATGTTAGAGTCTGCTGGAAAGTAGAGCAACTACAGATGAAGCCACTTTGGTTTGTCATTTTTACATAGAATTACTAAACCCATATATCCCGCTTATCCCATTTAACACAGAAAATTGCATCACAGCATCCCATCTAATTAAAGCATTCACTATTGTGAACATGATGACTTTAGATAACACAGTTTCTTCCGTTAATCCTGAGTCACGACGCATTTAACACACTATGTCCTCTAAGCAAAATGTAAAGCTTGGCTTCTTTATTTCCACTGAGCTAAATGATAGAAAGCAAACTATTGTAACAGATGAGGTTACCCAAAATTTCCCAGAGAGGCAGTGTTTAAGACATTTTTGTAAGTTGAGTTCACCAGTATCTATGCCTAACTTACTCACTAGTGACACCATTAGAAAATTAGTAAATGTAGTCATGTCTGCTTCTGTTGTGGTGAAATATTCGGTGTATGTTAAACAATAACAATACTATGCATATCTATGCAAGTACAGGTAAAGAAAGAAAATTGAGCATTAAAAATTTGTGTAATGAAAACATCTTACCAGACCATCACAGTTGCTAAGAGCAACTAAAGCCCCTGGACTGTCAGTTATTTCTCCAACATAAGCACAATTAGTCCATAAAGATTCCTTTCTCCATGTTTGCTGTGTGGTATAATAATCGGGGGTCTGATTCCCAGTATGGGATCCATTACTGAAATTTGCTGGGTCTTCATGCCATTCTACAACAGCTCCTGGGGCTATGAGTTTTGTATTTGGTCTCAGTTTAAGGTGAAAATCTCTTCCAAAAGCAGTGACATTGAAATAAATTGTGTGTTGCACTTGGGAAGCATCTCTTGTAAACCTTTTCTTGTGGTTGACTGAAACAATGTTAGACATATGACGTCCCTCGGCATCAGTGCTCACGGGTGTTATAACTTCATATTCTCCTATTTTTCCTTTTAATAAGTCTGAGGGCAAAAAATACAAATGCTTATTTGTTAGCTTGAGTCTAAATTTCATATCTGGTTAATGCTCACAAATATATCTACTAAACATCAATATACTGTGTGCTTCATATAGCGGATGCAGAATTAAATAAACCCATTTTCTGCCAAAAGAACCTACAATTTTACCAGTGTGTCCAAATGAACCAAATTCTAATTGGACATGTAGGAAAAGCTATTCACAGATGAGTTATTTGGGAAGTGTAATCTCTTGCCTGATCTGATTGTTCTCCATTAAACAATCAAATTTGAAACTGTAGTGGGCAATTTGGCCAATAATCTACCCAACAAGCAGATCTATGACTCTTTATTCAGATTACGGGTTGTTTGCGAGGACCACTAATTTATAGAGGCAAATAAAATGTGTATTTGGTACCCATAATAAAGTGTACTAAAAGTTTACACAATATACTACATATTTAAATCTATACAAGTGAATTTAAATTGCTACTGAAGTGAATGATAAAAGGCAAATGAGAATGATAAAGAGTTACTGGTCTTGCTATATCTTTATTAAGAAGAAAGAAAAGAAAATTGCAAAAAACACACTGTCGGACATAATGCTACTTGGATTTTACAGGTAAACTCAAAAATCAGCAAGAATATTCCATGTCAGTCAAATATGATGGCCCTGTTGCCATAAAGAAAAAAATGGTGCACTCATGGAACTGCATAAAAAGGTTTATTTAGTTAATGTTTCGATCGTTCAGTGAACCTAACTGCAACATGACATGGCTCTGACACATATATGACATGTTACTGTAGCTACATATTCCTTTTTTAATTAAAGATGAGGAATTCAGTATTTTCCATCTTGGACTTGAGTAAACCACATCTGGCTTCACAGGGGGAATGGGTAGGTTAACTAAGGCCAATAAGCATCATTTATATCTAATATACTTATAAATAAACATGAATGTGAAGAGAGTGAGAAAAAAAGAGAGTCTTGAGTTACAATGAAGTCTATTCAGTGACAGGGACCTCTGTAGGAAAAGGTCTCTATGTGTAATTCCACAATTATGTTTAAATAAAAAGAGAGACAGAGAGAAATATCTGGTAGGGAAATACAAACTTTCCAAAGTCAAAATTTCAAAATGCATACTCTTGTTCATTATACTGTACAGTATGTGTATGATAAAAAAAAATCTAATAAAAAATGATGAGAAACACAAAGAAATCACTAATAAGTTAACATGAAAATATACAAGATTAACAGGGGAATGTAATAAAAGTCGCAAAGTGCAAAACAATTTGCACCAATAAGACTAAAAATCCACATCTCGCAATGTAATATTGTTCCTTAAACTGTTATTGCATTGCGAATTTTAATTGCGCATTGCGAATTTTAATTGCGCACTCATAAGAAGTGCTTGAAGGTGTCGTAATCTTTTGGAGCAAACATAACGACTTTTTCAGTAAGAAGTTTTATTACATTGACTGCGCATTGGCGCAAACTATAAAATTCGCAAACGGTCTTTCACTGTCGGAAGTGGTCGCTAAACAGTTTCCGGGCTCGCAAAAGCTATATTAAATTCGCACAAAGCAAAATTTGTTCGCGCAAAGGCATAACTTTTCGCATTGCGAATAGTTTTTCCGTTAGCGATTTTTATTACATTCCCCCGTAAGTCAATTAAAGATTCTGTTGTAGTGTAATGACTGTACCTCCCAGTTGAGAATAGTACTAATAGTACAATACTGTGTTGGCAAACTGAAATTTTCAGGTAGTCTGAGAACTATGTGGGAAGAATTGATGGGGCTGATTCATATCTAAGTACTAGCCAACACCAGTATTGGCATTGTCGGACTGGGACAACAGGGGCCCACCCAAAAACCTATGACTAGGGGCCCACCAAAAGACCTTAGATCAGTGGCCCACTCTCAGTACTATTATTCTTCCTCTCCTCACTCAACCGCTATTCTCCTAGTCTCATTTCTTTACATACTATAATACTATAATCTATTATTCCATCTATTTAGCCTTTATTTAGAAACAAAGAATGATCATGAAATAGGCCAAATGTTTAGCAGCATGAGTCCGACACAGATTATTGGGTGTAACTGGGTGACAGTGGTAAAGCATGCGGCGCAAAAGAGCAGCACAATCATAGATATAACAGATCACCAAACAAAGTTGAGCGACAGTGAGTCAAGCACCAGGTAAGATAGAGAATAGTCAACAAATTCATAAATGGCAATCTTTGCCAAACTGCAGAAAGGGGTAAAGGACAGGACTACAGGACTGATGTATTTGTTATTTTTGTTAGTCTCTGTGGGCTTACTGGTCAAAATAAACATCTGGACAGTTAATGTTAGGGCTGCCACCTCACCCCTTTAAAACCAAACACTTATGGAATACACAGCCTGCATGGCTAATTAGCAATTCATTTAGATGCATGCTGCAGACTGAAACGGTTAATGTGCAGCCATGAGTCTCCTTGAATGAAGAATCACCTGCGCTAATGCACTTGTGGCGCTTCGATTTCCAAAGTTATCTGAAGTTTCCTTGTGAGGCAACTTCGGAAATCGAAGCGCCGCGAGTGCATTAGCGCAGGCGATTCTTCATTCAACAGGCAGACAGAAAGGCAGTTCGGGGAGATTGTCACTCCGCAGAAGAGGCGATTAGTCGCCAGGCGACTAAATCTCCCCATATCTGCCCGTCTGCCCCATGTGAGGATTACTCACCCTGGTGGCCTAGTGGGCTGGCGGGCCTAGTGGGCTTTTCCTCCTCTGATGCGGCGGTTCCTATGGGCGTGCACAGCGTGCCTTCTCCTTTATAGGTGCAATAGTGCGAAATTTAAACATATTTAAAGGGACAAATTGTATTTTGTCTTTGCCCTTTATAGATTTCTTCCTTGTGAGTCCTGGTGCCTCCGTGCTGTTTAAGCTTCTGTATCCTGTGATCTGATTAACTGTTGTGACCCCTGCCTGCTACTGACAATCCTGACTTCTGAAATCCTGACCCTGCCTGACTCTTCTATATCCGAATCTCTTCTGATTGATCTCCTGGTTTTACCCTTGCCTGTCTGACTCCGCTTGTACTCTGCCTGCCCCGACCTGGCCTGATTCGACTGCACCTTCTGCCCAAAAGACTTGTGCTTTACCATCGTGCCCCTTTGCTTGTACAGAACCCTTTGGCACCTCTCTTAAGAAGACCTGGCGGCATCCGATTAGCCGAGGGCTCCTCCCGAGGTGAAAGGTGGCTGTTAAGGCAGAAGCAAGAACCGAGAACAGGGTGCTTAGCACTGGTTTGAATTGCTAATTAGCCATGCAGGCTGTGTATTCCATATGTGTTCGGTTTTAAAGGGGTGAGGTTGCAACCCTAATTAATGTGTATGTTCCCTGGAGATAATGGGTTCTTGGTTTTTCAGCAACATCAAAGAGCAGCCAGGCTGTATAACAAAATAATAGCCTAAGAATGTGTATTTGAAAAGAGGGAATATTTGCTGAATATTCTCAACACCAAATTTTTTAGGCTGCCAATGGGCAACTGCACAGGTTCAATATTATGTGTGGAGCCTAATCAAATGCACATGTTCAAGTGAATTATAAGGGCAATGACACATGGTGCTATATGTTGCTCTCATTTTGTCTCAGCTGCATAATGCTAGAAAATACCCTGCCATAGACAATGCTGAAAATTGTGTCCACTAAAATCAATCAAAAATGTCTGCAATGTGAGTATTTTAGAAAGAGACAGCTTTCAGTATTGTCAAATAGCACCATGTATCATTGCTCTTAGGATCAGATAAATGTCTAGCCAGTGACTACAGTCACAATGGACACATACAGGGCTTATTTATTAACACTGCATTTATAAATAATACAATTTTATTAACCTTTATTAAATGCTGGCTTTTTATAGAAGTTGGCTCCTTACAATATAAAAGGATTTCAGAGTTTTAAGATACTGGTATGACTGGAAACCAGTCTTTACCTGGAATGCCACTTCTATAGGTAAGGAAGGTAAAGTTCACCTTCAAATTAACTTTTTGCAGGTTAAACACAGTCTTTCTTTTTTTGTAATCTGGAATGATAAACATTTCTATTACAAGATACAGTTTCCTTAAGGCTAAGGCCACACTAGGCGATTTGACTCGCGGCGACTTTTAAGCAATCGCTGGGGCGATCTTTTCTCTACTGTCGCTCGAAATTGCCTCGCTAGGCGATTTCGAGCGACAATAGAAAAAAGATCGCCGCGTGTGTTTTTACGCTGGCGATTTGTCGCGATTCCCATAGACGCCAGCGCAAAAGTTTCCCCAGCGATTGCGGATTAAAAGTCGCGGCGAAAAGTCGCCGCGAGTCAAATCGCGGCGCTATCGCCTAGTGTGGCCTTAGCCTAAAGGGGCCCTGTTATCTAGATATAAAAAAGCTGTATAATAAAAGTGCTTTTCAAATTAGAAATGAAACAGTTACAAACTGTGGCCCAGCAAACAGCAAAGAACAATGGCCCAGACTAGGTATAGGCAACAGAAGAGGTATGTCCCTAGCATCGTCCACTACTCTTGCACTCTAGATACGTGCCTATTCTGCCTACCCCTAATTCCAGCCCTGAGAACTACCTGTTATTACCTAGTATGTTCCCTATGCAGCCCCGTAATGTCCTCTATGATAATAATTTACAAATATTTAAGGTCAAAATTTTAACCAGTGTATATTTTTAAAACCTGGTGATGCGTATGGCATCTGATGCAAACCAGACAGGATATTATCCACTTATAATACACAAAAGCCATGAATATCCTGTAAATTATATCCTTATAAATGGTGAGTTCTGATGTCATTTCTGTCACATGACTCATAGAACCCAACTAGGGAATTTTAATAAAATACCATGTGCACGTGTGGCTATTTTATAACACAAAGTTGCAAAGTAGTACTTTTAAAAAACGCTATTGTACTGTGTAGTATAAAGTCTACTGTAGGGTATTACAAGAAACCCTTCTGTAATGCAGGGTGTACAAGCCATATCAAGCATATAACCCACAGTTTGTAGAACAGTTGTTTATATAGTGAATTCTCAAATTCTCCGGTTTATTGAACGAAACTCAGCGCAGATCATGATATCTTCCAATTGTAAACGGGACAACTGCCATTGAGGGCCAATTCTTAGCAACTTTTGCTTAGGTTTTCATAATTTATTTTGTACAGTTTTCTAATTATTTGCCTTTTTTCTGACACTTTACAGCTTTCAAATGGGAGTTGCTGACTCCATAAAAAAAGCCAATGCCCTGTAAGGCTACAAATGTATTGTTATTGCTAAATTTTAATTTCTTGTTTTAAGGTCCTATCCTATTCATTTTCCTGTCTCTTGTTCAAATCAATGCATGGTTGCTAGGGTAATTTGGACCCTCCCAGATTGTTTATAATGCAAATTGAAGAGCTGCTGAATAAAAAGCAGATAACTCAAAAACCTTAAATAATAAAAAATGAAAACCAATTGTAAATTGTCAGAATATTACTCTCTACATCATACTAAAACCCTTTAAATCATATTTCAAGAAAATTTATTTTCTAGTTAAACTAGTGACAGCAGACTGTATGGTAAAAGGTGTCTGTGGTTGCGTAACTAGACACCCAAGGGCCCTGGTGTGGAAACTTACAACTGGGCCCCCCTTAGCCCTAGGCTGGACCACAACCATTACTGGCTTAAAGGGATACTGTTGTGGGAATTTTTTCCAAAACGCATCAGTTAATAGTGCTGCTCCAGCAGAATTCTACACTGAAATCAGTTTCTCAAAAGAGCAAACACATTTTTTTTATAATTAATTTTGAAATCTGACATGGGGCTTAGACACATTGTCAGTTTCCCAGATGCCCCAGTCATGTGACTTGTGCTCTGATAAACTTTAGACACTGTTTACTGCTGGTTGGAGTCATATGACCCCCCCCCCCCCACAGCAGCCTAACCACAGAACAATGGGAAGGTAATCAGATAACAGCTCCCTAACAAAAGATAACAGCTGCCTGGTAGATCTAAAGCTGGCCATAGACGCAAAGATCCGATCGTACGAATCAACGTACGATCGGACTTTCCCATCTCCCGACCCTCCACTAACCATTCAGATCAAAGTCTTTACCATTCCGATCAAATAGAACAGATCACCCAATGTTCTGCCCCTGAAAGCAATCGTATGATACTTATGTCTGACAAAACTAGTGACAGTCTCCCTCTGAAAATCGTACGATCGGCAATACACGCAGAGATATTATCGGCAGGCGACAGAAATTTTCTAACCTGTCCGATCGACCAAACGACCGATCTCCGACGGACGAAAAATGTCGGGACTCTCCACACATGGTCCGAAATTCGTACGAATCCACGATTCGTACGATCGGATCTTTGCGTCTATGGCCAGCTTAAGAACAGCACTCAATAGTAAAATGCAGGTCCCACTGAGACACATTGAGTAGGAGAAACAACAAGCTGCCAGAAAGCAGTTCTGGCTCTTTCTGAAAGCAAATGACCAAGCAAAATGACCTGAGATGCACCTACACACCAATATTACAACTAAAAAATACTCTTGTTGGTTCAAGAATGACATTTTATATTGTAGAGTGAATTAATTGCAGTGTAAACAGTGTAATTTAGAAATAAAAACTACATCATAAAAATCATGGCAGAATCCCTTTAGAACAGAACTGAAATAAAAAAAGACAGTTTTTTTAAAGCGGAGATCCCCTCTAAAAAATGGAAATGTGTTTCCTAGCATTACCTAATAAAGTTTCTCAACTTGCTTTTTGGCAAAAACACCCCTGACCTTCCCCAACAAACAAAAGACTAGCCTGTGGCCATCAAAGTGCTTTATTCAATAGACATGGATTAGAGGGCAGGCGGTTCTGTTGTATGTACCCAACTGCACGAGGGCTGCAGCTGAATAAGGAAACTTATGCCCGTTTCTGCCTGTAGTTTTGCACCTGTGAGCCCACAACATTCACTGCTTTCCATACAACCCTCTGCTTTAGCCACCCATGCCGGTCCTGACCTGATATCTATGTTGAACTTTATGTTGGTTTTATTTTTATTTAGCCCCTATATGTAATCTCTGTCATTCTCTATATCACTTTCTTTCTTGTACATATGGAAGAGCTGACTAGATATACATGTACTTTTCCCCGCCAGCATTTTGTGCCCTCCTGCCTGCTTGCTGTCACCTTGTCTTCTGACCTCCAGCAGATCTCGCCCAACTGGTTGTAACAAGTGACACCTCCATTCCTGGCAGAGCCCATAGTGACAGCAACAGGGATTCCGCTGCACAGCTACTGGCGCTCCATAGCCACAGCATCCAGATCAATGTGCGCACCTGAGGAAGCCACATATATTGACATGCCCCCGGTATTCCCACACATTAGAATAATGCGTACCAATGATGACACACAGGAACCTAGAGGCGAAAAAGTTATAGTAGCTTAGTGCCAGCATGACACCCCCCCCCCCATCGCGACTGGCCTCTTCAGGGGTGCACCTGGTAGTTACGCCACTGAACTTTCCTCTCTTTGAACAAATTCCAGCAAGACGGCAAAGAAGCAATTGACCCTATTTATCTATGTTTGCACTTGCTAGTTTGAACAGCTATAATTTTATTTTTTGGACAATTAAATTGCTAAGACTAGTTTCAGTTTTAAAATATGTGAATACTTTTCTTCTTTACGATCTAATTTCAACAACGGTAAATGCAGTCTATTGGGATGAGGACCACATCAATAAGCAAATGCTGTCCTAGCCTCAACTGCAGTTTTAAGCCTGCCCAATCAATATCTGTCCGAAAATCATCCAGATATTGATAGGACAGGTTTAAAAATCCCAGATATTGATTGGACAGGCCTGCTGAAGAGGCCAAAGACAGGTCAATAAGCAGCCAACTTGGTCCGGAAGGACCATATTGATAGCTTTTTATCAGCCCATTTATGGCCACCTTATGACAATCTTTAAATTTATTGCTATATAAAACTTCAAGTAATCTGACTTTTGTTAAAACACATACACTAACATACTCAGTAGAAGAAGAAAGGCCTTATTTACTAATAGAAAGACATACAAACTACAAAAAGCATATAAAAAATAAATTTTCACGAAAAAAATATGGTGTGGTTAAATCATTAAAAAAAATCCTAATCATACCATTTTTTCTGATTATCACCTGAAAGCCACAAAATCTTTGGATCACTGCAAGAAACCCAGGACCCAGTGCAGATTAGGAAATCTTCCAACTGCAGGTTATTCTGACTTTTAACACCATCAGAGTGTAATAATATCGGAAAATTTGAGGGTTTTTTTTCTCCGGAAAAAAATGTGTTTTTCCTTTTAAAAGTCCGACCAGTAAAAATTAGACTTTCATAAATAACTTCCTAAGTGTGATATAGAAATTGGTATTTTAAAACAATTTATATTCGCTTTTTTATTCTTTATGGCTTTTAAAGTTATTTAACTTTTTGTTCTGCAGACCTCCAGCCTGTTATTCATCAGCTGCTATCTGTTTGCTGGACTCCTACTTATACTATCAACAAGGCAGAGGTCAGAATGACAAACGAAAAAGCTAAGCAAAAAATGATAAAAATGTTTGTTTAAAAAGAATGCTTTTTTCTAGCATAACAGTTTGAAGAAATTCAAAACTTCAATGCTTTGTTTCATTATTGTTTACATTGTTCTAAAATGTTATTTTCAGGTGCACTCTTACTTATGACACTACAGAAGGTTTATGGGAGGAAATAAGAAAAGCTGAGGGAAGCAAAACTGCCTGTGAATAATAAAAACTTAGGCAAGGCTAACAATGCAAGTCTGTAACACTTTCACAGAAGT
The DNA here is from genome assembly GCF_017654675.1 of Xenopus laevis. Classification (NCBI taxonomy): domain Eukaryota; kingdom Metazoa; phylum Chordata; class Amphibia; order Anura; family Pipidae; genus Xenopus; species Xenopus laevis. The sequence goes on along the minus strand of NC_054372.1, from coordinate 69,661,824 downwards.
GAAAGAAAGAATAATAAGTTGAGTATAACTATGGGAAATACTATACATTCCTTTGTACTCATAGGCTGGTTTTCAATAAGGCTTAGAGAGGCTAAGCCTCCCCAAACCTAGATGGCACCTAATAAATGTATTACTTAGTACTTAAAACACTTTAAACAGTATAGTCGCGGCAAACTTCTCATTTATGCAAAGCCCGGTACTTTTGTAATCAGCTGCATTCTGATTGGATCTTTCTGCTTTAAGCTTTTCCAGTCACAGGGCAGCGTTCTTTGCAGTCAGCGGAATTGACTAATCAAGTGCACAGAAGTAGGCGGGGCTGGGGAGATTACAGGAATTGAAGGCACTTCGGCAGTGAAGACTTGTAAAGCTGGCCATAGACGCAAAGATCCGATCGTACGCATCATTGAACGATCGGACTTTCCCATCTCCCGACCTGCCACTAACCATTCCGATCAAATAAAGTACAAAAGAACAGATCAGCTGATGTTCTGCCCCTGACAGCAATCATACGAAAGTTTTGTGCGACCAAAGCTGGTGACAGACTCCCTCTGAAAATTGTAAGATCGGCAATACACGCAGAGATATTACCCACAGCCGACAGAAATCTTTTAACCTGTCCAATCGACCAAACGACTGATTTCCGCTGGATGTATAATGTCGGGACTCTCCACACACGGTCCGAAAATCGTACGAATCGTCGATTTGTATGATCAGATCTTTGCGTTTATGGCCAGCTTTAGAAAGATAGATAATCTTTTGCCTGTGTTCCTCCTCACTAAGTGAATCTTTGGTGTGGTGCAGCCTTTATCTTCTTTTTATCCCCTCTCCCACAAACACTGATTTGTTTGGAGCTTTGTTTAAGCTGTATATCTGGCATATACTTAGTTGGAAAGGTTAACACAGGACTAAAGGTGACCTAAATAAATACAAAAGCATTGCAAGAGAGGTATGTAGAATAGGGGCTTTCATATTCTGCCCAAAGAAGAATGAGGGATACATGAAACACTCACACACACTTTGCAGTAGGTACAAAGAGAATGAAATGCAACAGTGAAAACAGTCAGTGGGTATAGAAAATATGATCAGGGGAGCAAATTACAGAAAATATGTAAAAGAAAAAAGATATTGTGGTGTGAGTGGGTAATAGAAGTAAGAGTAAATTAAATGAAAGGAGGTATGGTATGGGAGAGCAAAAGGGGCAATAAATGTGCCCTTTGTGTGTGTCCTTTGTACAAGGGAAAGTGTAAAGCTTTGTTTGAAAAAAAATATATTGGAAAAAAATCAGTATTGTGTTTCTTTGGCAATGTTACAGTGTGAGGTGTTAGCCTAAATGTGTGTCAGTACCCACTGTAGATATCAATAACCACTGCCTTAAAGTCAGACCTTAACTTGCAAACTGTGGAGGGGCTGCTGTAAGTTCCCTTAGTCAGTTACTAATAAATTGGCTGTGGGATTGACTGTTTGGACACTAGAGGCTATTTTGAATCCCAATTCGGGCCTGACTACATTTATGTACAGCTCTTGGTGTGCCAATATTCACTGGGTTTTACTGTATATAACACACTTGTTTTATTAATATGCACCACATCTTATTCTTTATAATGTGCCTGGGGTGTCAGTGCCCTTTGCCTCCTCTGTTTAAAAGTAACTAAAACTCATTTAAGCTAACCATTGTAGAACAGCATGCTTCAATCGAAAATTCCACCAGGCATATAAACCAACCAGTGTCTACAGCACATTTTCAGTTTATAAATTGTAATGAAAAAGCCCCTTCCTTTTAAAACAGGGCACCATATGAAAAATATAACCCCTTTATAATGGATGAGGAAAATTAAATAAATGTAAACACATCCTGAGCAGTTTGGGTTGGAAAAGCACTTCCACCTGTGCTTCTGCACAGTTTCCAGTGAAGTCAGTGGGAGGTGCGAGAGGTAGTTGTGAGGGTTCAATTTTTTTAGCAGCATCTAATCTACCACATCTGACATTAGTGTTAAATCTGCCAGAGTATGGTGAACTTAAGCCTTCCCAAACACAAAACTCACCCTCCGCCTATGTTTATACTTTCATTATACAAATACAAAGATTTTAACAAAATTGTATTGTTGCAACTTATGCTGAAAACCTGGAGACAATCTTTATAATTTAGCTTTTAACCAGCGTAGCCAAACATCAATCTATGTGGATCTATAACAGATGACTGTTATAGGTCCACATAGATTAATGTTAGGCTACGCTGGAAAAACTTCATTTCAAACCTGTCAAGGTCATGTAGAAGACAAATACAAGAGGTCCATTATCAATATATCTAAGACATTTTGTGCATACAGCTACTAAAAAATGCCTAATTGTTTGTCCATATATTGCAATAATCTAAGCTTGCCAACTATGTCAAAGTCATTGCATATCTGGCCAGTCCTACTCTCAATTTTCATCTGATTCATTAAGAATTCTATTCATCTTTATTATACATTTTTGTTTTAAGGGTAAGGCATTTTTAGTAGCTGTATGCACAAAATGTCTTAAATATATTGATAATGGGTGCAGAGGACCTCTTGTATTTGACCACATGTATTTTGTTGTCACAGCCTCATTGCACCCCCGCCTAATGGTTTTAAAAATTAGTGGTGAGCACAACTTTCCCTTGTTTGTTAAAGGTCATGTAGAAGTCAATGGCAGATGTCCCTTTTACAGTTGGAAGACATGATCTGTGATGGGTTTCGTACGATAATCCGAATAATTAGTGATAATCCAAAAAAAGTTTTTCTACGGGGGTTTGGCTGACTTTGTTTTAATAAAATAATGAGAAAATTCTGAGTTTTAGTAAATAACAACCTTAATGTCCACATTACAGTCAAAGTTAATTTAAAGGTAAACAGCCCCTTTTAATGTTTTTCCTATGGAGGAGGTGGAGAGAAAACAATAGGGAGAGTATTTATAAAGGTGTTATTTATAAAGCTTTGTTGTTTTCTTTTAGGTTTCTGTATATATTTTATTTGTAAAAAAGAACTGCTAATTATTCCTGTATTTACGCCACCTTAGATTGCCCATAACAGAATCAGATACAAGTCATTATGGTTAAAGGAACCCATTAAGGTTAAAACAGTTTGGAATGTGGAACTACTCAGTACTATGATATGACTTTTATAAAGCAAACCCCTCACCCCCAGAATTTTACAGCTACACATACACACACAGTAATGCCTGTTGTATCAATGGCTGTATTTTTTTTAACAAATATTTACCTACAGCATTGCTGTACTGCTAGATGTGTGCCACACCACAGAGAACTAAAAACACACTGACCCCAAAAGGGCCCACTATTAGAATTAGCATTACGCAGCACATAGGAAAAAATTCATGGCTTAGACATAACTATTGAAAAATGTTTAGACATTCATTCAAAGTACTTGTAAATGTATTAAGTCATTTAATAAAAGAAAAGGTCAATGCATCATTTATAGCGAATGTACCATGCTCATGAAAGGCCTTGCTGTATGTCTTTTTCTATACACAGTATATTGCATTTCTCTACAGTTACTTTAGCAACAGACTGTGAAACAGACCTTTTCTGATTTATATGTTGCACATATATATATATATATATATATTTGCACAAAAGATTTTTTTTAAAACATGTAATGATCTTACCTATATGGGTGAGTTCTACATTTCCAGCCTGAAAAAAAACACAGTAGCCAGTTAGTTTTTCTCAGTGTGATGGGTTTATGTTCTTTACAGTGATGCACATTGTATGGTCTGTGCTTATACACATATACTGTTATTACCAATAGTCCAAATGCTTTAATGATAAAGAGTAAAAGCCCAGGTTGTGCCACAAAATCCAGCAACACCCTATGATTAATTAAGCAAATATTCCTGTGGGTGCTACAGGTTCTGCAGAAAAAACAATCATATCCTGTTTATTCAAAGGTCACTGGAAATAGGCTCTGACAATGTTTTCAGACACTAATGCATACCTCCCAACATTTTGTAAATAGAAAGAGGGACAAAATGTTTTGTCGCCGAAAAATGTTTGGCCATGCCCATTTTATGGTGACACCCTCTAATTACCATGTGCATTTTACAAAATGTGGCAGTTAAGTAAAGTTTGAACACATTTCTAGGGGCTTTAGGGTCAGGTTTTATGTTATTACATTTTTGCCAATGAAGTTGAAATTGCTCTTTAAATTGCAAGTCACAGTTTTTCCAAGAGACCAGTTTATCTTAAATTGTTACAATTATTTCTTTGCTTATCTTAAATTGTAATGTATCTAAGTGCACCTGCCACATATTCTGGGCTCTCTGACAAAAGTCAATTAAGTTTTAGAAACTTTGTATTTTTTTCTGGCTGTTCAATGCACGAGATCAAAGAGAAAGTCAGGACATTTCCGTAACAATCCAGGACTGCGGGTTGAGCTGTCAAAATCGGAACTGTTCCGCAAAAAAGTTGGGAGGTATGGTTTGTGTATGAAGAAACATACATTTCTGAAGGTTAATGAATCGCATCCAGTGCAACTTATTGGAGGGCACAACAAGGCCATGAATATATAATTATGACTTCTCAAGTTCTAACTTGCAGCATTATACCTCTGGATGCAGGCTAAAGGGTCTTCTCTGCTGTATTCATTGTAACATGAAAGTTTAAATTATGTTTTAGTATCTTGCAGATGGAGGTAACTACATGCTTCTAGCAACTTCAGGACACTAGTGGGGAGCAGCTATTTTGCATCAGTATTGCTGAATCCGAGCAGGATACAGTGGACACACTTTAGAGAAAACTTGTGGATAAAGACTCCGCGACCTGTGTCTGAAAATTCTACACTTTTGATACACAGAGTTGGTTGAAGTGGACACCATGTGACTTGCACTTGACTTTATATTGAAAATTACACTTTGCACAATGCATTACATTTGCATGAGACATAATGAATCTAAAAAAAGAGAGCAATCAATATTCAAACCTGAATATCAAAAGAATCAAAAACTTAAATAATTTAAAAAATTAATAAATCTAAAAGACATTTACTGTAGGTTGTAATGGTTTTGTCTACAAAGTACTGAAAGTTAACTGCAATTTGAACTATGTGCATGAGCTAAAGCAAATATAGCTGTTGATATGAAGCCCAGAGAGAAGTCAATTGGGTGATTAAGGGACAAATGTTTCTTCGGTGCCGTAGTCATTTCTGGTAGACAAACCTAAAGGCTAATTAGGATGTGTGTTTCATTGATAGATTATATGCTGTTCCAGATTTTCTTAGAATTATGGCATAAATGATGCAACATGGTTTATTATCAAAATGGTTATTTTGTTTTGGAAGTAGGGGGGCCTTTACCAATTATGGGAGGCCTGAACCACTGCTCCTAGCTACAATTTAGCTATTTGGCATAAAGGGACATGATGAACTATATACAGCATAGATTCTTGGTGTTGCAGTACAGCAACAATTGACTAGCTCCCGGATCCAGCTCCCTGCTCCATACCACTCCTTACCTACTTCTTTATCAGTAAATGTATAGGCAGGCACGTTTCAGGGGCTGCTGCCGCCTGAGGCAGCAGCCCCAATGCCGCCCCTCAGTGAGCGCTATTGCGCTCGCTGCGCTAGAAGAGCCGAATTTCCGTTTTAAAAAACGGAAATTCGGCTCTTAAAGTTACCAGAGGCGGCTTTTTGCCGCCCCTGGTAACTGGCCGATCCGTGCCGCCTGAGGCAAGATTCTCACCTTGCCTCATGGCCGGAGCGGCCCTGTGTATAGGATTCATTATCTAGAAACCTGTTATCCAGAAAGTACCAAATTACAGGAAGGATATCTCCCATATACACTTCATTTTAAGCAAATAATTCACATTTTTAAAAATGATTTTCTTTTTCTCTGTAAATAATAAAACAGTACTTGGTTCTAAGTAAAATCTAATGAATCCTTTTTGGAGGCAAGGTGATCGCATTGGAATTATTGAATGTTTAAATTATGTTTAGTAGACTTAGGGGCACATTTACCTAGGGTCGAATATCGAGGGTTAATTAACCCTCGATATTTGACCGGCGAAGTAAAATCCTTCGACTTCAAATATCGAAGTCGAAGGATTTACCGCTATTCCTACGATCAAACGATCAAAGGAATAATCGTTCGATCGAACGATTCAAGGATTTTAATCCATCGAACGAAGGATATTCCTTCGATCAGAAAATTGTTAGGAAGCCTATGGGGACCTTCCCCATTGGCTAACATTGGCCTCGGTAGGTTTTAGGTGGTGAACTAGGGGGTCGAAGAATTTTTTAAAGAGACAGTACTTCGACTATCGAATGGTCGAATAGTCAAACGATTTTTATTTCAAATCGTTCAATTTGAAGTTGAAGGTCGTAGTCGAAGGTCGAAGTAGCCATATTCGACCATACGAAATTCAAACAATTTTTCCTCTATTCCTTCACGAGCTAAGTAAATGGGCCCCCTAAAGTATGGAGACCCAAATTATAGAAGACCCATTTTCCAGAAAACCCCAGTTACCGAGTATTCTGGATAACAGGTGCCATACTGTACTAGGACAGAAGTTTGATTTTATTTCCAAAAAGGCCTGTAAAGCCTCAGTTTTCTAAGAGCAGGTCTGGGTCTATTTTTGTTCAACAGGGAAACAAGGCATTCAGTTATAGAGGAAAGAAGACTGTACTCTGTGGCAAGCCTTTGAATGTTGATAGCAGTTGGAGAGTAATAAAGAATGTCACAAAAGCATTTAGGCAGGAAAATTAGAATCAGGTGTAAGTCTAATACTGGAGAATCTGGTCTGGATTCTATTACCTTGACTTCATTTATCATTGGGTCTTTCTTTAGTTTCCCCAACCAACTGCAAGGAGAGTTTAAGATAAAATCCAGAGATTTTTCCCCCTACACCACTCATAGAATCCAGCCATAACTGTCAGAATTGTCAAACAGTGGGACCGTTTTCCTCCAGTCTGTCAAGCTAACGGGCCACAACCTATCGCTGACACTTGTAACAATCGCTGCTGCCCTCCTTTGTATTTACACATAAGCATAGCAATGTGCTAACCCTTACATTAAGGTCCTGTCATCTGCTAACTCTTGAAAATTCTGTGCTGCAGCAAAGTCATTACACAGCAAATGGATGGAATGCTGGCTTTGCGGTAGACAAAACATACATTTAAAGGAAGCAAGGGAAATGTCATATTGCTTAACCCCTGAAATACCAATGGGCTGCCCTGTTCAGGGGCATTACAAGAGAAAACTGCCATTTGCCTTTTATCTCTAAAGGTACTGTCTTTGCAGTTATAATCTCTGATACAGGTAGTGACATACAGTATACACATGTGGATATTGCTTGACATAATATTATCAACACACAGGTTATATGAGCCATGAATTCAATGAACTTGCTAGTTTTTACCATAGCACTGACTAAGGTTCACATCAATGGTGATATTTGTGAATATTTGTGTCTGTGCAGAGCCTTCCTTAGGGCTGAAATAAATGCAATTGTTTGGACTCTATTTGACCCCTTCTCTAAATTCATATTAATAATATGTATTTATGTGTTTACATTTATTCAGGGCCTGTGACTGGCTCATCAACCCACGAAGGACATCCCTGTGCCTTCAAGTACAGATATAGGTTCCATTATACAGAAAACTCCAAATTACAGCAATATCATCTTCAATAGACTCCCTTTTAATTAATGAGGCAATTTTAAAAAAAAGTATTTATTTTTCTCTGCAATAAAAAAACAATACTTGTTCCCAACTGAACTATAATTAATCCTTATGAGGGGCAAAACTATCCTATTGATTTTTAATTTTTTTCTTAGTGGACTTAAGGTATGGAGATCCAAATTAAGACCCCTTATCCAAAAAACCCCAGGTCCCCAACATTCTAGACAACAGGTCTCATACCTCATACTTGGCTTTTACTATTGAGTGCTGTTCTTAGATCTACCAGGGAGCTGTTGTCTTGTGTAAGGGAGCTGCTATCTGGTTACCTTCCCATTGTTCTTTTGTTTGGCTGCTGGGGGGGGAAAGGGAGGGGGATGATATCACTCCAACTTGCAGTACAGCAGTAAAGAGGGACTGAAGTTTATCAGAGCACAAGTCACATGGCTGGGGGAAGCTGGGAAACTGACAATATGTCTAGGCCCATGTCAGATTTTAAAATTTAATATAAAACAATCTGTTTGCTCTTTTTAAAAATGGATTTCAGTGCAGCAGCACTATTAACTGGTTTTGAAAAAAAAAAAAACATGGTTTTCCATGACAGTATTCCTTTAAGCCACTCATTTTATAGAGAATTGCCTTACATAATTATTTTTAGAATTCAAAAAAAAAAAAAAAAAGCAAGAGGCATTGCACTTACTATACCTATGATACACCCCAAAGTGTATTCATTTATCTATTACACATTCATCATAGACGTTAATGATAACTATACATTTGAAGGTGTATTTCCCTATGTGCCCTAGGATAAGTTTCAGCAGGCAGTTACGCACTGGTTGGACACAGTCACTTACTTGCTCAGGCGCAGTCTCACACGCTATCACCAGCGCCGCCGCTACTACAAGGCAAAGTGACGGGAGAACCATCACGAGTCCAGAGTCAGTTCGTACAAACTAGCGAGTTCACTCACTCAGAAAAGTGCTTTCCTACACAGGTCTGAGTGGCAGATTTCCCCCACCGAATGTGTCACTGCCAAACCAACGCTCTGTATTGCGCTTTCTCTCCGGTTAGCTCCCTAAGGACCAGTCTTGGTGAAACAGGAGCAAACCATTGAATAGAGGCGGGGGCGTTAGCTCTTGAGTTTTTTAAGGAGTTAAGGAAACGAGTGCCTTGTCAGCGAAACGTGCTGTCGGCACTGAATGGAAAGGAAGTGAACATATTCCAAAAGTAGATTTCTTGTCAATGGGCTAGTGTGATCGGGGAAGTAGAACTGCGCTAGCCCTTTAAGAGAAAGGAAGCTACTTTCTACTCCTGCTCCTTTTCTTCTGACAAGAATCTCTTTAGGTCGATTGAATGAAAAGGGTTGTTTTGGGTGGGTTTAGCAGTTGTGATTGAGGAGAAGTTGGAATTGGTAAAGAAGCAAAAAGGAAGCAAAGCCTGCTGCAGGGAAAAGAGGGAAGGAGAGAGAGAGAGTCGCCTATGACTCCCCTTTGCTCAGAGAGCTATCTGCTTTCCCTGGGAAGCCTCACACACATCTAATACTGGCCTAGATCTCAGTCACCTCCTCCCCACACGTCAGCATCCCCCTCCCTCTATCCTGCCTGAACTAGGGGACTGGAGGGGCACAGGGGCTTCCATTATGGAAACCGCAATTAGAATTCAGGTAAACGCATAGACTCTGAGTATCTTTAACTTAAGTGATTTTTATGACTCAACATTTGGGTCCTTATCAGTTTCAGTGAAGCTGACACACTATGTAACTTTACCAACTTGAGTCATCACAGTTAATAGAATGGGTGCAGCAAACCTGCCATTAATCTAGGGATTCGGCCGAATTGCAGCACATTTTGTAGGACTGATGTTTCTGTCGAATCTGTAGTCTTTGGTCAGATCAAATGTGTCCTGTAAGCATCAAGTCACTTTAAATCACTTGAGTACTAAAAGGTGCAATAAAATATGTCACACTAGGTGCAGCACCAGCACCACCCAATCTTGTCTTGTCCCTGCATGAAGGTATAGGGCACTTTAAAAGTAGAAAATGCACAAGTGAAGGGAATCAGAGTGGGATCTGGCACTACTAATTGTTGCCGTGATATTAAGCAGTTAGTTCAGATATAAAGTATTTCATTTAAAGACTAGTGATGGGCATATCTGTACCGTTTTGCGCAACTCAGGAAACTTTTTTGAAGCGGCGAAAAATTTGCGAAACATTTGAAGTAAATGGGTGTCAAAATAATTTTGATGCTCGACAGTTTCGACACAAGCAACCATTTTTATACGCGCAACTCTTTTGTCCAAATGCAATGAAGTCAATAAGCGAATTTTAAATAGCAAATTTTTAACGCAGTTTTGAGAAATGTGGAAATCCACCACAAATCCATCGCCCATTACTATTAAAGACCATGTTTAATTTTACCCTAAGCACAATAGTTTGTCAAGTGAACTCCATTTATTTAATAGCAGCGTGTAAGATTCTCTTAAAATCCCTATACGTGGGGAATATTCAGGGACACTTTTTTTTCACTTCCTTCCTGCAGTTTACCTCTATTTTGTGTGACCCTGCCTACATTTATGCGTTTACCTGGAAAAAAAACCACATATTTTGTAAAATACCAAGGCCAGAACTGGGGGTAGACAGAAGAGGCGTGTGCCTAGGGTGCAAAGGTAAAGGGATGACAAGCACATACTTCTTCCCTATTTCCTGTAGAGCTCAGCCACATGGCACTTATGCCTCCCCCTCTTGCAGCCGCCACGCATTATTGTGAGAGTGAGCATGCACTGATGCACACACAAATGTGGGAGACTGGTTGACAAAAATGTTCTGCCTTGGGTGTGCCAGGGACTTGGCCTGTCCCTGAAGTATACATATCAACTTTCTACACTAAACTACTGAATTCCAAATCTTTGCTAAAATGTAAATTGCCTAAAGGCTTACAATTTGCAGCATCTCATTTCCCCCATCTCCCACTAATTATGAATGTCAGTGACCTTAAACTGATTTAAAGGGGTTGTTCACCTTCCAAACACTTTTTTCAGTTCAATTGTTTCAGATTGTTCCCAGAAATAAAGACTTTTTTCAATTACTTTCCATTTTTATTTTTTTACCTTTTTTTCAAAATCTAAAGCTGGCCGTAGACGCAAAGATTCAATCATACAAATTGAGGATTCATACGATTTTCGGAGCGTGTGGAGAGTCCCGACATTTTTCATCCGGCGGAGATCGTCGTTTGGTTGATCGGACAGGTTAAAAGATTTCTGGTGGCTGCCGATGATTTCTCTGAATGTATTGCCGATCGTACGATTTTAAGAGGGCGACTGTCACCAGATTTGTCGGACATAACTTTCGTACGATTGCTGTCAGGGGCAGAATATCGGCTGATCTGTTCTTTTACTACTTTATTTGATCGGAATCGTTAGTGGCAGGTCGGAAGATGGGTCAAGTCATATTGTTCGAGGATTCGAATGATCGGATCTTTGCATCTATGTCCAGCTTAAGTTTAAAGTTTAATGTCCTTGTCTTTGGTGTTTGAGTCTGTCAGCTCAGTAATTCATGTGCAGACTTTAAACATTTAGTTGATACATTTCTCAGCAGCGTCTCTGGAGTGTTGGCAGCTATTGTATCCCTGGGTTAAATCAAAGCTGCCTTTAATCGATTTCCTACAGACTTGATGCCTTGTTATTGGCTTGGTCTTAGAAAAACAAATTGTTTTTGCTTGATGACTTGATGCCCCCCCTGAAATATGCAGACGTCTATCTGTGACTACTGACACAGGATATCTCTGAAGATACCGCCACCTCAAAAGTGCACTGTCTCATAAATGAGCTGTCTGATCTTTCTATGAATTACCTGACCTGGAGCAAAATTTGCACATTTTATTTACCACCATTGAATGTATGTATTGGCACAGAACACAGCAGACTGGTCACAAGTGTGCTGGCTTGTTTGGTAGGATATGTTTCTCAGTATTTGGCTTATGGGTTATTAATGGGAGGAATCACCCAGGGCACCGAGATAATACATCACATATTCTCTACTGTGCTAGTTTTTTGCTGTAGTTGATCCTTATGATTCCTTCTAAGAAACAGAGCTGGTTGATGTCGAATAAAGAATGACTTCTATTGACATGCTCATAAATTCCTTTCTTTTAATGTATTCAGTTGCCAATTTTTGTGTTTAGTTTAGTGCTAACTTATTTATAGTCAGTAAATTCTTCATGAGCTGGCAGTCTTTCCAGATCAGCTGTGAAATTATGCTAAGAATGAAATACTAAATACGTTAATCCATCCACTAAATGCATTTATTCAAATAATAAACCGACTTTATAATTATATGTCTTCTATTATAAAACGTTTCAGGAGATTTAATTAGGTGTGCTAATTTTTCTCATGCAATCTGAATTTAATTTTGTAAGAAATTCTTTTGCAGCAGTAAATGAAAAGTACAACACATATTTGTTCAGTTTCAATTTTGCATATTATTGATATTTATTGTAAATATCACATAGGGCATTTTAGCCCAGAATATTTCTGCTATCTGTAAAGCAGCTGTGATTACTTCCCTTGAGAGGGAAAACAGCAATAGCAATGGAAAATACCTGGCAGTGCAAATGTAAGTGCTTTTTCAGCCTGGCAATGGTTGACATTAGCTTACACCTGCACTGCCTGTTTTTTTTCTCATTCAAAGAAACATGCTCAGCAGGAAACCATTGCACTCATTCTAATGGCTGAAAAAAGCTTGTCTAAAAAAAGTCTGAGTGACAATAGCCAGAGGGGCTGGATAAAGCCATCATGGCATCTGATTTGACAGAACCATGCTGCCCCTACTTCCTTCCGATACCTCCTTCTGCTGTACTACTCTTGGTAGTTGCCTGTCTTACCTTGCTTGTATGTTGCCTACCTTACCATCTGCCTGAATCTGAGACTGTCAGATCCTGCTATGTCACTTCTAACTCTACCTAGCCTTCTCATATCTGTCTGATAACCATATGTCTTGTTGCACACCTTCTGCCTGTGCCTTAATAAAGTGTTTCTAAATGCAAAGCACCTGTCTCGCCTTTTCTCCAGTTCACCTTCCTCATTAGTCCTTACGAAAACTGGGCACCTGGTGGTTTGTATCAGCCACTAGTTCCCTGACACTACAAACTAGTTCCCTGACACTTAAAATAAAATAAATTGTTGCACTGACACCATTGGACCTATCCAGTCTGCACTGAGAAATGCATGTAAGTGTGCCTACTGACACATAGCAATTCCACGGTGCATCAGACTTGTTCCGGAATAATTACACGCTAATGCAGTTTTTATGCTGCACACTGGAAATGATGCATTCCTCACGCTACAAATTTTGACCAAAACGTAGCACGTTGTTAATAATTACAAGAGGAGCAAATCAACAAGTGGCGCAATGATGCTTGAATTGCGGGGAGAAAAATTTAGAATTGTATGAATTGATTCATTGTTAATAATTACAAGAGGAGCAAATCAACAAGTGGCGCAATGATGCTTGAATTGCGGGGAGAAAACTTTAGAATCTTACTTTCTCTAAGGCAGCCCTCCCATTAGTGCAGACACAGTGGGTTAATACTTCACCTCCAGATGCAGGACAGAAGAAAAGAAAACAACTCTGCTCCTCCCTCTCTATATAAGAATGCCATTATGTTCTTTTTCTGTCCTGAAGGAGGTAGAGGACATTTATGCTTTTTTTTAAATTTATTTTACTTTACTTTATTTTCCTTTTCTCTTCACATTATTATTGTCTGCACATCTCAGGTCTGCATACACAACACCATTCTTCCTGAAGGCACAATCCACGTCTGCCCAGGATCAGTTATGCACAGGTGCCAGACCCATCCCTCAGGATGGCTAGTGCACTGATGCGAATGAACCACTTCAATTCATACAAGGATTACTGTAACAATCTTTTTGGGCAAGCCCATTCTCCCATTAATGCACACGGTAGCCGACACTGCTCCACAGAACCCATGCTTCCACTAGAGCTGACACTGCTTGATGACTCAGATCAGATTGAAGCCGCTTCTGAGAACATAACACACACACGTGCTCTGTCATTTCCACCTTTGCCTGAAAACCACAGAACCCCAACACGGCAGCCACACACACTTTACTGACATCCTTATCATAGCACTCAGGAGAAAGGTACTGTTTCCTTATGGCAGACCCAGTAATCACACACTACCTCAAATGTCAGCCTCCCTGCTACCATCACAGTCTGCTACTGGTCCTAATGCCAATGGTTTACCACCAAAAACCCATGAAGTAGATCAGGAGGTGCAATTCCCCCACATAAAACACACCTGTCAGTAAATAACCAAGAGGCTAACCCATCCACATCTACTATAGTTACATAGTTACATAGTTAAATTGGGTTGAAAAAAGACAAAGTCCATCAAGTTCAACCCCTCCAAATGAAAACCCAGCATCCATACACATACCCCTCCCTACTTTTAATTAAAATTCTATATACCCATACCTATACTAACTATAGAGTTTAGTATCACAATAGCCTTTGATATTATGTCTGTCCAAAAAATCATCCAAGCCATTCTTAAAGGCATTAACTGAATCAGCCATCACAACATCACCCGGCAGTGCATTCCACAACCTCACTGTCCTGACTGTGAAGAACCCTCTTCGTTGCTTCAAATGAAAGTTCTTTTCTTCTAGTCTAAAGGGGTGGCCTCTGGTACGGTGATCCTCTTTATGGGTAAAAAGGTCCCCTGCCATTTGTCTATAATGTCCTCTAATGTACTTGTAAAGTGTAATCATGTCCCCTCGCAAGCGCCTTTTTTCCAGAGAAAAAAACCCCAACCTTAACAGTCTACCCTCATAATTTAAGTCTTCCGTCCCTCTAACCAATTTAGTTGCACGTCTCTGCACTCTCTCCAGCTCATTTATATCCCTCTTAAGGACTGGAGTCCAAAACTGAACTGCATACTCCAGATGAGGCCTTACCAGGGACCTATAAAGAGGCATAATTATGTTTTCATCCCTTGAGTTAATGCCCTTTTTTATGCAAGACAGAACTTTATTTGCTTTAGTAGCCACAGAATGACACTGCCCAGAATTAGACAACGTGTTATCTACAAAGACCCCTAGATCCTTTTCATTTAAGGAAACTCCCAACACATTGCCATTTAGTGTATAACTTGCATTTATATTATTTTTGCCAAAGTGCATAACCTTGCATTTATCAACATTGAACCTCATTTTCCAGTTTGCTGCCCAGTTTTCCAGTTTAGACAAATCACTTTGCAAAGTGGCAGCATCCTGCATGGAACCTATAGTTCTGCACAATTTAGTATCATCTGCAAAAATAGAAACAGTACTTTCAATGCCCACCTCCAGGTCATTAATAAACAAGTTGAAAAGCAAGGGACCTAGTACAGAGCCCTGCGGTACTCCACTAACAACACTGGTCCAATTAGAAAATGTTCCATTTACCACCACTCTTTGTAGTCTATCTTTTAGCCAGTTCTCTATCCAGGTACAAATACTATGTTCCAGGCCAACATTCCTTAATTTAACCAGTAACCTTTTGTGTGGCACTGTATCAAATGCTTTAGCAAAGTCTAAGTAAATCACATCCACTGCCATCCCAGAATCGAGGTCTCTACTTACATTCTCGTAAAAAGAAATTAAGTTAGTCTGGCAAGATCTATTACGCATAAAACCATGCTGGCACAAACTCATAGTATTATGATTTGCTATGAAGTCCAGTATCTTATCCTTTACTAACCCTTCGAAAAGCTTTCCTACCACTGACGTCAGACTAACTGGCCTATAGTTTTGAGGCTGAGAACGGGATCCTTTTTTGAATAGAGGCACCACATTAGCAATTCGCCAGTCTCTCTGCACTATGCCAGATCTCAATGATTCCTGAAAAATTAAGTAAAGAGGTTTGGCAATCACAGAGCTAAGCTCGCTAATTACCCTGGGATGAATACCATCTGGCCCTGGACCTTTGTTAATCTTAACATGTTCAAGTCTCTTTTGAATTTCTTCATGTGTGAACCATGCATCATTAGTTGTATTACTAGAATTGGGACTGTTAAGAAGGAAACCTTCACTTACTGGTTCCTAATTTGTGTAGACAGATGAAAAATATGAGTTCAGAATCTATGCCACCACAATTTGGGGAATTCCTTGACTGGTTAAGTGTACTATTCAGTCCACATGGCAACAGGTTATTCCAACTACACAGAAGAAAAGAAAACCTGTAACTATATTGGATACATCTAACACAGATGTAGTGCTTCAGATAGTGACTTGGAACTAGGAGAGATACCTGAGAGATATGGTGGTGACATTCCTTATTGCTCCTATAACTGTAACTTTATTGAGGTAATCTAAGCATATTATAGTCACACAGAGATCAAATCATGCAATGCCAGATGTAAGTATTGGTAATGGTTTTTACTGGTCCACTATTTTAGTTTAAAAACTATTCAACAAAACATAGTTTTAGGTGTGTTTTATTAGAATTTTATAACTGCTTAACTGCATCTATTTCCTGACACTTTCTTCTATGAATTGCAGTATGTATTTCAACCAAATAAACCTTGATGTTATCTCATTGTTTAAAAGAAGCAGGATATTTTACAATGTCTGTTGCACATAGTATTTCCACAAATTAGGTCTGATTTTGATCATCTCTTGCCTCATTCTTTGAGGACATATCTATAGAGACATTGAAAAAGTTAAGGTCATGTTCCTTCAGGTACTTAATGTTCCTAAATTGAGTTCTGCAGTGTGTGATTAGACAGAAGACAGGCTTGGAAATGTATCTTGGCAAACATGCTAAGTATAGCTGAGTTCCACTATTAATATTGTTAAAATATGTTTTTTTCTTTATTCATCACTATTTGTAATGCTTTTGCAAAATCAGACTCATTCTTTTAGCTTTGGCTGGTACTTATCATTCTAATGTTCCACAAAAAATGTATCCCGTTTCACAATGTGTAACAGTTCAATAAAAGATGTTGGAGACTAGAATTCTAATTACTAATTGAGCTCTGAAGGGGGTAAGAAAAAGTGGACAAAGTTAATTTTTAGTATGTCATAAAGTATCCTGTTCTACGCAACATATATCTTCATTTTTATTTTTTTAATTGCCTTCAAGTTCTGCCTCTATCCATCTTTTGAATCAGATCAAAGGCACAGGCAGCCAATAAAACTATCTTTGTGTCTACAATTTCATTGTTATTAGTCGTTATTATATCTCTTATATCTTCAACTCACTCATTCAACCTACCAGTTAACAAGTCACAAGTAATTTTCTGCACTGGAATCATTTGTTCTAGCATGAAATATAGGTGTCCAAAATGTTAAATACCTGCAGAGAGCAATGGATTATCATTATGGGGCCCATTCACTAAGGGGTCCAGGAGGTCCACGAAGCTAGTGCACAGAAGCGCAATTGTTGTCTCTGCGCTAGAAGAGCCAAATTTCCGGTCTGAAAAATGGAAACTCAACTCTTAAAGGTATGAGGAGTGGAATGGTTGTCACTCCTGTTAACCAGTGGGGCGCTGGCGCCCGAGGTCGAGTTAAGTGACCTCAAATCTATGTCTTCAATGCATGTCACAAGCATTAAAAAAACTGAAATCAGTGGTCACACCCTAATTGCCCCATATTTAATAATACAAACTGTTTAGGGTAAGAACAACTTTCC
Organism: Xenopus laevis; assembly: GCF_017654675.1. Lineage (NCBI taxonomy): Eukaryota > Metazoa > Chordata > Amphibia > Anura > Pipidae > Xenopus > Xenopus laevis. Next base: position 69,644,484 of record NC_054372.1, on the reverse strand, counting down.
TTCTTGCTTTTAGAAACATTTTACCATCAGGAAAAATGTATAATGGATCTGTAAATACTGTATTATTATACATAGTATATACTATGTACAGACTACATAAAGCAACAACAGCAAAAAAGTTTGCTGGGGCTAAAGCATAGCAAGTTCACTGAAGCTGCAGTTGCAGATGCAGTATTTTGCAGTTAGATTTCCCTCATTTTGAGGTGGGTGGGGTTTGATTTGTTGCACCTGAAGAGACCGTATAAATATAAACCTTTGGGACTCCTATAGAGCTTGCTTCTATAAATAGCCATTCTCTTTAATTGGGATCTGAAAGTGGAGTTAAAACCACTGGAGTTTAAAAAATGAGGCTGAAAAAAGAATTAATCAAAGTTGTTACAACTTATTCAAATTTTTTCCTGTTTTGTGCACTGTAACAGGGATAATAATTTCTAACAAAATGAAGGGTCTTACTCAGAGCAAAATCTGTCATATGTATGTAAATTTGCAACAGAGATTTCAAAGTGCTTAAAAGCTTGAGTAAGATCTAGCGCAATAAATTGCAACACTGTGGTCAAATGACAATCTTGAGAGGAGTCTCTTACTCGCTAAGCAACACCTAGCCCTCCTGGGAAAGGAGAGCTTCTGTGGGAGGATGAAGCAGTCAGTTCGGCAACAATAAGCCTAATGAAGAATATTACATTGCAACAGTCGAATTGTTATTCAAAAAGTGTTGCTTTTAATTTTGTGTATATATATATATATATATATATATATATATTTATTTCTTTATGTATAATTAAAGAGTAAGTTCCTACATAGTACTGTAGTACTGTATTTATAATTGTATGTACGAAATTGGTTGAGAAAAATGTGGCCAATTGCAATATTTTTAGGTGCTTTTCATAAAAACCGATGCCTTTAGCGTAGCTTTGCAGTATGGTATGGAGTAGAAAGACATAATTACCTATTTTGGATTTGTCAGAATGTGTACTTTACAAAAATATATGGTTTTCAGGGATCACCATAACTTTTTGTAGCTTTTATCCCACATAAATCTGCCAATGTTTATAAATTAGTGTAAATGTAATCCATCAAAGTATGCACTAGGTAGATTTTGGGGTCTTTACATGCTATATACTTTGATAAACCTATGTACATTGGGCATCAAACTGTTCAGCGGACCCCAGGCATTCATAGATGATCAAGATATCACAAGGTGGAAGTTTTGAGGTGATTTTTGGAAATGTCACCAAAATCACCCAATTTAGGAAAGGTTTGCGGCTTGGTGCTTTGGAGTAGAAAGACATGTATACCCAATTTGGATTCGGGGGAATGTGTACTTTCCGAAAATATATGGTTTTCTGGTGTGAACATACTTTTTTCTACCTTTGCCCCTCCAAAAATGATATAAATGTATTGATTTTGTAGTATCTGGAATCACAAAACTGATAGCTTGAATAGGGTGTCTACATTTTGGGGCCCCTATATGCCACATATTTAGGTAAACTTATACATATTATACATAACTGTTCAGCAAACCCCAGGCTTTCATATTTATGGTGATTTATCTTGATACCCAATAGTATATGGGAGATAAGATGCTACAGGGTGGAAGTTTTGAGGTGATTTTTGGAAATGTCACCAAAATCACTAGATTTAGGAAAAGTTTGCAGCTTGGTGCTATGGAGTAGAAAGCCATGCATACCCAATTCAAGGGAATTTAGGGAGAAGTTTAAAAAGATGTACCGTTTGGCAGTCCATCAGTATTTATGCAACCAAAACTTGCCTCCAACCTGGAATTAAAAAATAAATACCTGCTTTGAGGCCACTGGGAGCAGCATTCAAGGGGCTGGGGAGTAACCTGTTGCTCACAAGCCACTAGTTGGGAATTACTGCTATAAGGGAACTCTTGGACCTGTCCCAAAAACAGCAAAAAAATACACTTACACAGTATTAAAAAACGGCAATGAAAAAGGTCCTGTAAGGTTTAAGTATAACTGGCTAAAGATGATCTCTATTTACCCACACCTGTTCTAAATCTCCAATTATCCAGCCTATAAAACCCTACCTCTCAATTCTTTATATACCTGTTAAAGGTCTATCTAGCATAGTTCCTGGGTGTGCTTTCTGTTCTGCTTATATGATTCTGACCCCTGACTGGATCCTGACTTTGACTGAACTATGCCTGGACAAGCCCCTTGCCTATCTGGATCCCGATTTTGTACTGTGCTGCTGGTTTTTAACTTGTCCTGTCTGACTCTGATTCTTGTAAGTTGCCTCAGTCCTCATCCTATGATCTTGTTCTCTTGCTTTCCCAGAACCTCTGCCCTGGTCCTCTAAGACATAGCGGCAACCGAGTAGAGGAGGGCTCCATCCGAAACCAAAGGTGGCTTTTATAGGCAGAAGGATGAGCTGCGACTGGGACCCTGGCAATTGTTCTGGGTTGTGGGCTTTCGATCATTACAATTTTGTTCACTAGATGTTCATTACATCCATGATACCATGCAATGCTAAAAGTGTGAGAATACAATATGCAGGAAACGTTATTCACACGTTATACACATACTGCATGAGTCAGAACCTAAAAAAAACATGATTAAGTGTGGTTATCTGCACAGCACTTGTTGAGATATTCATGTTACACCAATCATAACATATTTTACTGATTCTAATAAACTGGAATGTTGTCCAATCACCTGACTTGGCACGACTGACATACAATGCTGAGAGCTCTTGGTGAATATAATTTTCATCTCAATGCCTTTGAAGTTCTCCCGTTGGCCAACATGTTATACTCTAGACTGTTCTAATACAGTAGTTTAGTCTGGTCTTTACATTTTGGTTTCCTGTTTCAGTGGAAACCTAAGCCTTTGGTATTATGGGGTATAAGCTTCTGTCCTCTTCAGCTCCATTAGATGCTCGTCACAGGTGGGAAGTCAGTACTGTGTAATTTAGAAGGCCCAAAACACAATGCAACCCAATGTAATCATTTATCAGTAGGATATGTCCTCATAGCTTCTCATTGCTTCCCTAATCCCAAGCATATAGAAAATTACATTTAATCAAGAATGGATTTTTTAGGATACTTTTACACAGGTCACCTTCAGACAATTTTCAGTTTTCTTAAATAAAAGAAACATATATATTACTAAAATCACAAAATGTTTAGCAGTATAGCATCATACAAATATGGTGAAGAAATTTCATACTTGTAATACCATAATAAGGCTATTGGCTGGTGCACCTTATAAAGTCCTTCATAATGGATTTTCCAAAAATTCTTTAGTCTATATAATTCAATACCCACTGTACAGCACATATTTTAGGGTCTCTTATGACAGGATTCATAACTGGTGACCAGATTTCTTTAGGCATTTGTCCCATGCATGCTCTGATAATTGTTCAGCAAATGTTAGTATTGGAAGAAACTTGGCTTAAGATACTGCATTTGAACTTCTCATAAAATTGTTCATTAGTTTCCTGTCTGGACATGGTATGCCATAAGAGGCCTGCTTAGATATTTTACAAAATGAATTGCTGTTGAAGAATCTGTTTTTCAGTGGAGGAAACACATTTAGTTTTAAACAAGTAGAGATTTCTGATAAATTTATGATATGCAATGGAAGATCATACCTTATGTTTCCAAGACTAGGTATATAGATTTAAAACTTCTTTCTTCAAATGTTTTAACAGTGCTGGATTTAAACCTGTTGGGTGCTCACACCCCCGGCCCCCCTAGCACACTAACCTCCCAACTGCTCGAGCCCTTCCGGCTTGTACTACCTTCTTGTATTCCCCCCTGCTGAAATCTAGGGGGGGGTGGTGGAAGCACTCTTAAGGCTAATACAAAATATATTTAAGTATAAGGGAAGTGCTACTTACAATGCACTTCCCTGGGTCCCTGTCTCATAAGTAATTCAATATAAATGCAAATGCATATGTTTACAAAACATGGGTTTTTAGTTACAAAGTTATGATCATAAAGTTTAAAAGCCACCATACCACGTCAAGGTAAACCCCATATGGCGGTCCCTAACTTACTTAACTCAGGTCACAATATAAAAAGATACTTCTCTGCATAATAGCATTACCTGTACACAATGTGTGTTGTGCATTGGTTTCAATCTGAAAGCTAAATCCTCCCCCCCTGCTGCTACTGCAGATTTCTCCATTGTACAGAGTCGCAGTTCTAATGTGTCCAGTGGGCGGCATGTCATCCCCAGATCTTTGCTGACCTAGTCAGGGGCCTTTGTGGCCAGCCCACAAATCCAGCTCTTCCCATTATAACTTATTTCTGAGTGCGTCTGGCTCCTATGTTTCTAAGGGAAGTTGATGCATTTTCCATTATTGATTTAATTTTCTTGTAATCTTGCTATTATGACTAAATAATATCATACACAATTTTAGGTAACTGTTATATTTAACATCTGCAGAGAAAGGGAGAGAACAGTTGTTGAAATGTAAGTTAAAATGCATTTTAAATAAAATAAAAAAAAAGGTTATGACCTTATAAATACTAAAGTCATTGGATATTCAACACCTTTTTATCTTCATGATTTACTTCTCTTTAATGTAGATAAATGCTCTTTTAGTCTCTCAAACTTTATTTGTCCAGTTTAATGACACACTCACGGTGACATATGGGGCCGATTCACCAAGGGTCAAATATCGAGGGTTAATTAACCCTCGATATTCGACTGGGAATTAAAATCCTTCGACTTCGAATATCGAAGTCGAAGGATTTAGCGCAGATAGTACGATCGGATTATTCCTTCGATCGAACGATTAAATCCTTCAAATCGTTCGATTCGAAGGATTTTAATCCAACGATCGAAGGAATATCCTTTGATCAAAAAAACTTAGGAAAGCCTATGGGGACCTTCCCCATAGGCTAACATTGAGTTCGGTAGGTTTTAGATGGAGAACTAGGGGGTCGAAGTTTTTTTTAAAGAGACAGTATTTCGATTATCGAATGGTCGAATAGTCGAACGATTTTTAGTTCGAATCCTTCAATTCGAAGTCGTAGTCGAAGGTCGAAGTAGCCCAAAAAACACTTCGAAATTCGAAGTTTTTTTACTTCGAATCCTTCACTCAAAGTTAGCGAATCGGCCCCTTAATGCACTAAATATCTCTTTATGCTGTGAGATATACAACAAAAAGAGGAATTTTCACTGGGTTTATTTTGATCTAGAGGGTTGCTGTGCAACTGCTGTATAGTTTGAAAATATAAATATGCCAAAATATACTTTAGTAGGTCAGATCAGTTGGCAATCCCAAAAAAAAGAGAACACTTTTGTGGAACTGGGAGCTGCCACTGTCAGGGTAAAGGAAATAATATCAGTTATCTTAGTGTAGACTTGTTTTATTCAGTCTAATCCATAATTCCCATAAATGCAATCTAAGCCAGTTTGTAACCACACATCTAAACACTAAAGAGTGATGAGTAAAATCACATTGCAATGTGTGGAGATATTAAGATGCAAGTACAGATGCAAAAAAACATGGTTCTCAAAATGTGTCTACAATTTACTTCCAGCAACCACTATTAATATTACAGAGTAGCTTGCAAATCTATGGCAGCCATTGGTTAAAAGAGGGGAATTTAAAGTCTTGTGGCTGTCAGACAAATCACACATCAGAACCTGTCATCTAAAAGTCAGTGGCAAGACATTGCAATAAAAGATTTTTATAGGGAGACAGTTCTCAGACTTTTCCCAAGAAAATAATGTGCTGGAGACAATTCTTTTGCGAGAGAGAATTCTCAAAATTTTCCAAGAAAGATATTTAGCAGGGAAACACTTCTCAGGCTTGAAACTACTCAGAAAAATCCTAGTCTTGATATTTGAAAATGCAATAAATACAGCACTGCTAAAGCAGTGTATAAAGAGCAATTTTTAATGCAATTTGCCATATTTTGTGCACAATGTAAAATGTTTTCCCACAGTTCTACCAAAATGCATAAGTTGCCTTTATTTACTGGACCTTAGTAACTTTTTGTTAATTTTAATACATAACCCCTTTAATAGCTTGAAGAATGCTACATAGTAGTGTTTTCGTATTTTTATTATTCTCTGCTTGAATATACTTGTAGTTTAGTTCAAAACTTTGCTACTTGCAGCAGGCCACTTCTCATGTGTTGCAAAGGGATCACTGCATGTCACACTCTGACCCATGGTTACCGTGTTGTTTTTTGGCAATAACCATGGTTTGAGGCAATTTATAAAGTTTCCTCCTGATGTCAACAATAAAATAACCATCTCTGGAACTAGCTGAGATTAGAGTATACCACAATGCATTGTCCATCATAACAAAAGGTTAATATATATATAGAGAAAATATGTTCATGGACTACATTAATAACATAATACTTACAGATCCCTAATTATAGATCATTACAGGTCAACTTTATCTTTGATGGAGAAAGGCGGTGGAAAGCTGCCAGAGTCTGTATTCTACTACTGCTGTAACAGCTACATTCATGTACATATTTGCATCTGTTAAACTGCAAATTAAAAATTAGTAAATGATAAAAACAAAGACAATCACATACTGTACATTTTATTAAACTATGCATAGGTTTCATTTACTTGTCACTTACTTAGCAAACTAAGCCTGATCAGAAGAGCAGAGAGGACATTCAGCTTGAAATCCACAACCAAAGACCAGCGCCGGTGCCAAGTTCAAGGTGTAAAAACAACTTTCTTAGATGGTATGACTTCCAAACATCTGGGGGCAGATTTATCAAGGGTCAAATTTCGAAGTGAAAAAAACTTCGAAATTCGACCATTGAATAGGGTAGTCTGACATTCGAAGTCGAAGGATTTTTAAGTTCATACGATTGTACTTCGATCGTGCTTCGAATTGAACGATTTGAACGATTTTACTTTGACTTCTAAAAACTTAGCCAAATGTTGGTATAGGTTCTAGGAGGTCCCCATAGGCTAACATAGCAATTCGGCAGGTTTAAAGTGGCGGTGTCAAAGTACTTCGATTTTCGAATGGTCGAATTTGTGAAGTATTTGCACTTTGATTCAAAGTCGAATTTGGCCTATTCGATGGTCAAAGTACCCAAAAAATACTTCGAAATTTGAAGTTTTTTAATTTGAAAATTCACTTCGACCCTAAGTAAATGGGCCTCCTGGTGTTTTAAATAATCAAGTTCAGATACTACCTATTAATCTTTCCTCCGCCTTTTTAACACCACTTTAGGTATTCTATCCTGGCATTACAGATTGAAGAACTGCTTTACTGCTGAGAATGCATTTAGCTGAAATAGCTCACACCCATACTTAAAGTCTATCCTAATAGATCCAAATATCGTTTAAAATGTCAAAAATCACACAGCTTGCGAGATAAATACCATCTTAATATTCATGCTGCAATGTCACTTTCCAAATGCCTTATGTGAGTAGCTGGGTAGAAGGTGACTGATCATTCACATTTAGGGGTCCGATAGAACCTGATGTACTGTAACATTGGTGTAATCAAATGCACCTATTTTAACATTATATATTTAAAAAAACAATATTTGTATATTTAAATATATATATATATATATATATATATATATATATATATATATATATATATATATATATATATTTCTTTAAGGGGAATCTGTCTTTTGATGGAAAGATTTACCAATAGTAGTAGTAAGAAAAAACATTAAGCATTTCCCCAAGGGGTAGGTTCACTAACCACTTTTTATTACAAATGTCAAGGGAACCTTAATAAAGACAAGAGAATTGATATAATGCCCTACACATGAGCCCACTGTAAAATGAATGTTCCATATGTTGTGAAATGTCTGGAAAAAAACAATCCCGCTTAAAAAAAGGAAAAGTCACCAGCGTTTTTTGAACGATGCATTTTCGGCACACAGGATATGATGTAAGTGACAGAAGATTAAGGAAGATCTAGCTTCTTTTAAGCACTTCACTGGTCTGAGGTGGTGAAGTCAAATCTGGCAAATAAGGTAAGGTTTAGTAAAAGTGCATGGGGCACTGAGGAGCTGTGTGTCCCCAGTGATCCTCAGAAATCGGCTGGGCAGCATGTCGCCTCTAATATTTTGTCGGCCTGGGTCTTTGTGGCCTTGCCACAAATCAGCACCAGTTTGGTATTATACAGGTATGGGATCTGTTATCCAGAATGTCGGGACTTGGAGTTTTCTGTATAAGGTATTGTTCTGTAATTTGGTTCTCCATACCTTAATTCAACTGAAATATCATATTAACATTCATAAGGATTAATTATATGTCATTTAGCATCAAGTACAAGGTACTGCTTTCTAATTACAGTGAAAAAGGAAATCTATAGAATCTATAAAGATTTCAAATGGAAGATGGCCTGTCCTTAATTTGGAGCTTTCTGGATAACGGCTTTCAGAGTAACAGATACAATATGTGTACCAGGCATTTGCACTGGCTGATGATGAAACACTCTAAACACAGTTTTGATGGTTACATTTATTCAGGGTTTTTTTGACATTGAATTGTCACCAAAAGCAAAGAAATCCAGTAGTGTTTGAATGTAGACTCCACCAGCTTTCTACTGCCTGTCTCATCATAGATAAAGTTCACCTGTAATGATCTAAGTGTAAGTGCATCCAAATGGATACTCAGTCATTTCTAAATTATTTCAAATTATGTTCATTAATGTTTTTCCTAGATATCTTAGGATAATTATATCATGGAGACACACCATCTAGAAATCAGCACTATGCACAGGTCCAACAGCATTAAGCAAGTAATCCACAAAATTTGCATAGTAGCTTACTTCAGACATGTAGATTTACCACAGGAATAATTACAAATAATTACAATTTGAAAATTCAATACCACAAGGCAGTGTCTTCCCCCTGTCCACATGTCAGCCACTCCCTCGTGGTGAATTTGGGCCTTTGGGCTCTTCATCAGAGGAGGTGTGTGGCTATTGTGGGTCACATCCCTTATATACCTGCACATTTATTACATACATATTTCAAGGTTTACTATTTATCTATATTTTATATCCATACCTCAGGGCCACTGACAATGACTCATCTCTTTAAGAAAACCTGGATATTCTCAATTTATAAGATGTGCTTTCAGACATTCCAGTCAATGAATGGACATTTTTCTTTATTTCTTTCAATATATTTACATCCACTGGCTTAGTTAATTTTAGTTAGTTGTAGTGGTTTTTGTTTTTAATAATTTTATGCCATTGTATGGATTATAACTTGTCTTTCATCTGCATAAAATTTGCTGTCATACTGTTATTATTTGTTTATCATGAAAATCAAATAAAATATTTTCAAAAGAAAAAAAAAAGAAGAAAACCTGGATAGGTAAATTATAATTCTCGTTTCCTTAAGTAAAAATACATATCCAATAAAAAAATACATGTTCATGGGTTTACTATTATCTTTTATTTCTATTTTTTATTTTCTAATCTAGTGCAGGATCTTATTATACGGGATGCAGACCTATACTTTTCATTCCCGTGTACTGCTTTTACAGCATTTCCACACACTAAAACACAGAGTATGCAACTATAACAAGTGCATATATAATTAATATTATTCAAGCAACGCCATATAAAATCTTTGTACCTCCAATTTGAAATTGCAATACATTAATTCTAAAAAAATATACATATTATTAAATTTAAAGTGCATGGATTAATCAAAGTGCAACAATACAGCTAAAATTGCCAACCTAACATATTAAAAACATGACAAGGGGACTTCTCAATTGACCCTTTGCCTTCAGCTATCCCATTGACCCCCATTGTTACATACCGTAATGAAACACCAGGGGCCAGAAATGGTGAAAATGGCCATGGCATTTATTCACATTTTTTCACATAAATAGGACCTTGCCAGCCTCACCTAAGGCAATATTCAAAGCAAGAATTCCATAAGAGATCGATACTATGCTCTGCCGCTCCTCACTCATCAGCACTATATCATTATATCCACCACTAAGTATTAGACTGCCTCTACCTACAGAGAGAATAGCCCCAAACTCTGCTACGAGTAGGAGTTGCATTTCCCACAATGAGAGAAGTTCGGCAGCCCTGCTGTTGTCTAGAATCTGCAGTGTGTCAATGATAGGAAATCCAAGACAATATGACAACATAAAGAGAAACATGTCATGAAATATGCAAAAAATTGGAGGGTGGGTGGGATGTTTCTACCTGCTCAGAAGATAAGGAAGTGAACTGCTTCTTCCCCTGACATCATATCCCTGTCTTTCTCTGCCCCCAGCCTGGCATTTCCCTGCCTTAACTCATTCCTCACCCACTCACAGCTACATCTGATTTTGCCTTTAAATAAAAACCAGTGTAATTTGGCTGCTGTCATTCAGATCCCTTGTTATGCAGCCCCTGCATTTATAGCTCCAGGGCTTTCCTGATCCACCACTATGGGTTACAATAAGCTTTAAACCCAATAATAATAATTCCATACTGATGTAAAAAATGGTTTCAACTCAAAATGACTTTTCCTTCAGGTATTATTGTCCTATATATTCTAATCTTAATAATTTGGTGGTCAGATTACCTCCACTTTTTTCATCAGTCTTATCAATTCCAAACATACTATATTTTTGAATAGACCCTCCATGAATCGCTTCAAAATATTTTATAATGGGACTATCTTCCTCTTTTTTATTTATAATTCTCAAATGTTCTCCTACCTTCACCCGTAGTTGCCTAAGAGTACGACCCACATATAGGGCACCACATTAGCATTATAAATGTATGCTAAGGGATTATAATAATAGCATATGGAGGACTTTATGCACTGCAACTCTTAAATCATGCTAGGAGTAGTTTCCAGCTCTTAATTATTGCAGGAAGATCCATGATTTTCAATAGAGAATTCCTTTGCATCTGTAATTAAATTTTGCAGTACATAATATAGAGAAACATGGGTGCAAATGGAAAGGTTTCACAAAGTTTTTATATTCTCTTGAATACATAATGAATCTACTATGTGAACAAATGTGTTATGGACTCTGTACTGTTGTTTGTAGTATTTTGCATTTAGTCCACTAGGAGGTAAACAGTGGTGTGCTAGAAGGCAACTAATACATAGTATTTTTATCAGTATTGACCTTTATTACTCAGGGCTTTACAGTTTATCAGGCTTTACAATTTATTGGTGACATCAGTTCCTGTGTTGGTGGAGCTTACAATTCATCTTACAATATAGAATACGCAACTTAACCAGCTTGTATTCTTTTTGAGCGGGAAGTAGGATGTGGGGAGAACATTCAAATTCCAGGCATACAAATGATCAGAATCAGAGCCAGAGCTGTAGAGCTGTTGATAAATTATTTAAAGCAAGTATAACCCTATTGATCAGCATATATCTAAATGTCATTATTGGTTTCAGCTCAATCCAGCTTCGTGATCAGTACTGAATTACAGAAATTACTACTATCCATTTATATATTTGCTGTGTCATTCTTTTGAAGAAATGCCTTTTCCTGTTGTAGTTCAAGGAATGTGTGGGACAATACTGGTCCTATAAACATATATATACATAAAAAACTTAAACAAGACAATAAATGGCTGCGCCTAAGTAACTGGCTGGTGCACTTATAAGCCAACTGGAAAACACTTATGTCAAGCGAAAGTATATTCTCTCTATACAAACAGGGTTGAAAGGGCCAAGCTGTATAATTTAGGATGGAATGGCTAATTGTCATACAAAACATTACCCTCTGTACTTCATGGCAGGATTCCTTAGAACATCTCGGTAGAATAAAAAATCTTGACCTCTAGAATTGAAATACAGAAAGTAATCATGGAAAAATAAGCACTCAAACCATTTCTTTCCATTCTTCTTTCTACTATGAGATGCATCATTTACTGGAAGATATGTTGTATTCACCTCTGTATTTCATCATGTGCAACTTTAGGGAAAAACAACTTGTTTTTTTCAGACAAAAGGTATTTTATGTAATTTGGTGCGCCCTGCCTTAGAATCTGTTAAATTGTTTTGTTATAACAGAGCATTTTTCCTTAATTGTGGGGCTAGTCCCCTTGGTGATGCGGGCGGGATGCCATAAGAAGTGGTAGGTTGGTTCAGCCTGAGGTTGTTGTTTTTTTAGGTAAAATTGTGAGAAAATGCTGCCTCTAGATACCCTGAATGGAAGCAATTTAAGGTAAAAATAAATCAAATGTACACTTTGTAATAAGAAAAGTTAAAGGGGACCCATCACCCAACAACCCAACAAAACCAAACACATTAGTCAAGCAAAATGAACTTTAATTACACTATATAAATTATCTGAATCTTGCTTCCTTCAGTCTGGGATTTCAAAATTATAGCAAGCAGGCAGCAGCCATTAAGGTAAGCCTTGCATCATCTCAGAATTGTCACATTCGGCACCCTATATCCAGAACCCAAGTTAAGCTCCCTGGTCATGGCTCTCACTTCTGCCTCTAACCGCCACCTTTCACCTCGGGAGGAGCCCTCGGCTAATCGGATGCAGCCAGGTCTTAATTGAGAGAGGAGCAAAGCTAACGGTTCTGGACGAGCAAAGGGGCACAATCGTCTCACCGGGAAACAGGAAGGAAGAACACCACCAGGAACAGGCAGGTCGGGCCAGCACAAGCAGAGAATCGTCAGACAAGCCTGAATTAGGATAGGAGAGCATAGAATAGTCAGTGGACAGGCAAAGGTCGGATTTGAGAAGAGTAGCCACAAGCAGGCAGGATCAGGATTGGAGAGGTCAGAGTAGTAAAGCAGGCAGGCAAGGGTCAATACACAGAAGATCAATAGGCTTTCACTAGGAATAACACACCCAGGAACTTGCAAATAGAACCTAAAAACAAGGCCCCTTTATATACTGTGATTCTCGTGCCCTTGTGCGATGACGTCATCAGGCTGGCGCATAAAACCCAGAAGTGCGTGTGGCGCGCGCCATAGGGAAGCTGGCACAGCAAGGGAACAGCTGCATGCGGTGGGCGTCCCCGCTGGAGGCATGTCGGGCAACCCCGCATGCCAACGGAACCACTGGACCACCAGGGTAAGGTTTTCTTACAGAATCTTGTTTGTGCACCAGAATGGGAGACCCGATGTCCATCCCCATGCCCCGGCTACACAATTAAATGGTAAAGAGAACGGGGGAATGGGGGGAGAGCAGTGACATCTAAGAAGTGCTGAATGGAAAGTGAAAGTAATTGTCTGCCTGAAATTAAAGCCTGAACCTTGTTGCATTGTGTCATTCTGAGCCACAGTCTGTTCATATTAGAGGTGTGGGTGTCTGTGTGCATAATGATACAGTAAGTAACTGGACCAAGGCTCCTGTGGCTACTGCATCAAGGGAACCCACCATTTTTTTAGGGGAAGGTGTGTTTTATTGTCTGGATTTCACATCCCATAAAGTCTCTTCTTGTTCTGACTCTCTGATGAGTCTCACCAGTGACTGGCAGCTCTTTCCCTGTTTACCAGTCCTGCTTCTCAACTGTCCAATATGTCACTGACCCCAGCAAGGAAAAGTAGCCAGTGAGGGTTCTTTTTTATTGAATTCTTATTTTGTTTTGTTTATCTTTTAAAGCCTTCTCCTATACATTTTTCATAGTGGTTTCTACAGAGCTGCAAGCTTGCTAGGTTTATTGAGTCCTTGCAACCAGATAGAAGTAGATGATTCTGTGCCAAAAAATGTAATATTTCAAAAACCATAAATTAAAGTTTAAATGCAGATTACCTTAGAATTCTGTTGCCTCCATCATACTCAAATGGGTTTTAATGTAAACTACCCATTTAAGTTTGGGATACCTATTTTGGAGAGCTATGGGGAGCAAAACAGGCAGATTTTATGAGGTATACAGTGGCGCTCATTTACCAACACTGGGCAAATTTGCCCATGGGCAGTTACCTATGGCAACCAATCAGTGATTAGCTTTTTAAAGCCAGCTGCAAGTAGAACAGTGAATGCAGCAATCTGATTGGTTGCCATGGGTTACTGCCCATGGGCAAATTTGCCCAGTGTTGATAAATGACCCCCAGTATGTCTTTGTAAATCAGGTAACTACAAGACATATTTCTAACATTATAGGACAAAGCATTATAACATTATTATATATAATAGTATGATAAATAATTATTATTATCCGAATTATGGAAAGCTCTCTCACGGTTCTATTTTTTGAAAACACTGTTTTAAATTGAAAGCTTTCAAAAACTTTGAATAAGATGCTTCATGATTTTTATAGGGCATTCCTCTCATTAGTGTTTCAGCACTGCCCTATGCTTACCCCTGCAGCTTTTTGATTATTAATTAGAATGGAACACAGTGTATTTGTATCAGATGCAACTGTTAGTTTCTGGTATAATTTAAATTGGAACACTGAGATCTTGGAAAATTAGGCTGCCAAAGTGCAGTGTTGCAAACTATGAACATTACCCTTAAACTTAATTTATATCTGTACCTACTAAGAAAAAGATTAATCATCAAACCCTTCCTGCAGCATAGATGACCACAGATTAATGCATATAATCATGCCTTAAAGGAAAATGTATACATTGTAATAAAGAAGATTTTTGAGATGACTTTGGTGTGACGTACTCAAATAGATTTAAAGGGACCTATGGCTTATAAAAAAAAAAAAGTATACACTAAATCCAGGCCTGCATTCTGTATCCAGCCAAATATCAAAACTTTTTGTAGAGTTTAGTTTAGACCAAATTGTTTAAAGGGGCATTTCACCATGATGTAGAAAGTCAATTTGCAATAAGTCTTATTTTTTATTGTGTGCATTTTTGAATTGTTTAGCTTTTTGTTCAGCAGCTCTTCAGTTTGGAATTTGTATTGCTATGAAAAGGAAAGGTCCTGAAGAGAACAATAATGAAAGTAACAATAACATTAAAACTGAAGCATTGAAGAGCAATATTTTCTTAGCTGCCGGGGTCAGTGACCCCATTGGAAAGCAGGAAAAAAACTGTTAAAGACAGTAAGTAATTAGAAAACTATAAATAATAGTTTGTTTGCACTGTGAAATTCCTGTAATTGGGAAAGTAGTATTTAATAAAAGTAGCTGGTACTGACAATTAGATGCCCATTTATCAACATTTTGATTTTAGTGGTTTTAGAGATTTTAGAAACCATGAAAACCATTAATGCCTAGTCATTTATTATAACAGCCTAATATAAAAAGCACAAACAGATAAAAAAAATTGGCCCCTTAAATAAATAAAGCCCCTTTATTCTTTTTTTATTCTCACAAGCCCTGTGAACATATATAGATAGTATAAAATAGTAGGAGTAATGTAATACATGGTGCAATGTTTGTATTAAGTTTAGTAAACCACAGCTGAGGCTATATGTGTTATAGTATTTCGTTGCATTTCCTGTACTTTCCCTTTCTTGTGAAAATCTGGTCTTTAATCAGGTTATGATAATTAGGCCTCTATTATAAGGGAAAAATAGAAAAAGGAGTCAATTAGCAACGCGTAATCCTGTACCTCACTAATCTTGTATTGTGAATAGTAAGACAGAAGCTTTTATTCTTATATAATTAAAATATGAATAAAATTAGTTAAAGAAGAATGATAACTTGTTACACCAAGATCGGAAGTTGTTACTTAAGGAAGCATATTGGATCCATCATTAAAAACTACTGAGCTATATGGGGGTATGAATAGGGAGTGGGAGATCTCTTGTTTCTATTGAATTGGAAATATATTTCATCAAATGTCATGGGTTTTAACAAATGCGATTAAATTATTGATATATTAAATTAAAGTTATATATTAACTATGATTATAATTATGAACTGTCCTGCATTTTTGTATATTTGTGTATATCCTTGGTGTTTTATCCATTATGATGTGAGGTCCCATAGGTTTATTGTCATTAATATGTCAAGCACTATGTACGATACAATGTGGCGATTGACCCTGGAGATTTACTGAAGTGTTATAAATGTATATCTATGCTAGATAAGGAATTGGAGCAAGGAAGTGTCCACCTTTGATTGTTACAATGTAAAGTTATTTACGAGTGGGTTATCCTAGGTGATACCTCGTAATATACTCCAGTATAAGCTGACCCGAGTATAAACCGAGGTACCTAATTTTACCTACAAAAACTGGGAACACTTATTGACTCGAGTATAAGCCTAGGGTGAGAAATGCAGCAGCTACTGGTAAGTTTCAATAATCAAAAATTGAGGCATGAGTGGGTTAAATGCTGGCTCTTTTTGAAATCACATGACCAGGCAAAATGACCATAGATGCACCTACACACCAATATGACAACTAAAATACACTTGCTGGTTCAGGAATGAAATTTTATATTGTAGAGTGAATTATTTGCAGTGTAAGCAGTGTCATTTAGAAATAAAAACGATGGTACATCATAATATTCATGACAGAATTCCTTTAAAATTAACTTTTAGTATGACCCAGATAGTGATATTCTAAGACAATTTGCAATTGGTCTTAATTTTTTTATTATTTTTTTTTTTTTTTTTAATTTCTTAGCATTTTGTTCAGCTCTCCAGTTTGGAATTTTAGCACTGGTTGCTAGGGTCTAAATTACCTTAGCAACAGGTATTGAAGACCAATTGAAATGTTGTCTGTTCATCCCCACCCTATTACCAGTGACAACCAGAACTTTTTTTTAAAAAGGAATTTTTTTTTTGTACCGTATATACCCGAGTATAGTTTTTCAGCATCCAAAATGTGCTGGAAAAGTCTACCTCGGCTTATGCTCGGGTCAGCGGTCAGCGCCCTCTGTTAGTTATATGAAAGAATAACAATGACTGCATATCACACAGCACCCTCTGTTGGTTATATGAAAGAATAACAGTGACTGCAATATCACACAACACCCTCTGTTGGTTATATGAAAGAATAACAGTGATTGCAATATCACACAGCACCCTCTGTTGGTTATATGGAAGAATAACAGTGACTGCAATATCACACAGTGCCCTCTGTTGGTTATATGAAAGAATAACAGTGACTGCAATATCACACAGCGCCCTCTGTTGGTTATACGAAAGATTAACAGTCATGGCAATATCAAACAGCACCCTCTGCACATGGTAGTGGGACAGTGGGACAATGCACACAGTAATCCGTTTGGCAATTCTCTGTCACCATCAACTTTGCAAAGAAGTCCGGTTGATCACTGGGGGGATCGCTTTGGCAGAATGTGCGCTGCTGGGAGACAGGGCTGTAGTTGTGTCTAGGCTTATACTAGAGTCAATACGTTTTCGTAGGTAAAATTAGGTACCTCGGCTTATACTCGGGTCGGCTTATACTCGAGTATATACGGTACCTGTGATGCTGCAACAAGGGGTTCAGTAAAGTCCTTGGTTAGGGACCAGAATGAGCTAGAAAGGAAGCTGTACCTAATAGAATGCGCATGCCAGGTCTACCTACGTTGGCTGCCTGAAACGTACAATTAACTTGCAGCCTGCAGGCACAGTGAGTGCAGCCAATAGCACGTGACGTCAGCGTCCTCAGCACACAGCCGCAGCCAGCATCCTCAGGCAGTACACACCCTCTGAGCATCTGATTATACGACAAGGATTAGGGGACAAGCCTCCAAATTTTCATTATCTACTCTAAATCAGGAAGTGCGCAAGCTGCCGAGTGCCCTGCAGCGCGCAGTATCCCACAGCTCACAAGCCCATAGTTTTCACGCGCCAAGGCTCCAGGTATTCTTACTCTGGTTGGGTACTGTGGATTTGCCGACAGTAAAGATGGCATCCCGGACAGTTTTAGCTGCACATGCAGGTCGATCAGCTAGGTAATTTTTTTACTGACTCGAGTATAAGCCGAGGTAGAATTTTTCATCTTATTTTAGGTGCTGAAAAACTCGGCTTATACTCGAGTATATATGGTACATTGGTTTTATTGTTACATATTTTATATAGATGTGTAAGCTTGTGGATGGGCTTTTTTGGTGTGGGGATGGGCTGTAATTAGCTTCTGAGGAAGTGGCAGGTGGCCACGAAACGTGTCGAGCTTACAGCTTATGGGACCATAGGGGCATGCAGTTTGTATTTTTTCTATTTTTAACTATGACGGAATAAAATTTCATTTTTTAAATATTTTCCGGTCTCTCTGGTGCTCCATCATTGGACTGTTATACTAATAAAGGATGACTGCTGGGATCGCAGTAGATGTGAGGCACATGGGATGATCGTGAGGTGACCGGCAAGTGCTCTCACTACCACTTTTTGTTTGAATTGTTACACCAAGAGGTCCATTTATCAACATTCTGATTTAAATGCTTTTAGAGGTTTTAGAAACCACGAAAAACAAATTTTCTCTAAAACCACAAATACAAAATAATTTAAAATAATTTAAATAACAGCTTAATGCATAAAGTATAAATGCATAAAAATGCAAAACCAATGGGAATAATGTTAAGAAAACCTTGAAAACCTAAACTTTTTTGTGCAATTACAAACAAAAAAAACCCCAACAAAATCGAAAAGATTGAAATAAAAGAAGGATTATACAATTGGAAAAACACAAATGCCCAATGACTTCTGCATGACCTCAGCAGCTTTTAGATGACAAAGTTTTATATTACAGATTTTTGTTTAATAAATTACAAATTAGTATAAGCCACCATTTTTAACTCTAAAAAAACAGTTTGTGGAAACAAACAAAATACAAATGTTCTCAGTTTTTCCACACTCAATTCATACCTTTATACTTGATTAATTTATCTTGATAGAACACTCACAGACAAATCCACTTTCCAATCAGCAAGTACTGGGGAAATCGACTCATTCGGGACCAACAGGGGTTTGCTGCTCAGCTCACCACCCAAAGTCCAATGTTATTTTTGAGCAAAATATCCTTGCATAATCAATCAAGTTCCTGTAAGCCTCCCTGTCTTTAAGCTTGCACCTGATGTGTGTTCTCTTGTAACACCCAAGGCAAAGAGATGAATCAAAAGGGAGATGGTTTTGGGGTCATTACCTCTATTAGGGCATATACAAATTCCAATTTAAATCATACCACAAACAGGATTCGGTTCAGGATTCGGCCTTTCTCAGCAGGATTCGGATTCGGCCGAATCCTTCTGGGCGGCCGAACGAATCCTAATTTGCATATGCAAATTATCTGCGGGGAGGGAAATCTCGTGACTTTTTGTCACAAAGCAAGGAAGTAAAAAATGTTTTCCACTTGCCATCCCTAATTTTCATATGCAAATTAGGATTTGGTTCCATATTCGGCAGAATCTTTTGCAAAGGATCTCTAAAACCGACTCTTTTGCTTCCTGTGGCTCTCTAGTAGGCAAACTTAATAACAGATGTAATGAGAATCATCCCTAGCAATGTTATATCAACAGGCAACCCTCATGTGGGTACAAGGGGGCACCATCAGAATACGGGACCCGTAAACCAAAATAATCACAAATGTTCCCTTCATTGCTACCCCAGAGAAAAATGTTTTGCATCGTCTCACATTCATTTCATTGACATTTGCTTTAGATGCAAAACTGGTCAGAGGACTGTGTCTTGAAAATTCTGTCTACTGCATTTTTGTGGAACAATCACCTGAATTTCCCATTGAATTGAACTTTGGACATTCCTTGAGATTTCCCTACTGACCACCATGCTGAGCTGGAAATTGCTCGGACAACAAAATGCCCTGAATCATCATTGCCATTGACCTAAGCCTACATTTTGGCACTCTGGGGGGTCCAAGACCTTGAGGTTGTTATAGCCACTATATTTTATATTGAGCTGAATTCATTGCTGACGTTAAAGTTAAGAATCCAAGCGGTTTCACCAGGAAACAA
The DNA here is from genome assembly GCF_017654675.1 of Xenopus laevis. Taxonomy (NCBI): domain Eukaryota; kingdom Metazoa; phylum Chordata; class Amphibia; order Anura; family Pipidae; genus Xenopus; species Xenopus laevis. Next base: position 69,624,733 of record NC_054372.1, on the reverse strand, counting down.
CACAAACCAGAACTTACCGTGGCAAGTGAAACTGTGCCACCCTCTAAATGGTAATAAATGAATTAAAGGTGTATTTGAGGACCAAATTAAACTGAATGTATTAGAATGTTATTTTGCTTTAAAAAAATCTTTCATTTAAAACCTGGCACCCAACAAATAACAATATAAATAATTTTTTTTAAATGATCCAGGTAGGTGGTCACTTAAAAACACAATAATAGGAATTTTTCAAATCTCTTAGGTTGTAATGAATAATTCCCACAGTCTTGCAACAACAATTATGTAAAGCAAAATTGGTGTGAGTTACAGTTCACCAACTTGGGAGTATTATGGTGTAAGTTATAGTTCTCCAATTTGATAATTAAGTAAGAGGTAAATTTCCCAAATGGGTTGTCAGGCTTATTACAGTCTTTTAGCAATAATTAACAAAAGTAGTTTCTTAGAATACTTCAACATTATCATAATCACGCTGTACAAACATTATTTATGATTTGTGTGGCAAACTAGGGCCACCTGTTCATAAAGTTACAAAGCAAGTGCCCATGCAAATTATTTTTAAATATTGATAAGTATGCCTTCAATAATATTCTGAGTATAAATAGTATTCTGGTATAAATAAAAATATGATTACATAGTTAATTGTGAGATCTGGCTGTGCATGGTGGTGGGATGTGTGAACACACTTTTGGCAGAAATTTGCACTTGACCTCAAAATAGCCATATTCATGCATTTCTGCTAAACCTGTTACTCTTTTATTGTTCAGACATGAATAGTAAAAAGAACTTTCAGCAAACAGATTTGAATCCAAAGGAGATGTATGTTGGCAGACTAACCAAATATTTGATTTCATTTTGAATTTTTTTTCCAACTTTGGAATGCAAAGCTTTTATTGAGTGATGTATTTATTTCTGTGCTATTTTTGTTAAAATTATTGTATCTATATGGCCTGAATATGAGAGTTGGAGCAAGGTTTGACAGGCAGTTTGGATCACATAATAATTTAAGAAGCCATGTCTGGGTCTGAGTTTCCTTAAATTCAACTTAAACTGAAAAATTAAACCAAACAGCTAAAATATATTAAGGGACACAGCATACAAATATCTTAAATAGCAGAATCTATTTTATGTACTATATGTTATAAGAGTAAATAGTAATTGTCATCATTACATAGTATGTGGCCATTTGACATATTTTACATTTAATGCAAACATCAAACACAAATGCAGTAAAGCGTGCAAAGTGCCACAACGCTGTGTTTTTTCTATAAATTCACAGCCATACAGGGAGTTGCGCCCAGTGTGTCAAAACGAACACAATTGGGTAGCCACAAGTTCACAAATCATAAGCAAGTTTTGTTTAACATTTATAGAATGGTAATGCCATTTTGGTGCAATTCTGCTTCACCTATTGACACAAACCTTGGTAACCCTGGTATTACTGCCACATCCACGGTGGTACCTTCAGTATTCAGGGTGACTTCTGGGTTACCAGCATCAATAGGTGCACTTATGCATGATTCAACCGAACAAGCAGGACACACACAAGGGTGCATAGGCAAGGAGTGTGCTTTGATGCAAGTTCCTTTAATGAAAGGCATCAATAAGCACAACATTTGTGGCCACACTTGTAGCTGCATTAATAAATTACCCTTCAAGACTGTATAGAATGCATGATTCAAAGATACTGTAGTCTGCTAGGATTGTCATTGTCCTTAGTAGTTGGAAACTATACTCAACAAAATTCTTCTTAATGAATAATTGTGACTTTAGAAGCACTTCATTTACATACAAGCTCAGTGGTCAGACTTTTCCTATTTATACTGTTGTGTTCACTTAATTTAAGTTGATAATCATGTCTGCACATTTCAGGTCCTTGTATTATTCTTGTGCTAAAACTCTCCTTAATGATCAATTGTTTTCTTGCCAAAAGTTCTAACTAATAGTCTAAATTTGTCCCTTGAGTCATTTTATACAAGTTACCATGTTCCTGGCAAATTTTGAAAGGCTACTTTAGTGCCAACCTCAACGTCATTAATTAATACTTTTTAAATAAGTGACTCAAGGACAAAACCCTAAGGCAATCCTCTTACAGACTTAGTCCACCTAGAGAATGTCCCATTATTCACAATTTTTTCTTCTGCACTGTATGTGCCAGCCAGTTTTCTATCCAAATACAAATAGTTGGCCCAGATCTGTACTGCATAATTATACCACATGTGTTACCGTATGAAAAGCTTTAAAAATTCCTATAAACCACTTTCAGTGCAATGCTCAGATCTATGATTCTCCTTACCTTCTCAGAGAAATGCAGAGAAATGCAAACTACAACTGTATCTTGGCTATAATATTGCTATATACAAGATAATAGAATTTTCATCTAGAATGGTTGTTTGTCTAAATCTACTTTAACATAGCTGCACTGCAGTTAACCTTATAACTGACATTAATTCTGTGATTAGAACATTACAGGGCTCATATACGAATACAGTCATATCTGTGGCCGCTTTAAAATGAATGCAACTAACTAGTTGCATAAATTGACGCAATTTATTAAAGGTATTTGCATCCAAAGCTACTCCTTGTATTTCTCTATAGTTTCATTGTGTACCAGTGTGTGTTTTGTTCAAAGGTATGTACTTGCATGTTTTATGTATTAGGCATGTAGGCTAGACCAATAGAATGCTGATTCTCAGGGCTGGATTTACCCTCCTTGCCCCCCTAGGCCCAGCTACTGTGCCGCCCCCCGCACGCATTTTCTGGATGTGAATCTTTTTCCAATCAGGACATTTATGCAAAAGTGGATCAGATGGATCAACTAGCAGTTAGGCTTGTTTGAGATATATCTATATATATTCTCTATATATAGACACCTTTTTATACATAGATGCAGAGAGAGATGTGTCCCTTGTTTTGATAAGTTTGTCAATTGTGCTACAGTGGGCAGCCGCAGCATCAGTTAAATATTTATTATAAAATAAAAAAGTCAAATCTTGGCAGCATCATAATCTTTGTAGTTCCTATTTCTCAGCAGACATTATCCCTTATAATACATGAGTGATACTCCGAGTTCCCTGTGTAACTCAGCCTGCAGCCTTGTGCCTTTATATGGTCACAGAACAACCCCTCAGTGACTCCTAATATCCTTATCATTTACAGTAGGGGGTACATTATCCCTTATAATACATGAGTGATACTCCGAGTTCCCTGTATAACTTAGCCTGCAGCCTTGTGCCTTTATATGGTTACTGGACCCCTCAGTGACTTCTAATATCCTTATCATTTACAGTAGGGGGTACATTATCCCTTATAATACATGATGATACTCCGAGTTCCCTGTATAACTCAGCCTGCAGCCTTGTGCCTTTATATGGTCACAGAACAACCCCGTCAGTAACTTCTAATATCCTTATCATTTACAGTAGGGGGTACATTATCCATTATAATACATAAGTGATACTCAGAGTTCCCTGTATAACTCAGCCTGCAGCCTTGTGCCTTTATATGGCCATAGAACCCCTCAGTGACTTCTAATATCCTTATCATTTACATTATCCCTTATAATACAAGAACTGAAATGGTTTTCATTTTGTAGGAAGCAGGAAAGGGACATAAAAAAATCTGTAACAGGTTTAAAAGTTAGAACACTTGTGATTCTGCACCTCCAGCAAATCTGCAAGTTGACTATGACATATTTCTCTACATGGCCGATATACAGCAGATCTGCAGGGGAAATATTAAATGTACATACCAGGAACAGATCACCTTGCTGGGACACACGCAGCACAGCAGAGGCAGCAGCAGCACGAGCACAGAGAGGAGTGGGAGGGGGCGGAGCCACAGTGGGAGATAGGCTGGAGGAGCGGTCCTAAAGCCAGCCGGATCTATCAGGAGCAGCCGACTTACACAAGATGTTAGGGGGCGCCTTCTTGCCGCCCCTAACATCTTGCCGCCCTAGGCCCGGGCCTAGGGGGCCTTTCCCTAAATCCGGGCCTGCTGATTCTTCATTTTGTTTATTATGAAACTGCAATAGAAGTGCCAAAAACTAATAACAAAACTTGAATAGTCTCAGCAACTTTTCGCACTAAATTGCAACCAAATGCCATCACTGATACCACACATAATGGCTGCACATTTCTAAGATAGATAGATTTACAGGTTCATGTATTCAGGTAATGTCTTATTACAGAGAAATTAATTTAATTTGTTACTTAAAATGGACTCCAGGGGAGTTCCTGTAATTTGGATCTTTCTGAATCAGGTTTTTGATATTCAGAATTTTTATTAACAATTATTTACAATGTGCTGACACATACAATGATGTTATCCTAATATGCTAATTTATTTTTCATAGTACTCAACATCATATTAAAATATGCAGAATTATTAAAGATGATCCAAGAGGGTTAAAACATATTTGTGTGTGTTCACGCATTTGTGAGCCAAACTAAATTTTAAAAATGATTTCCAATGACAGCCTTTTAATGACTTTACGTAAGGTAGATTGCGTAAAGATGCCAACATTTAGAAATAAAGTTTCTGTAAAAATTTCCTACTGAATAGGCAGTAAAATAAATTGTGAACCTTTAATTAAGTTTTCTCAGTTGTAAATCCTTGAGAAACTCCGCACAAAAAAAGTTAAAATGACAACTGCATCAACATCTTCTTTGAAGAAAAAAAAATACTTATTCTCCATTTGTTTTGTTCCTTTCTTTTATCACCCCTTTTTGAAGAACAATTTAATTGCATTTTATAGCCATTGCCTGCTGAGCTTTCCCATTATCTTTGTCAGAACTTCGCTCACTTCACTGCTTTAGCCAAAGGGCTAAGTGACTTAAATGATATAAGGAATTTAGGGACAACTCATGCAGGGTTTTATTAAATATCTAAAATGCTGATGACAACAATACTGTTCATAACACTGCAAAGAAAAAAATACACAATCTAGGGAAACTAAAATACCCCAAACCCCAAAAATACTTTAAAATCCTATTTCAGAGGACTCCATAGCTGCAGTTTGCAGCCAATGGGCCTGTATGGGCTACTCGTGGTACCTCATTTATAATACTTTCCATAAAGAATTGTTTCTTTATTATTATTAGAATAATCCCTATTATATGAATGTTATCTTTCAGCCTTCCACCCACAGGCTTCATGTGGTCCCTGCAAGTTTATGGATACAACCCAACCCAACTACATAAATATCTCTTAATATAATAGATTTTAGTGTGATTGTGTTAATGGGATAAGGAAATCAGATTGTAAGCTCTGTGGAGACCAGAGCCATTGTGAATTAGTGACCATTGTCTGCAGAATATGCCTATACTATAAAATAGCTGGATTCTGGATATAGGTACTCTACTCTGTCTGGATGCTATGGACAACTTTAACACATATGTTTGTAAATGAGCTCTTCTGCTTGTTTTAGGATTTTCAAATCTGTATATTTTCTTGCAAGATTCAGAATTGGAAATTTAATAACATTTATCATTTTAAAGGAATGAACATCACTTTAGCTATTCATTAAAGTTACAGTAAACTGATTTCTTTGCAAGGTTTTAACTTGAGCTTATTAAATTACCACTTGTATTTTCTCTAGCACTTTGTTGAATAGATTTAATAAGAAATACATGTATAGTTATTTGCTTGTGTAACAGTTTCCAGTGTACATAAATGTGTTATTTATTCTGCTTGTTGGTTTCCCTTACATTATTTTCTGTCCAAGATGTGGGTGGGCAACATGTCAGGGGGCATCTTTGGTTTGTTTGTGAATTTGGGCAATACTCATGGCAACAAATCAGATTTTTTTTCTTTCATTGTTTTACCGGCAGCAGGCTAATTATTATTAGCACTGATTGGTTTATATGGGTTTCAGCCCAGTTGCAAATTTGCCCTGTGTTGATAAATTAACCTCGGTGTATGCAGCTGAACTTTTTTGCATCAAACCTGATCCATGGATTCAAAGAACCTTCTGTGGGTCCTAGAAAACTCTATAAAAAAAGAGCAAATGAGAGGCAAACTTTTAAAGGTAAAGATCCATTTCATAAGAGCAATATACCACAAGGTATTAATTATAAAAAATGAACACTGTTTAGTATGCAGATAATCGTGCTGTTGTGTATATCTGCTTAACATGTTTGCATCTCCCCTAAAATAAAACCCCAAATATGTAATGCTTCTGTGGTCTAAAACCTCAGCAATGCAAGCAGCCTTGTAATGTGTTGTTAAAATAATGGAGTTGTTCATGTGCAAAGAAGCAATTACGCTTAGTTAATATATAAAGGTGCCTTCAGTTTCCTGTATTCCCAGCACTGATGTATTTTAGGATTTAGTCAGTCCTCATCTGCATCCCAGTCAGAGCAATCTCATCACCCAACCCCTTTTATTGGAGTAATTGTGCTTGAAAGAGCTGCTGTTGCTGTGCAAGTAGAATTGAAGCATTAACCTCTCCACACAATTAATTCCACATAATAATTAAAAAATCTTACATTTAAGTAATTAAGATCAACTAACAACAGCAAAGGCTTAGAATAATGAATAATTGAGAGATGAAGTAAAACACATATCTGCATGAATGTATGCTTTGTGGGTAATCAAGTGCTCTGGTTTCCCCCTACCATCTAAACCATACAGCAGCCAACAGTAAGTTGGTTGCATTTAACACAATATTCTATAAATGTTTGTTTATGTATGAATAGAAACAATTTCAAATCTGATTAATCTGATTAGTGAATAGTGTGTTTCAATCCACCTGAATATAATGCTTATGAGTAGGATGACTAATAAAATCATCATTCATATAAATATGAAATGGTAAATGCTGCATAAGTACAAACAATACAAATATGAAAAACAGTAAGGGGCAGATTTATCAAGGGTCGAATTTCGAGGGTTAAAAAACCCTCAAATTCAACCCTCAAAGTAAAATCCTTTGAATTCAAATATCGAATTCGAAGGATTTTATCGCAAAAAAACGTTCGATAGAACAATGGAATTGTTCGATTCGAACGATTTTAAGCGATCGATCGAATGATTTTTATTCAATCATAAAAAGTGCCCAAAACCTACAATCTCCCCATAGGCGAACATTCAATTTGGTAGCTTTTATTTGGCGAAGTATTGAGTCGAAGGCTTTTTTTAAAGAGACAGTACTTTGATTATCGAATGGTCGAACGATTTTTACTTTGAATCATTATCGATGGTTGAATGGTCGAAGTACCCAAAAAATATTAGAACTGTTAAAATGTTTTGCAACAGCTATTTTGCTGTTGTTGAGTCTACATTGGGACAACTCTAAATTCTAGCTGTCTTGGCAAAACAGTGTTTACATATAAATACACTATAATGCATTGTGCTGTTAACATGTTTTCCTTCATCTTCTAGCTTTGGATACCGTGCCTTATGATTCTTGCATTTTATCTGTGTTATGTTTCTGGAACATATTGTGCTTTCTACCTCTCTTTAGGGGCATTTACTATAGGAACTTTTTTTTACCTAGGACAATAATATATATTATATAGTGAATAAAGTACCCCCTCTTGTAAAATATAAGGATATTATAAGTTACCGAGGAGTTTCATGACCATATAAAAACACGAGGCCGAAGGCCGAGTGTTTTTATACAGGTCATGGTACTCCGAGGTAACTTATAATATCCTCATATTTTACAACTGGGGGTACTTTATTAATTATAATACACAAATTTTAGTGAGTCATGTGACAGAAATTACATCACTACTCACCGTTTATAACTGATGACATCACTACTCACCGTTTATAAGGATATAATTTACAAGATATTCATGGCTTTTGTGTATTATATATATATATATACTTCTAAGCTATGCAAAAATCTATTTGGGAAAAAGCAGGAAGATGGAGCAGTGTTTTGATGGACTGGCTGCTACAGTTATCAGACCTAAACTCTATTGAGCTCTTCTTGGAAAAATTTGTTGGATGAATGTAAAGTATCTTGAATAGACTAGCTATATGACATAACGAGAATTCGTTGACATTGTCAATGTATTGATTATAATTTCTGGTCAATGTAATGATATCTTGGTGAAAGAAAGTATTGATTGCTATCCATATTGAGCAAATGGAACCACTGATATTTTAATAATCAGCTAAACTGTAGTGGCTATTAGTTATATTCACATATAGTTTTATTATTTGTTTATGTTGTTTATAGTTTTTGAGGTATTAAAAAAATGTTGGTTGTTAGAAATGTTGTGCAAATAGTTGACACATTCTGGAATCAGCCAGGTGATATCTGTTACTTACAGCACGAGTATGTTGCTTGAAAAAAAATCCAGATAAGGGATACTTAAGTAAAAAAAAAAAAAATAATAAAATAATTTAGACATTTGATAAACTCAATAGGATTGTTTTGCCATCAATATGGATTCATGCAACTGAATTAGGTTCAGGTACAGAGAAAAGGGAAACCATTTTTAAGATTTGCTTCACTCTGTGGGAGACAGGAAGTCCTCTGCACTCCATTATACATTATATATCAATATAATAAGGACACAGATGTTTTGTGGATTATGCTATTAAAAATGTCCTTCCCTTTAAAGGGGTTGTTCACTTTTCAATTATTTTTTAGTTGATGTAGAAAGTGATATTCTGAGAAATTATATTAATATTACATTTATATTAAATACATTTTTTATTATTTGTCATTTTTGAGTTATTCAGATTTGTATTCTGCAGCTCTCCAGCAACTTCAGCAATCTGGTTGCTAGGGTTTAAATTACCCTAGCAACTATGCACTTATAAGAGACTGACCTAAGAATAGGAGAGGGGAAGAATAGAAAGATAAGGAATAAAAAGTAGTAATAACAATAAATACAGTATGTAGCCTTACAGAGCATTGTTTTTAGATGGGGTCAGTGACCCCGATGTGAAAGGTGGAAAGAGTCAGAAGAAGAAGGCAAATCATTAAAAAACCTGTACAAAATAAACAATGAAGACCATATAAAAAGTTGCTTGGAATAGGCCATTCAATAACATACTAAAAGTTAACCTAACCGAGAACCAACCATTTAACACTTAGGGGCAGATTTATCAAGGGTCGAATTTCGAAGTAGAAAAAGCTTCGAAATTCGCCCATCGAATTGGAATACTTCAACTTCGAATATCGAAGTAGAAGTTTTTTTACATCGAATTTGGGCATTTGCGGTCAAAGTAAAATCGTTCGATCTAAATATGAAATCCTTCGAATCGAACGATTCGAAGGATTTCATCCATCGATCAAACGATTTTTCTTTGACCGCAAAAAACGCAAATGCTCTAGAAGTTCCCCATAGGCTAACATAGCCGGTTTAATTTGGCGAAGTATTGAAGTCAAAGTTTTTTTAAAGAGAGAGTACTTCGATTATCGAATGGTTGAATATTCAAACTATTTTACTTTGAATCTAATTCAAAGTCGTAGTATCCTATTCGATGGTCAAAGTATCCAAAAAATTACTTCGAATTTCGAATTTTTTTACTTCGAAAATTCCCTTGAATTCACTTTGACACTTGATAAATCTGCCCCCTACTGTCAGAGACTGAATATGAATAGGAGAGGGCCTGAATAAAAAGATGAACAATAAAAAGTAAAAATAACTTTTTAAAATTTGTAGCCTTACAGAGCAGTTGTTTTTAGACCATTTGACAGCAGGAAATAGTCTGAAAAAGAAGGCAAACAATAAAAAACTACAAAAAAAGAAAAATGAAGACCAGTTAAAAGGTTGATTAGAAATTATACATTTTTCCCAAGAGAATGAAAGTAAAGGTAAGTAAGTTGGAGTTTTCTGGAATTTCTGAATTGGTTTCTGAAAAAGGGATCCTATACCTTATAAATAAACTGTAAGAAAATACTTTAACTTTAACTGTGCATTGTAGTCTAGTGGATTTTTATAATCAATGTTCTTCTTAACAGAATATGGTATAACTTGGTTTTGACATTTTTGTATATTGGTGGTTCATTCAAGATTGATATTGTGAAAGAATAATTATTCACATTAAGAATGGTTTTAATGTAAAATGAAGAAGACTTTTTGGACATTATCACAATACATGTATTAAAAAGAATACTTGACCATGCAATAAAATTATATATTAAAAGGATGACAATTGCAAAGAAAAAACTTGTGTAGAAGTGGAAAGTTTTACAGTAGACTCAGGCTAGGGCCACAAGGGGCTGAAATCAGCTTGCTGATTTCAGCCCCTATCAGTGCAGTAGCCTCCTCCCTTTTTCTCATTTGAAAGTATTGAATCGGCTCCTGTGGGAACAGACTCGGCGGATTTTGTCAATGAACCATAGGTCTCTGCATTTTGAGCCGAATTCTGTTTGCACACAAGCAGATTTAACACTTCCGAATGAGAAAAAGAGAGGAGACTACTGCACATGATAGAGGCTTATATCAGCCAGCGTATTTCAGCCCAGCGTGGCCCAAGCCTAAATGAACAAGATGAAAACATTCAAACCAATTTACTAATAGCCATTGTTGTGAGAACAGCCATAGATAAAACATCTGATAACTAGAAGCGTGATATGTCACAAAGATCAGAAGATTAAAGAGCTAAGTAAAACCAAATCTGCTCGTATGGCAAGGTTGCCAAGCAAGCAGATCTGGGCCCAATTTGGGCTACCCACATAAAGGCAGGGCCGTTCCTGCCATGAGGCAAGGTGAGTACTTTGCCTCAGGCGGCAGTGAACGGCCTTTACAAGGGGCAGCAAAAAACTGGAAATTCAGCTCTGCTAGTGCAGAAAGTGCAGTACGCGCTCATTGCACTAGCGATGGTTAAGCATGGTTTGGGAGAGGGGGGCGGCATCGGGGTTGCTGCCTCAGGCGGCAGCTACCCACGGTTCGCCCCTGCACAAAGGAGAGAAAATTGGGTGTTGTGTGTGTGTTCAGCAAAATGATTTGCCAAAGGAATAAATCTGTGTCTTTCTTCCTTTGTACAATCTACTATACTGTTTCAATAAATTTGGGGGGAAGCTAAAATAATTAAATAAGACTATTTAAACAGGGTATGGGTGCAAGACCTTTTAAAAAGCTACATCCTGTGCCTTTCTTCTTAGGCACAGGCAAACACAATTATTCATTAAACGAGGGGGGGGCGGTTAGTTTGCTGTAAACAAAACCAATGTTAATCAATACTAATCTAAGGTTTCTTGCATTGGCTAAAAACTAGTAAGCGTTAGTCATTGCAGTTTATGAGGTATTACTCAACTCAGCCACAGCCTGTTAAATTTAATATTAACAGAGGTTCAAAACATTTGTTTTATTACTCATAGTTATGGAGTTTTTTAACTTTAATGCATATACAACATTAACAGAGATCTGAGCCTTCAATATGAAAATTAGCAGTCTGTTGCTTTAATGGTTATTTCTCAATACCTTATCTAATTTTAATGTGCATTAGTTAGAAACTGACAGTTAGAAACTGATAGTATTCTTGAAAATGTTTAACTGCTTCATCTCTTCAGTTGTCTGCTGCTATTAGAAAACCAACATCATAGGGCTCATATAGTAGTATTTAGGCATTTGAAGGTGGTAGATAGTGATGGCAGGCATGGATTCATGGCGAATTTCCGCATTTCACCTCCCGTGAATGGTTTAGTCTAAATTTGCTGTGACAAAAAAAAATTGTCGCTCATCAAAATTATTCTGACACCCATTGACTTTAATGCATTTGGACAAAAGAGCCGCATGTATTAATTAATTAATTTTTTCAGTGTTTCGCAAATTTTCTGGCGAAACAGGGCATATTTGTCCATCACTAGTGGTAGAACAAACATGTTATACTGTATGTCTGCATTGATGAACAAAGAAAAGGCATTCAAATGTACATTTATATGAGGGTTGATTAAAGCCATTTTCATTGGTAGGTTAACCAGAATGGCTCTCAGATTCGACTAAAAACTGCAAGTGCACAAATGTATTTTTACCTTAACAGCTTAAAAACTTTAAACGGGGAAAGGCATGCAATGAATATCTAGTAGAGTTTTCTTTGTGTCCAAACTTTTGTTGAATTTGTAATGGTAAATCACAAGTAAGGGCATAATGGTTCTAGGTGAAGACACCAATATAATATTATAAAATAACCAATTTGCATCAAAACATGTATCCTTCATTAGATCATTATGGCACAGATACAGTACATCCATGTATAAAAAGATTGTAGTTAGTGCACTTTATAAAGGCTGAACATAGCACACGGTATATATTTCATTACTTGAATGTGAAGCTGACATTTTAATACCTGTTAGTGACTCAGTCCTTCTATTAACAGTAAATACTGGCACCTAATGAAGAACTGCTGCCCAGAACTGCAGTGCGTCCTTTCAGTAAGTCAAATGCTAATCCAGTATATGAGTTCCTCTGTTTCTTGTTATATTGTATTATTCTATAAACACTGACAGATATTTGATTAAGATTGAACAACCTTGCATTCATGGAAGCAAATAAGCCTGCACCTGTAATTCACTTAGAAATAACCTCTTGTTGACGACCTGCCCAGATTAATAATTAATGCAGATCAAAAACCATTTGCTCAATGCTGAATTCAGGTACTGCTGTAATCAAAACACAGGCCTATTTATGTATTTCATTCATAAATTCAAGTTAATTCAAAAAGATTTTCCAATACGATAACTGCCTACCAGCAAAACAGTATTCTGGCTGTTATCTAATATAGTTCCGATATTACGCTATAATAATCCATTGATCCCCAATCAGTGGCTCAACTGATTAGGGAGCAAGATATTGCTCACCACCACTTTTGATGCTGCTCCATGTGGCCTAAGCAGGTAATCATCTTATTAAATTCCAGGCTTGTTGGCAAGTTTGGGAGGAAAAATTATATAAGACTACTCCAAGCAGACCCTCCTGGTTACACATAGAGTTAGCCAATCACAGTACTTATTGGCAACTCCCAATAACTTTTTCCAAGCTTGTGTGGCTCCCCAACACTTTTTACAATTGAGTGTGGCTCACTAATAAAACCTTGGGGAGCCCATAATCAAACACCAAAAATTAAGATATAGCGCTGTGTAGATGTTTGGTACTACAACCTACTGTGGCCATGGCTAACAAAAAGTCTTGCTAGGCAACATGCTTTTGAAAGTGTCATCAATGGAATGTGGAAATAAAGAATCTAAACCAGTGTCATTTAGATATTTTACTTGACAGCCTGCAATATAAAGTAGTTTTCTTTTCTGTTCTATAGCACGCAGGTAATGTCCCCAGCAATCACTGCATTAACAATGAAGAAGCCTCTTACATTAAATGGAAGATTTATTTTTAAATTTACCCTGTGAAAATACATGAGAAAAATGGGCAAATATCTAAAAATCCCAATAACCCCTTAACTGTTGGGTTAGTTTTAGTATGTTTGGTCTACAGAAGGAAATCCATTCAGAACAATGAAAATTCAGTTTGGAATTCAGGTGAATCTTGCTAAAAAAAACCTCTGCCAAATCCAAGTGCTGAACTAAATCCGAACCATTAAAACCCTAAAACCACAACAGTATTTTTTTTTTTGCTTGCTGTGTATGCAAGGCCATTTTTTCAGAACGAAGTGCTAATTTTTGTATGCAAACTCAAACGTGGTTCTGGATTAGCTCAAGTCCCCTATGAATACTTAGGACGAATCCCAAAAAGGAGTATTCAGTTTATCCCTAACTATATTCTGGACCCTTTTTCCCAGCACACACTTTTACCTGATTTTTACCTGATAAGCTCACACACTGCACTCATGGAAATATGAGACTATAACTGCCCTGGACAATATAGTTAAGTTGATTAGAAAAAAAAATGAGCAATGTCTATCAAGTTCAACTGCTCCTAACCAACCCCAATGCATATACTGTATATACATGAACTCACACCGACATATCTATACACTCACATATGTAAACTATATACACAAATATCTATACCAATTGTAGATTTACACAACATCACCCTGGAGGGTATTCCCCAGCCTCACAGTCCTCACAGTGAAGAACCACCTACATTGCTTTGAATGAAAGTTCTGTTCCTCTCATCTAAAGGAATGGCCTCTGGTGTATTATTCATATTTATGGGGAAAAAGAACCCTAATATCTGTTTGTAATGCCCTGTAATGTATGTAAAGAATAATCATGTCCCCTTGCAAATGTTTTTTTCCAGAGAAAACAACCCAAACCATGACAGTCTACCCTCATCATTTAAATCCTCCATCCCTTTCACCAGTTTAGTTGCACTTTCTCTCCAGCTCATGAATATCCTTCCTAAGGACTGGAGCCCAAAACTGCACTGCATACTCCAGATGAGGCCTTACCAGGGACATATAAACAGGAAAAATTATGTTTTCACACCTTGAGTTTAATGCCCTTTTCTATGCAAGACAGAACTTTATTTGCTTTAGTAGCCACAGAATGACACTGCCCAGAATTAGACAACTTGTTATCCACAAAAACCCCTAGATCCTTCTCAATAAAGGATACCACCAACACACTGTAATTTAGTGTATAAGTTGCATTTATATAATTTCTACCAAAGTGGATAACTTTGCACATATCAACAATCAACAATTTAGTCAAATGTCTCTGCAAAGTGGCAGCATCCTGCAAAGAACTTATAGTATTGCACAATTTTGTATCAACAAAAATAGAAACAGTACTTTCAATTTCCACCTAAAGGTCATTAATAAACAAGTAAAAAAGCAGAAGAAACAAGTACAGACCCCTGTGGAACTCAACTAACAACATTCTTCAAATGAGAAAATGTTCAATTTACTACCACTCTTTGAAATTAATCAGTGATTTCTTTATCGAAGTACAAATACTGTGTATAAAGGGCATTTAAAATATTCTGGCACATGCTGGCACAATCTCATAGTATTATGATTTACAATGTAGTCAAGTATCTTATCCCTTATTATCCTTTTCAAAAGCTTTTCTACCACTTATGTCAAACTAACAGGCCTATAGTTTTCAGAGAACAGGATTCCTTTTTGAATAGTGGTACTACATTAGCAATTCGCCAGTCCCTTGGCACTGTGCGAAATAGGGTTACCACCTGTCCAGTTTTGACTTGGACAGCCTGGTTTTCGGAAGGGCTGCCTGGTTAAAAACTGCCTGCCGGATTTCCAAATTAGGAAAACGGGGCAGGACTCCCTTAGACTTAAATGTCGTTTGCCATGCCATAGCAGAAGCAGACGAAGCTGGTTGTGTGCCCTAGGCAACCAGGCCGGACATCTCTCAGCCCCCACCATGTGAATGCTCACACAAGATGGAGCCCGGAACAGGGCTGCAAAGAATAAGCAGCAAGTGGTGAGGGGACAAGGCCTGGAACAGGGGTATGCATCAGAAAGGTATGTGCCTTGCGCCCCCTGCTGCTGCACCCTAGGCATGTGCCTCTTCTGCCTACCCCTAGTTCCAGCCCTGTGCCATAGTCCCATATTTGGGATTAAGTTGTGAATTAATTGGTTTGAAGGAGACGATTATCCAGGTTGTTTCTTAAACCAGTTCCCTTAGTGGGCCTCATAATTTAAAAGTATTACTCACAAACAAGGTTTCTTTTCCTCTCCATTATTGTCAATCGTGATTAATCCTTGTGTGTCTGGAAAATTAGGAAATATATTATCAAAGAAAGTTAGTGAACTCTCCTTATTGCCATAGTCCCGTCCTGTGACATCATCACCCCACCCAGAGTTAGCAACAGGCAAAGGTGGAAACCCTAATGCCAGAGTTCAATGAATCCTGAAAAATTAAGCAAAGAGGTTTGCCAATCACAGAGCTAAGCTCGTTTAGTACCCTGGGATAAATACTGGTCCCAGAACTTTGTTTTCTTTACATGGACAATCTCTTTTGAATTTACTTGTGAGTAACCTATGCATCAGTAGTAATATTACTAGAATTGGGACTATTAAAAAGGAAGCTTTGATTAGATGGTTCCTCTGTTGTGTAAACATGAAAAACAACAATTCTGAACGTATGCTTTTAAACTCCCTCTGATAATTACTGTCCCACCCCTTCTTGCTTCAATTTTTTTACTATTTACTTTTACAATATATGCAGCATTTGAGTGTACTTTAATAATTTTGGGCTATTTCTGGAATGCATTAACTGCATGTTTATCACCACCAGTGGCAGTGGACTTTGCCTGCCTCACATCTCCTACCTCTTGCTCCACTGCAGTGCTGTCCAACTGTTTCCATATTGGGCCAACTTCCTAATAAAAAGGGCCAAGTTGCAGTTGCAGTTCCTTCTAGAACAAGATGCTCAAAACAGTAGCAGTATTTGTTCAAATAAAGTATAACAATTATAGATACAGTAGCAATGGAATTGTTGTACATTAGTGAAATAGTTACTACTGTAGTCAAATATATCTAAATTGTTCACAATCAATAAATGTCCTGGAAGGTTTTGTAGGAAGGTTTTCCATCATGAGTAGGGCAGAAGACATGCTTGTAAAACAAAGTTATTGAAAGAAGCATTTCCGCATGATTTCCATCAACAGTTTCAACTCAAATGATTTACCAGAAAGTATTTTAAATGTGTTCTCATGGATGCAGGCAAAGGTATTTATTATACTAAATGAAAATAAAACTGAATTATTCTAACATATAAAAAAGAAAAATCCATTATATCAGACAAATTAACTTTTTCACATATGGAGCATTCCTTAATGCATTGGTTCCCATTATACTGTGGGAGCATAGAGCTGTGAAACAGTTAATGGTATTTGAACTTTACAAGCTTAAGAGGACGTTGAGTGCTTGAGGCCTACGCTTTATGGCAATTTTTATGCTCTTCTTCGCCAGCCTTATAGAGCGAGAGGTTTATTCATTAAATCAATGACTTTCACACATGTTTCTAACCTAGAGTTCAGGATTTTTTTTTGCATTTGAATCATTTTTCAAAGCATGTGGGCAATATCAGTTTGCACAGCAGGCTGGTTGAGTTATAGTTTTCTGTGGCTATTTAAACGGGTCTAATTATAATTTGCTTAGGATACTCTCTTATATGAAATCAACCTTTGGACACATACAATAAGTCGTTATCCATTCCATAAGTTGAAAGCTGATTTGTTGCTCTTTGCATTATCTATATACATTTATATGTGTGGAAATGTTTGGGGCCTGGGGTTTTGTGAATAAGGAGCCTTATCTTAATGTGGAGCATAATAACTTAAAGCTGCAAGTGTAAGGAGCACTTACCCTGGTGTTCAAGTGGGCCGACGGGGACGGGAGCCACGCCCCCGGTGGGAATGCCTGCCGCGTGGCACTTCTATCTACGGCATGCGCTGCCCGCACTTCGGGGTTTTATGCGCTGTGGGAATGACGTCATCACACCGAGTGGTGTGAAATTCAAATATTTAAAGGGGCTTTGAGCTCAAACTCATTGCCTGTTGTTTGGTCTAACTTGTTAGTTTCCTGGGTGCGATTTCTGTCTTGTTTGATTCCTGTTTTGACCCTTGCCTGCCAGACTATTCTGAACTCTGCTGGTATTGACCCTTGCCTGCCTGACTATAACTGAACGCTGCCTGTATTGACCCTGGTCTACCTGACCACGCTTTTAATCTATTCCCTGAACTTTTGCCTTCCGTCCAAAACCTCCGTAGCGACCGTGCCCCTTTGCCTGTCCAGAATTCTTGCTTGGCTCCTCTCTTATTAAGACCTGGTGGCATCTGAGTAGCTGAGGGCTCCTCCCAAGGCCAAAGGCGGCTGCTAGAGGCGGAAGCAGAGGGAGCCGATCATGACAGCAAGACAACAATTAAATACAAAACCCAACAGAATTGTTTTTAACATGGCTTTTTGCTATCTTAATTACCATCAAATACAAGGTACTGTGTCATTACAGAAAAAAACCATCAAACGTCAAAATGGTTAAGTAAATAGAATGATATAACTGGTTAAGCAAATAGTATGCTATAGCAAACATATATTTCAAAACATATTTTTCTAAAATGCATTTGAGGTGTAACATGTCCTGTGGCAAAACTCTAACATCAAGGTAGGTTATTACCATCCTAGCTAATTAGCTAACTAGTTGCAACCAACTCAAAATCCTAAACCTTTTAAGACCAAATGGAGCCAGTTTTTGTTTTTTGCCTAAGTGTGTACATGCAGGATTTGGCAGCTTTATATTTATAGTGCGGATAGATGATAATGTGCATATAACGTGCATTGATTCATGGAGTTATGTATATGCATTTTAACCATGGTCATGTAAGTGATGTTTTACAGGGCCCTTGCAAACTCAACTTAATGCAATGTGAGGCCAAAGTAGGAAAAAACACTCATGTGCTTCTAGCATAGGTTTACCAGATCACTTAAAAAGTTCAGGGACACTTTGGAAAATCCAGCTATAAGCACTGGACTGATAGCAGTCTCATTTAAGTACTCTGGTGCAGCCTGAATTCCCAAACCTCACGTACATCATATGCTAGGGAAGGTAAATTGGCTCAAACTAAAGTGCTTTAGGGCTGTGGTACCACCTCTCCATTTGGGTAAATATGTTAACATGGCATTGTATTTGTATTGCAATGGTGTTGTGTTTCAAGCCTCTACTTCTGTTTAAAGGAAAACGGTACCACCCTAACAATGTAGGTCTCTTTATAAAATATATTGAATAAAACAGCTTATATGTAACACCCTGCTTCATGTAAATAAACCATTTTCATAATAATATACTTTTATAGTAGTATATGCTATTGGGTAATCAGAAACAGAAAATTGCCATTTTAAGAAATAAGGGCTGCCCCTGGGATCCTACAATTCACGATCCATACAAACAAACCAAACAAACCATACATGCTAGCTAGGTCACATGAGCCAATTAACAGACAAAGTTCTGTCTTTAACCTTCACACTTCTTCCCATTACTGTCAAAGTTGCATTATTTCTGGTCAGGTGATCTCTGAGGCAGCAAAGAATATTATAAAATGAAGGTTCAAGGGAAAAGATATAAAAGGGCAATATTTACTTAAATATATATTCAAGTTAGGTAAGATTCTTTAATATACCACTTAGTATGATGTTGCTTAAAGGTCAAGGAAACCCTGTTAAACATCAGCGTCTTCATCCTCCACTTCTGCAATTTCGGTCTCTTTCTGCAAATGCACAGTTGTCGCGAGTGGAAGATTGCTCCACCTGTGCATACGCCAATACGCTGCTCACAGAATTGAGGGGTAAGGGTGTGCAGGGGGAAGGCAGGGAGGGGGTTCAGTGGGGACTTATCACAATGGGGGGTTTAGTTCTCCTTTAATCAAGAAGCAGTGCATGCACAGTAAAATGAATTGTGATCGCGGTTTTCCATCATGAACTTAAAGCTGATGGGGTAATATTTGCACATGCACAAAGGCATCTTAGCGGCAATTTTAGTGACGTAGAGTTCGCAATATGGCGCCCACAACGTAGATGGCAAAAACTGATTTTACCTACCGTATATACTCGCGTATAAGCCGAGTTTTTAAGCACCCAAAATGTGCTGAAAAAGTCTACCTCGGCTTATACGCGAGTCAGCTACTAGGGAAGAACTAAAACGTATACTGATAAGTTAAAGTTGCTGCTTACTCACTGATCCGAAGACAGCAGTGACTTCTCCGTGCTTCCTTAGCCCTCAGCCCCTCCCCTCTCAGCTCTCGTAACTCAGTCCTCCCTCCTCAGCCCCCTCTTAACCCTTCGTGCTCTGCGTTTGTGAGCTAGCATTTTCACTTCAGCTTTGAGCACGGAGGGGAGGGGCCGGGGGCTAAGGAAGCAGAATCAAGCAATATGGCAAGGAATTTGTCCCCTTCTTTAGCTGCCCTACAGTTCAAGCTATTTTATGAAGCGTCCGGTACACAGACTCATAAGTCTGTGCAAAACCCTTACCGGCTTCTTGCTCTATACCTCTGGCTGTTCTAGGGATTCCTTTGACAATGGTATGCGCAGCATGTGTTGCGTCCCAGTAGGCTCGGCCAGAGACTTGTCTGCCTGAGATTACCGGCGCGAAAGAGAAGAAAGTGCTGAGAGATAAGGAGGGAGAATAGGAGAGACACAGAAAGCATAAAACACGGGGTGAGTTGAAATATGACAGGGAGATTAAAAAGCAGGAGGGAAGAGGGGGAGGTGCGGCTGAGATAAAGGCAGGAGAGCAGACAGGCACACTGTGTATATATAAGAGAGTTGCAAGCTCCACAGCAGACAGGCAAGCACTTGGCCAGAAATGAATTTATGAGTCAGGATCCAAGTGTTGCAAGACAGGCATGTTAACCATTTAGGAAACCAAAATATGGGTACTAATAATTTGAGTGATATGTTATCTTCCTTGCCCCCCCCCTGGAAAATTTTCTGAAGACACCCATGCATACCGGTATACTTTTTAGAAGACTATTAGACTGCTTGCTGATTTGCATTGTAAAACAAAACCGTACAATACAGTGTAAAACATTATGGGATTATTATTCTCAACGAAGATGCTGGGCAACACCAAAGACACTCATCTGATCTTCACTAAACTTCTTTTCCTTAAGTGCCAGTTCTTCCCTAGCAGAGCGCACACAGGAGCGTGTGTTCTGCTGAACATGACCTAAAATGTATACACCCCTAGGCGTATACTCGAGTCAATACATTTTCCCAGTTTTCATAGGTAAAATTAGGTACCTCGGCTTATACTTGGGTCGGCTTATACTCGAGTATATACGGTATGTAACGCTGACAATCTAAGGGGTATTTTGACCCATAAAGTTAGAGATCAAGGAAGGAAGGGCTCCTTCATACTAAAATGTAGCAGGAAACGCTTTCCTTGTTCTTGAGTAGTTATTTTGGGGGTAAAGTTTAAGGATTTTTTTCCTTTTTGACATTATAACCTCCTCTACAGACAGAGGCAAAGTTCTCTCACTAAACGTCACCTGTTGGAATTTTAATTTCAACCAACTGGCGATGAGCAAATCAACTGTGTAAAGATGTGAATAAGTTTCTGTAGACTCTTTCTACAACAGAGCACAGCTACTGCTCAGAATCATGATACAGGGTGTATAAAATTGACAATATCATGAAAACCAACGAAAATAAAACACATTTTTTTACTTTATTTCCCCTTCAAATATATTTGAATGCTTAAAAGTTGGCTTTTTAAAATAAGTATTTCTTATTTTCTTTTCTTCAAGCATACTTGAACTCCACTTTCCTAGATCAGGGCCATAGCAGAAATTACTTTGTCAATGCTAAACAGGTGCTACTGTAACATTCGTGCTTACAGTATATTTGTTGATAGATCTTACCAGAATCATAAAACCGAATGCCAGTTCCTTGAGCCAACAATTTTTTCCCCAAGGTTAAAATAGTTTCTCTCTTTACCAGTGACACTACAAAAGACACTTTGCTTCATGGTATTCAGGTTATTCCAAATGTTGGAAGAAGTGTAGGGATTATGATTAAAATGCTAGCACAGTCCAACTCTTGGATGAATAGAACATAAGAGAATATCTTTATTTAAGAAAAATACTGCTTGTCATAGTATTCATCTCATGCATAGAGTTTATACACCATTCTCCCAAAATGCATAGCATCATGATTTCTTTAAAAACACACAGCAGAGCAAGTGAACTCATCCTAAGCTACTGAAATCAATATCTACATTCTACCCATGATACCCTTGGAACCTACGTAAAACTGATATAAAGGGCTGTATTTATTAAAAGAATCTATAGAATGTTTCTGTACATGACTGGGTTTTCTTATGCTTCACCTTTCTGTATCAATATCTGTTTTTGTTATCCCTTAGTGTATAATTTAAAAAAAAATGCATTTGCTTTATACCACTTTAAAAAAGGTTAAATGTTTTTCAACAAAGAATCTTTCCATAACAGATTTTTTTTAACTCTAGATCGGCATACACACTTCAAAGAAATATTCTTTCAAAAAAATATATTTTCAGTGTTCCAGTGGACTGTGGAAGCTGGTAGAAAAATGTAGCAACATAGAAAAATGTAGAAACTTTATGGCTGACATTTTATATAATCCAAAGAAAGTTTTCCTACACGTTGACCATTTTGGTTTAGAGCTAGCAAGTTTTTGTAGTTGGTTTCTTAATTATTTTACCTTCACAAACTTTTGAATGGTAAAAGCTATTCTGTAGGTTTAAGGAACTGTTAAAACTACCAGCTTTATCAGAAAGGTCTATATAAATATGCTAGTAAACCCTCAAAGTAATGCTGCTCTGAGTCCTCTGTCAAAAGAAACAGTATTTATTTCCTTCTATTGTGTACACATGGGCTTCTGTATCAGACTTCCTGTTTTCAGCATAAAAATCTAGAGCTAGGTCTTGAGCATGCTCAGTTTGCTCTTATGTCCCACTCCCTCCCCCCCTCCTCCCCTCCCTGATCTAATCTGAGCCTAGAGCTATGAGTGAGCAGGGAGAGACTCCATCAGGAAGTGACATCACACCAAGCTAATATAGCAGCTGTTACCTCAGCAAACAGAGAGAGCTTCTAGAGCTGTTTACTCAGGTATGGTAAAGCATTCTGCAGAATAAATGTAGTCTTATAGCTTGCACTATTGTGGCTAATCTATTGGCAATAAACTGCTTTGGTAGCTTTTCTTCTCCTTTAAAGGCATTTTAAGGTTCCATTGCATGAAAAAGACAGAGACAGACAGAAATACAGGCAGGGGCTTAACTACAGAGGAAGCAGACCCTGCTATTGCAGGGGGCCCAGGAATTATAGGGGGCCCCATAAGGCCCTAATTACTGAGAAATGTAAATAGATATTGGTAAAACAGGACAACCTCTGGATATGTTGGGGGCCCTGAAATGAATCTGCTGTGGGGCCCAGTATCATCTAGGTACACCACTGAATACAGACCCAGTAGAGCCATAGATGACAAATGTTTCCTCTGATCTACATGGCAGATCATCCTATTTTAACACTGATGGGGACATAGGCTTTTGTGTCAAGCTTACCAGTATAATCCAGTCGTAGAAGGAGCTGGAGCTGTAGATATTGAACCCACAAGCGCCTCACACAACCGCAACCCACCTGGAGTGGAACAGGGAGCAGGGTTGTGGAGAGTAGCCAATGAGACGATCAAGCGAAGTACAAAAGGATTAGGCAAAGTCGTAGTCAGGAGGTCCGAGGTCAGAAGGCAGGCAGCGATATTCGTAAACGATGAGACAGGCCGAAGAGTCGAGACAGGCAGAAGAAATCGTAGTCCAGGTACAGGCAAGGGTCAGTAACAAGAATTCAGGAGTATAAGACGCTAGGGTTTCAGTCAAACAACCTAATAACCAGGCAATGCATCTTAGTCTGGATCTGGTTTAAATATTGTTATTTTGGCGCCAACTGGCGTCTTTGCGCTGGCGTTGTGGAACTGACGCCAGCACGTCCGTCTCAGGCTTTTCCGCCCGCGTCCTTGCGCCAGCGACCGCCGCCGGCGCCTTCGCGCCCGCGCCTGTCGCCGGCGTCACGCGCCGGCGCGCATTATCGCGCCCGCGCCGGACAGGACGCATGCGTAAATTCTCACACTTTTGAATTTAATAAATATTCCATGTTAATCAGGTGTAACAGATGACAGCAAACATTTCTCTCCTTGTTTTCCTGGCATTATTGAATATTTGGATGTTCCTTTTACAAACAGTTTATGGATTTAATGCTGGCAGTCATTTTGGCATGAAGGACATTTTGTGGTCTTTTGAACTGGCTAACTCCTGTATTATCTGTTCCAGTGTGCTTAGCCCTGACTTTAGAGCTATTCAATTTACTAGCTTTACAAAGGAAAAATGCATTGGTTCAATCCCCCTCCGTGTATGTAAATTTCCCACCCTAGACTGTGGCTTCTTTCCATAATTGTCCACTGGAAGACTATATTTTATAACAATTGTATTTTAGATCGCAAATTACAATTATCATCTTTTTTTTTTTTTACCAAAAAGTGCAACAGAGGAAAAAACATCTCAAACTAATTTATCTCCCTCATATTGTCAACCCACACAGAGTTACTAGAACACACTGCTTCTGTACGTCATAAACATTTGTATAGCACTACTGATTATTGAAAAGTATTATTATTTGAATTACAGAAAGAAAGAGGACATCATTTGTAATTTAATAAATGTGGCTTTAGAAGAATGGATATTTACTTTGGCTGCAGCCACAAGTTCTGGAGCACAAAAGCAAACAAAATTTTGCATCCAATAGTAAATAACACCTATAATCCTATTCTGTCACAAATACTTAGGAACTGGTTCATCAATGTTTGGCAATTTTGAGCTGTAACAATACAAGTACATTAGAGAACAGTATAAACAGATAACAAGGGATCTGTTCTTTCTTTGATTAAAGAACCAGAGGCTAGCTCATTTGTGCCAGGCGCATACTTGGATACATTTTGATAATCCAGACACACTACTGGAAGCTCTATACTTTGATTCTATCTAGGGATTTACGGTAAAAATGCTTTGTACAGACCCAGCAAAGACCTAAAACCCTTAAACCCAGTGTTAGCGGCCACAAAGAAAGCATGGGACAAGGCACAGAGGTTGGTAGACCCCCATTCAAATGATATATCACCAGAATCTCCCCTATGGTCTAATAGCTCATTAGCCCACTTTCAAAACCTACCAACAGTGTTGTTACGGGCAGTTACTGGGTTAAGAGTACTAAACACCTTCTGCACAAAGTTACATTTATCACAAGACCACAGATGATATTGAAAGACGAACGAGCAAATATACCTTTATACGCATACTTTCAGATCCAACATGCTTTTTATGCGCAATTCCTGTCTATACACTGATAAGTAATATATATGACCAGCTCACATGGGTGAAACTAAAGTGGTAATCTATTACACCTCCCTTGGATGAGGATGAGTGGGAGGAGATAGTAGATACCATGCAGAGACCTCTCATAAGTGCTAGGTACAGACTTATACAATTTAAGATCCCTCATCAAACGTACCTCACCCCGGTGAAACCACACCGTATGGAGAAATTGGCCTCCCCGAATTGCTTAAGATGTAACAGGGAAATAGGTACTTTTATGCACTTAATGTGGGAATGTCAATACATACAGGTATTTTGGTCACAACTTACAGCCTCCATGGCAGAGAAGCTATGTCTCCCAAGAATCCTAGACCCTAGAATGTGTTTACTGGGTCTGGTACACTCAGTGGCCCCTTTGAACTGTACTAGATAAATAGACTTATTGAGACTTCTGCTGTTTTATGGGGAAAAAAAACCATTGCAATGCATTGGATGAACTCTCCACCGCCTAACATCCACCACTGGAAAAACATGGTTAACGCACAATTGGAACTGTACAAACCTACCCATTGGACAAATTTGATAGAATCTTGGATCACTGGACATCATCGCCAGCAACGTTATAAACTGACCGATACCTGTTTGCACATAATTCTTGTGAGATAATCTGCCATATCTGGTAAGTATGTCTTTTTTGTTTGTTTTAAACTAATAAAAATATACCTTTAAAAAAAAAAAAAAGAACCAGAGGCCACCTTTTAGTTTTGAGGAACAGAACTTTCATTTGAAACAGTGTAGGTGGTTCTTAACAGTGAGGACAGTGAGGTTGTGGAATGCCCTGCCGGATGACGTTGTGATGGCAGATTGTTGACATATGGAAAATGAATTCAAAGTGCAATAATAAGAATTAATATAAATGTGAGTTATATAATAAATGGCAGTGTGTTGAGGGTGTGTTGAGGGTTTCCTTAATTGAGAAGGGGGTTTTGGGGATAACAAGTTGCTTTATTCCAGGAAGTGTCATTTTGTGGCTACCAAAAGCAAATAAAGTTCTGTCTTGCATAAAAAATGGCTTTAACTCAGGGGATGAAAACATAATTATGCCTCTTTATAGGTCCCTGGTAAGGCCTCATCTGGAGTATGCAGTGCAGTTTTGGACTCGAAAGATATAAATGAGCTGCATATAGTGAAGAGACGTGCAACTAAACTGGTTAAGGGGATGAAAGATTTAAATTCTGAGGGTAGACTGTCAAGGATGGGGTTGTTTCACTCTAGAAAAAATATGCTTGTGAGGGGACATGATTACTGTTTACAAGTACATTAGAGGACAGTATAGACAGATAGTAGGGGAACTTCTTTCCCTCATTAAAAGGATTAATGCACCAGAGGCCACCACTTTAGACTAAAGGAAAAGAGCTTTCATTTGAAGCAACTATACACCCAGAACGAATACTCAAACAACATAAAATTTATATTATCATAAATAAAAGAATCAAATAAAAGTGAAATATATATACACACACACACACACACACATATTGCCCTTTTGCATAATTTACCTTGTGCTATCATTTTGTGATGATGATCTGTGTGCTCCCTCAAAGATTGCCTGACAAGAAGTAATACAACTGTAAGGGGCCTATTTATCATGCTGTGTAAAACACTGGAGAAAAACATTACCCATTATATTTCTTATAGTGACCAATTAGTAATTTGATTTGAACAGTCACCTACAAATTAGAAAACAAAAGCAAAGATCAGATCACCAGGAATGTTTGTCTCCAATGTTTTACACAGCATGATAGCTAGGTCCTTAACTGTACCAGGAAGAAGTGTGGGAGTTAAAGACAAAGTTCTGTCATTGAACTTATGAATTCATTGGCTAACGTATCCTACAGGGTTGTCATCTTTCAATCCGATGAGATCTGGGCAGGGGAGTGGGCCGTGACATTACAGTGGCATGGGCAGTGATGTCATGGGGTGGAGTGGGTGATGCTGAGAGGCAGGGCTATGATGTCAGGGGCAGGGCAATCAGACAATGTCAATCTGTAAAAGAAACCTTCAAAAAACTGGGCTGTCCATGTCAAAGTTGGACAGGTGGCAACCCTAGTAACCTAGCATGTGTGCCCTTGGTGTCTTGTGAATTGTAGAAAACAGTGAGCAACCCTTAGAACTTAAAATGGAAATTTTTTATTTAGTATTATCCAGTGGTATATATTGCTAGAAAAGTATATTACTAAGAGAATGGTATAATTGGATTACGTGGTGTTTTACATATGGGCTGTTTTATGCAATATATATTAATAGAAAAATACGCTGTAGCGATACATGTTTATTGTTATTGCTACTTTTTATTTCTCATCTTTCTATTCAGGGCCTCTCCTATTCATATTCCAGTCTCTTATTCAAATCAGTGCATGGTTGCTAGGGTAATTTGCAATCAGATTGCTAAAATTGCAAACTGGAGAGCTGCTGAATAAAAAGCTAAATAACTCGAAAACCAATTGAAAATTGTCTCAATCAATCTCTTGATCATACTAAAAGTTAACTCTAAGGTGAACAACCCTTTAACAGCTTTTTAAACTGTAACAAGACTGTGGTAATCTGTGTCAATGCCAGTATATTTCTAATACAATATGTGCACTTTGAACGACCCCCCAAAGCACCCTCAATGTTACTGGGAAATTGTATTTATTATAAATCAAATTGAATAGTAAAATACAAGTAATTGGGCCAGTAAATTGCTTAACTGATGCCAAATGTAACCAGTGAGCTACAGGCTGCAGTTGCTTTATGTTAGGGAACAATAATGGTATCTCTGAACAAACAGACTGTTTGGCTCTTGGAAAAAAAGGGTTTAAAATTCTGTATTTACCTTTAGATGCCAAAAAGTGGGAATGTAATATTTTGAGATTTGGCAGAAAATATATTTATCTTGGATGATATTTATACATATTTCTCAGACAAAGATCCTGGAAATTATGAAATTAACGTGTGATTTACATTATGATATTAGGTTGGAGAGCCAAGAAACATAATAGTGATTTCATACAATACATAATGTTTTATTAGTAGTCATTGTGCAGCAGGTGTGGCCATTTGATTTGAATCTAGGATCTAGCTGCCAATAGTTTCCAAATATACACAAGGATGAGGAATGAGTTATAGCAATTGCAATTCTTTCTTACCCTTGTGATGCCCATTGTTTTTCGAGTTGGTTAAGGAACTTTTTGCTGACTTTTTTACATTGGTGAACCACAAGATGGTCTTTTTCTGATTTATAAAATGTTGTCACCCTCTCTTCATTGATTTCCACTACTTTGTCCACTAGTGTCAGACTGGGCTAGCAGAACACCAGCAAAAAAACTGCAATACTGCCCCCTCACCACTCAGTGCTTACCTTTCCTGTTCCAGAGGGGGCCATATCTAGTGCATAGACCATAAATTAATTCTTTGCATTAGAAAAGCCACAATTCAGCTCTTACAGACTCCCCCCAGTAACTTGCCTCATGGCAGGAGTGCACCTGAGTAGTATTTGCTAGTCATGTGATTTGTTGCTATGGGTTGCTAGATGTGGACAAACATGAATTTTCTCATTTAATGCATTGACCAGGCCTGTTCACCTGGTATTAGGACCAGGGTCGGACTGGGCTGCGGCTCTCATGGGCCCGCCGGCCCTGACCCGCTCCCTGCATGCTTCCTTTTCCTGCCACCGGACTGGTCGCGACCTGCCTCCTGTGCGTATCCTTTTCCAGGGCACAGTATGTGCACAGTATGTGCACAGTATGTGCGTAAGCACAAGGTGGGGGGAAGGTGTTTGGTGGGGTAAACGATGATTGCGGCCAGTAGGGAGCCCAGACGGGGGGCCCTGAGATAGCAGCCCCGATAGGCCCAGGCCCCCGAGTCCAACCCTGATTAGGACTACCATAGGGTTGAAAAATTTCTTGCTGGAGTATTGGGATGGGTGAACAGGCAGTGAAATAACAGGGCGGTGTGATAAAGTGAAGGGGTGATAATACAATGGGATGGGATGATGATGACATTTTTCAGTTGAGAGTTGCGACACTTTTCTTAGCTTAACAACATGCCTGCCCAGGCCTGGAGCGCCCTCTCTTATTTTTAATAAATGAGCATTGAATTGCCATAGCTATGAGGTGCTCTGTACAGAATCAATCTAAGCATGCATTTTTCCATTTTCTTAGATAATCTTGCCACAGGAGGCCATTCTTTCTCCTGAAATGTAATAATTTTTCCTTGTAAGGACAGGATGTCTGCTTCCAATTAATTAATGATGAAAACAAGGCTCCCTCTATAGAATAACCTGCCAATATGCAATGTGTTTTACTGAAAATTTACAGTACAATATATATACAAGTACAATATAATTTTGCACCCTACTAATAAATATGGCATATTTTCCCTTTTAGTACATTGTGATGCCACCTTAATTAGTGGTCTTTTTACTCCTACAAAAGGAAAGTCCATGTTAGGAATATGCGGAAGTATAAAATGTTTAACAAAATATTGCAACCTGAGACATCTAAATGACAAAAACAGACTTCTGTCTGAAATTGTGAATGTTATAAATGTAAATTCCATGTGGTAAAATAATCTCTACAAAGAGCTTTTCCCAGCACTGCTAATGAGGCTCACTGGCAAATCGGTGTGCAAGTGTTGAAGGCCTGCATGCTGGCTAACTGTCTAATTACTGGTAAAATAAAGTGCTTCTCCAAAATGAAAAAGGCAGATAAGGATCTTTTCCCCTTACACCAAAATTATCCTGCCAAATAAATCACATAACCTGATATCTATTCATCTAAAAGGCAGAATAGTGACATCCAATGTCAACACCTACAGTGGGTGAACTAGATACTGTATGTCTTCTTATTTTAAATCTGTTCAACTTTCAATTTCAAATAAAAGATACTAAATGTGCAATGTATGTAGTCACAAATTGTTATTCCTAAAACAAGGCACCACGTACATTCTTTCATGTTATTCACCACTGTGGCTCATTTATAGTCACAGACACAGTGGGCAAGTTTTGCAGTTAAAGGAATCTGTTTTGATTCTGAATGATTTTTCTGGTTTACTTTTTATTTCTAAATTACACTGCTTACAGTACAAATAATTTACTCTACCATTTAAATTTTTTATTTGTGAACCAATAAATGTTTTTTTTTTTTTTGGTGTGGAGGCAACCATTTTGGTGGGCAGCAACCATTGTGCATGATTCTGATGTTTGAGATGGAGCCAGCACTACAGGATGGAATTGCTATTGTTTCTACCCTTCACATACCTGCAAACCAAATCCTTCTTAAGAACCCAAATCGTCAGCTTTAAAGGAGAAGGAAAGATTAAAACTAAGTAAGCCTTATCAGAAAGGTCCATCTAAATATACCAGTAAACCCCCAAAGTAATGTTGCTCCGTGTCCCCTGTCAAAAGAAACACTGCATTTCTTTCCTTCTATTGTGTACACATGGGCTTCTGTATCAGACTTCCTGCCTTCAGCTTAAACCTCATTGCCCTGGGCAAGAGCATGCTCAGTTTGCTCCTCTTCCCTCCCCCCTCCCTTCTCTGCTGTAATCTGAGCTCAGAGCAGGGAGAGACTCATGCAGGAAGTGATGTCACACCATGTTAGTACTGCAGCTCCTATCTTAAACAAACAGAGAGTTTCTAAGGATTTTTACTCAGGTATGGTAAAACATTCTACAGAATAAATATAGCATTCTTGCTTGCACTATTGCAGCTAATCTATTGGCAATAAAATGCCTCCGTAGCTTTCCTTCTCCTTTAATCTGCCCGTGTGTGGACACCTTAACTTGCTGTGTAGCAGTGTAGAGTGACTGAAGTTTATCAGAGCACAAGTCACATTGGTGGGGGGTACCTGGGACACGAACAGTATGTCTAGCCCCAAGTTCAAAATGTAATATTAAAAAATCTGTTTGCTTTTTTCAAAAATTGATTTTAGTGCAGCACTATTAACTGATGCATTTTGAAAAAAACATGTTTTCCCACAACAGTATCCCCCAAATACTTTAACTTCCCAATTTGTGTGACAAAAAAGTCACATGATTTTAAGGATTGTGATTAGGGACATGGCTCAATCCGAATGCCACTGAAATAGGCTGAATCCTAAACCATATACTGGATTCTGTGTTTCCTCTCTGTTTAACTCTTAATGGAAACCAATTCTGCCACTAACCAGACATAATTTAAAGTACATCTTACAGGTGAACTATCAGATACATGCTTATTATAGGAATATCTCTATGGCTAGAACTGTTCAGTCATGGTTCTTGCACAGGGATGCACACAATCCCATAAGTGCCCAGAACAATTACAAAGCTGTGAAGGACATAGTTATGAAGAACAATGATCTCTGCAGGCTGCACTCTACACATGGCACCATATTTAGAAGAAGGCATGCTGCTATTCAGAGGTGTCAAGTAGCTGCTTTCTGGTTAGTTGCCCATTGTTCTGCTGATAGGCTGTTGGGTGGGGTTAAGGGAGGGGTTGATATCATATAAGGGTCAGGGCACACAGGCAGATTCGGGGAGATTAGTCACCCGGCGATAAATCTTCTCTTCTTTGGGGAGAATAATCTCCCTGAAGTGCCTCCCCTGTCTTCCCATTGGCTAAAATGTAAATCGAAGAAAACTCGGTAGTTGCCTCACGAAGAAACTTCGGGCAACTTCGGAAAACAAATCGTGCTGAGTGCCACCCCGCCGACAATTTACATTTCAGCCGACGGGAAGGCAGTTCGGGAAGATTAGAACCGGGTGACTAATCTCCCCGAATCTGCCTGTCTGCCCTGACCCTAAACCTCTGTAATCTGTTGATCTAAAGTAATAAAAAGTGAACTTGACTATAGTAATTATTGATTACCTCCTTTTCTATGACTATTTGTTATGTATCTGCCTGCTATTATGGCATTTGTAACATGTTTGTAATGGTATCACTTAAAGCTGACTAATACCGCATGGATGGAATTGATGATAATAAACAAGCATTCCATAAATCAAAATGCTAACCTGGCAACCTATTTTATATGTTGTTTTATAAACAATAATGCATAAAAAAATAATAATAATAATTACATACAATTAGTGCATGTTCATTACCATTTAGATAATTGACAACAGTGATGTCAATTTAATCGCAGACCTATTTAATACCACTTTTTTTATTGCGGTTCCTGACATCATACATCATAGAAAAACATGGAAAGGTAAAAT
Source organism: Xenopus laevis (assembly GCF_017654675.1). Classification (NCBI taxonomy): domain Eukaryota; kingdom Metazoa; phylum Chordata; class Amphibia; order Anura; family Pipidae; genus Xenopus; species Xenopus laevis. The sequence goes on along the minus strand of NC_054372.1, from coordinate 69,592,770 downwards.
CATTCTACAGGACTGGAAGTCAAGCACTTGACAGCTGATGCCATAGATTTTATGATATAAAGTAGTTAAGGTCGATAAGCTTAACAGCTTCACTAAGATCATTTTTTGGGCAACCCTGCATGTCACAGGGAATTATGCAGCTATTTGCCTATACACTGAAATTAAACTAGTTGTGCTATGTAATGGTTTGAGGCAGCCCACAGTGCCTCCAATTCAGATGACTGAGAAATGATGTGTATCGCCATTACAACTAAATCAAAATGCCATTGTACTAAATGTAAATGTGAAATCTCAAAAAAAAAACCTTATCCCATGCCTACTGTTTCTACCTCCTACCATGTCATTTATGAATTTCTGTCATGTCTTTCTGCAATGACTTGAACAGCTTTTTCTCATCTTTCCACACAAATTGGTTACTGGAAAGACTGACCCACGCAGAGTTTTTCCACTGAAAGTGAGCCCATGAAAATGGCAGGTAATTGCTTCCAAACACATATCTATTATTTACAAGAAAAAAGCAGGCATGCAAAGGATAGGAGCTATAAGGAAATTATATTTCAAAAGTTTCTTAGAATTACAGTATATTATCTTTAATTAGGCAATAAATATGATTTGGCTGGACACCCCCTTTAACTGCTCCTACTTTCTGTTGAAGCAGCTGTTACAGAGAGTACAGAGATGTTGCTTGCAAACCAAGCCAGTCAAATAGTATTGAAATAGGTTTAACTTTAAAATTATATTTTAGCTTCAAAATACAGTGAAAATGTCAGTTGGGAAGGTCTTTCCAATAAAACATAGCTTAGTAAAAAAGCATGAAATTTCTATATAAATAGGGGCAGGGGCAGACTGGGCCAGGAAAAAACCCAGTAGGCCTCAGACCTCTTTGGCCCTGCCGACCCAGACCTGCCTGAAAGCATGGGCTCTGTCTCCCGACCTCCCCTCCCGATCATGGATGCAACAGAGAATAGAAATTTTTGGATAGAAAGAGAAAAAGTACCCCGCTTAATCACTCAAATAACAGTAGTCACAGATTGTGGCCTTATTCAATTACCTTAAAACTCAGGTTTAAATATAAAGTGCACTGCTATAATTGTATTAAGTTCATTAAAAAACAATTATTAGAGTTGATCATTAATAAATTAATAAAGTGCAGTGCAATATCAACCCTTCAGTGATTCAATTTTAAAGGTGAAAAGTTGATACTTATGCCCAGGCTTCAACAATTTATAAGCCACCAATTACCCTAAGCTAAAATATTGTGAATATTATAAATAGCAACGTTGCTTGAGGAATTAATTCATAAATTATAAAGTGCTTAATAGTGCAGAATAATTAATTAGAGTAAGGTAATAAAAAATGAATTCATTAGAGTGACCACAATTAATAGGATAAAAATTATAGTAAATGCTCAGTTCATGAAAACAAGAGAGAAACTGGAAGAAAAAGGAAGGTGGAGTTGTCCCAAATCAACTGCCTAATATTTTCTATCCCTGGGACACCACAAAGGCTGAGAAGGCAGAGCAACCGGGACTGGTGGTCTCAATTTTAACTAAGCCCTAATGCTGTTGAAGGCTATTGTATCCTAAAAACCACAAATCCACGGCCTCCTGAGAAATTAGATATGCAGTAGGAGAAATGCAGATACGAACTGAGCAATTTCCAACACCCCTCCAATAGTTGACCGATGAATTAAATAATTTAAATAGATTTTTAAAAGACTAAAAGATCTGTAGACACAGGAACACCGACGCGCGTTTCACAATGTCAGCTTTTTCAAGGCGTAATGTGCGACACTCCACACCCCATCCCTGGCACATCATCAACCCACCTATGGATGTCACCACCCCCCCGTCCATAGTTTAGCTCCGCTAAAGGTGGCATGAGAGCATGAGAGCTCATGCATTGCACACAATTTAATATATTTTCTTCCTGTTCTTTAACTCTTTTTTTTTTATCTTTTTTTGTTTGTCTGCTATTACACTCCATACACTCAATGAGACTGTATGCGTCATGTTTCTTTTTGGTTTACATTATTACATCTACACATTTTGAAAAAATTTTCACTGCTAGGTTAGAAGTCAAGTGAATGATGAAAAGCTCTCCTATTATTTTTTTTTAAAGGAAACGCTGGTGTAAAAGCTATAACATGTGCCAAAACTAAGGAATGTTATTCAAAGCACCTTAAATAAGTGTCCAATGACCGACAAGTGAACTAGCAGATCTTTAAATCATGGCTAGCCAGAGAAAATTCCTCAAGAAAATAGACTTTAGTGAGTCTGATTTCCACATCCCTAACACAACCTAACATATGGCAATTTAAACATTTCATAGACGTTTCCAGGAATGATTGTAAATATGATTGGGAAAAAACACTTTTCTTTCACATTTTTTGACCTGTAAGGTTCCATGAACACAGGCCTGAAATGCATCTTTCAAGCACTGTGATTTTTATGCGTACTGTACATGACAATGCATCGGTTAATACTCTGTGTCTACTGCCAAAAGATGACAAAAGATGAACCCACTAATCAATTTGTATCATGCTTAGTGCTGTCTGTATGAATACAAACACATAGGGGTGCATTATATGTGTTAAACAGTATTATGTTGTGTAGGAACCCATAAAGGGTTAATAGTTCCTATGGTTTTAAATCCCTACAGGTTAATTTCCCTTAGTTGCTGGGCAGAAAGGAATGTATCTAAGTTCAGTTGCATATGGATGCTATTGGCTAGCAGGAAGGGTGACCATTTCCTGCCTCACTTTGATGTAGTGCTGGGAAAGGAGTGACACTTCCTCTTTGCCTTCCACCTTAGCAACAAGGTCTATGTCTGCTTTGGGCCTGGGCATGGGTCCAGTTAAAGCCAGGGTACAGGGCCCCATGAATGAGGATTAGGTAGTGGCAGGTGTAGCTCCTGTACTAATATGCTATAGGGGGCATATTTATTATGCTGTGTAAAAAAAACAGCAGGATAATACACCACACATTTGGTGTAAACACCATAATTTGCCAAGTAAAAAATGGCATTAAAAGGTGCAAACATTTTTCCCGTTTTTTTCTCTTTTGCGACTTTCACTGGAAGGAATGTAAAATATCGGCATCAAATCTGGTGTTCAAATGGCGTAAAACTGCTTTTTTTCTGTGAATTTCATTTTACACACCATAATAAATATGCCCCAAAGAGTGTAATATCAGGTAGGGTTGAGCTATAAAAAGCAGTCCTGAGCTCCAATATAGAAAGGGAAGTTTTGGATGTATCTCTCCCAGGCCATATTGCCTGTAGTGTAGGGATCCCAGGGGAGAGGGAATCGGGATAGAGGATCCCCTGAGGTGATCCAGGCCACTATAGGGTGTGTCAAAGATGTCCCAAAGAGTGTAATGTCAGGTAGGGTTGAGCTAGAAAAAGCAGTCCTGAGCTCCAATATAGAAAGGGAAGTTTTGGATGTATCTCTCCCAGGCCATATTGCCTGTAGTGTAGGGATCCCAGTGGAGAGGGAATCGGGATAGAGGATCCCCTGAGGTGATCCAGGCCACTATAGGGTGTGTCAAAGATGTGAAATTAGATTCTTGCCAAGTCTGTCCGCAGGGGAGTCTCAGCTGTGTTACGCTCTACATGTGGTGTTCCCTGTACCACTTGCTTCTGAGAAACTGTGCTGTGAGTAAACCCTGTGGATGTTCAATAATAACTTTCTGTTTTGTTGTTTGCAAGATCCTCTGGTGCCCTCTATCTTTATATTTATTTCTGTATAGCATATTGCCTCTTTCACATGGCAAAGGCCCATTTCTACTGGCACCAGTCCGGGAAGACAGTTATTGAACCGAAACAGTGGTTACAGTTGTGTGATAAAATGCATAGCAGGTGTATTAGGTTTTCAAAATGCAATGGACAGAACTCAAAAGAACAAGGTCTACTGGGAAGTGGGATTTTTTAGGTGGGTCTGAGGAAGGGTTGGGCATAAATGGTTGTGGCTGGAGCAGATGAGTTAATGAAATGTAGGGAATTATGGAGGGTCTGTATTTATATGTTGTTTTCAGTAAAATATCAGTATGTAGTGTGAGTTCTTAACTCAGATGGACTTCAATATATTCCAATTTAAGTCCCTTTGGTTTAGCTGGACTGAGCCTAAACTGTTTAAGTCAGTTGAGGACTCACTAAATACAAAAGAGCAATGACACTGGCAAAATGGTTGTTCCACATGTTTTGAGGCTGGATTGCCACATTTAAAGTGACATGAACAATCTCCATGTTTCTGAATCAAAAGGTATTTCTGGGCTCTATTGCCTGCAGGAGAGGTGCTTTCTCATGGGCTGAGGGAACCCATTGGACCAGGTGGTAGCTCAAGAGTTCACCTGCTTCAAAAGGAACAGCAACGCTCAGTTTGGAACATAAGGCAAGAAGGACTGAGCAACACAGAGCCAAACTATAGGCAAGTGCAAGGGGCGCATTTTAGACAAGTACCTTTATTGAAAAAGCACAACTCAGGATGTGCACTTTGTTCACCGCACTTGCAGATGTAAATGAGCTCTTTTGTCTCTTCATCAATTCAACAATGTATTTTCCATGTTGAAATACATTTCTGGAATTGTTTCAGTGTATAAAATAATGGTCCTTTTTCCTTTCTGCCCACATGTAATAAACATCAGGGGAATCAGGATTTGGACAAATGAGCCGCATTATATCCTTGTAGACCAGAATGGCGTCCGACACCAGTCAAAGCGTTCTGTTTGCTAAGTGTGATTCCGATGTTACAGTAGTTCTGTGCATATTGTAAATACATCTACTGTACAGCCATTCATAATGCAAATAGGAAAACACCTGAAGCTTTTATCAGGTTTGGTTTAATGATTGCTTTTGAAATTTCAAAAGAAAAGTGATGTAAATACATTTAGTCTGCCTTGTAACTTAGCAACGCACAGGAGATCGGGTCAGTGTCAGACTGGGCCGGCAGAACACCTGGAAAAAACCCAGTGGGCCTGGCGGCCCAGACTTGGTCCTTGCACAGAAGCAGCTTCAAACCTCCCTCCCATTCAAGCAGTCTGCACCCAATCCAGCATCGGACTGGGGATGCAAAGTGACCTTTGGCCCCCCTCACTGAGCCGCAACTCCAGAGGGCAACTCTCCAGTCCGACTCTGGATCGGGTGCTTACTAAAGATTACAGTGAAATTATGTGGAATTTAAAAATGAGGGTATTTATTATTTTATTCTTTGGGTATTTATAGATGAAATAATCTATGTGCCATTCTTATATGACTTTTGGGGGTATTTATAAATAAAATAATCTGTGCCACCCTTATATGATTTCTGGGGGTATTTACAGGCCCAGATTTGTGGAAAGGACACCAAGGCCCGGGCCTAGGGCGGCAGGATTTTAGGGGCGCCCATGACATTCACATTGGTTCAGAACCTTTGGGGCTGCTCAGGAGATTTAAATTTCTCATGTGCCAATTCCCAATGCTCCCGGCCCAATGATGAAAATTTGTGCATGTTCACAAATGAAGGGTAGGGGACAGGGGTAATGAATGGCAGTGGGCCTACGGGTGCCCACTATGTAAATCCAGCCCTGGGTATTTATACATGAAATAATCTCTGTGCCATCCTTCTATGAGTTCTGGGGGTATTTATGCAAGAAATAATCTATGTGCCATCCTTATATGACTTATGGGGGTATTTATACAATAAATAATCTGTGCCATCCTTGTATGAGTTCTGGAGGAATACATAGAATTGTCATACTGTAGGAAATCTGTTGAGCTTCAAAAGGTCAGCCAACCACCTGTTTCTCTGTTTCGTCATGCACCTTTTTCATAATCTTTGCAGATACTATACGGCTCATTTACTACACACAATTACAAGCAATTTTACTACAATTTACTACAAGCAATATGAATGCTATTGGGCTGATAACTCAACTCATCAGCACGCAGCCCACTTATCTTTGCATATACAGTAAGTGCTGAACAGCTTATTCAGCATCTGGGTCAAGGAGAAAAGCATATTGATCATAGGCGCAAGTCAGCAATATATTTAAGGCATGAACGTGGCAAACATTGAGCACTATGCATCCCCTGATACTCCTTTCTGTGCCCATCAAGAATGACAAAATAGAGGGCACTGCATACAAAGAAAGACATAAAACCTTGAAATCCATGCTGAAAGTGCTACAATGTTGGCTGTTAATAACAGGAGGGTGAGGTGCATTGGACTCCTGTTTTTGGAATTTTGTAGCTAGCTCCCCATGATAAATAAGCCATAGAGCGTATTTATAAATGCAAGTGAAGTGTATAAAATACAATATTGAGCTTAAAGGAGAACTAAACTCTTAAATAAATGTGGCTAAAAATGCCATATTTTATATATTGAATGTATTGCACCAGCCTAAAGTTTAAGCTTCTCAATAGCAGCAATGATCCAGGACTTCAAACTTGTCACAGGGGGTCATCATCTTGGAAAGTGCCTGTGACACTCACATGCTCAGTGGGCTCTGAGCAGCTGTTAAGAAGCTAAGTTTAGGGGTCGTTGCAAATGATCAATCAGGAAATGAGGTTGGCCTCTCATATAAGCTGATGCTACAAGGCTGATTATTAAATACTGATGCTAGTTGCGCTGGTTTATGTGCGGCCATGTAGTAATTATCTGTATTAATTACTAATCAGTCTTATATTGTGACATTTCTATTCTATGTGTACTGTATATTTTGAGTTAGTTCTTAAGCTCAGTAAGTGACAGCAGCACAGAGAAGTTAAGTTTAGTTCTCCTTTAAGTCCCCATGTTTTTACCTTTGGCAGTGTCATCTCTCAAATTCCGCCATAACAGCAGCTGTAAGGTGGCGAGTGTTTGATATTTTGCAGACACACTCTGGGTAGGAAATAAAAAAGTAAGCTATCACATGGAGCACATGGCAGTAATAAGATAAAATATTTGTGTCTTAAATTGTGTTAAGGTCACTACTTGTCTTGTAGCCTATAGCAGATAACCAACAGGTAGCGTTTACTGGTCAATTATCCGAAAACTAACATCTGAGTAGTGGCTATGGGTAACTATATGTGGGCAAACATTTTTTTACTGGGTAATTTAATAAAAAAAGTCTTAATACAGTATTTTTCTTAATATACATCAATATGATTTCTTCAGCCACAGCAAGTCTGTAACCTCATCCAAATGCAGAGTTTGCTTCCAGAAAGGGGAGAGTGTCATCCAAGTTCTGCAGGTGTTCTCTGTTTCTGTTTCCTGTTATCAGCAGGCTTTGTAACTTACATCGGACAGACTCCGTGAACTATCAAATGGCAGATGAGGACATGGGCCACACAAAAACAAGATTTTCAGCAAGAAGAGACTCCTGGTACACTGTATTGTGGAGGCTTTAAATTGCCAGCTTGTGGGGAGGTTTGTAGAGCTTATTCATGTGCTATGGGGTAAATAGTACAAAAACACAAACTAGTATGTTTTTTACATATTGCACCCTGCCCATGCTTAGTGCCCAAAGACCTGCGCCTCTCTGATGGTCATTGATGAATACAGCGCTGCTGTTTGTGATACGAAGGTGTCAGTTAGTAATAATTCTACCATTGGGAAACATTTTATAGCCAGAGTAGAAGCAGTGCCAGAGATACAGTCAGAGATGCACAACGATGCGGCCTCACACTTCTATGGCAAAAATCCAACTACAGAGTCTTAAAAATCATAAGGCACAGGGTCTTTAACAGCCAAAAAAGGCTTAAGACAGAATTAGGCAGAGGAGTTTTGTAGACATGCAGGAGATCTTAGATTCATACTGACAGAAAGTTACGTCAAGTTCAACTATGTATATATAACCTGCCTAACTACCAGTTTTTTCTAAACCCTCCCTATTTCGCCTCAGAGGGGGGGAAACAAGATGGCAAATGGACCAGTCCCTGGATCAACTTTTACAAAGAAATATTTTCAAAAACCCTGTACCACTTGCTAAAAAAAATCAACCCCTTTGGAAGCTATCTGATGTATCTGCCAGTACGACAGATTTGGTGAGAGAATTCCTTAGCTCTTACTGTAAGAACTGTACCCAAATATTTAAATGGAACCTCCTTTCTTCTAATCGGAATGGGTGACCTTGTTCAACTTATAATGGGGTCCTGAGCACCAATGGCTTTTTATAACTTGTGTGGGGGGGTTACCATTTTTAACACTGTCTTTGTGGCCTTTTTAATGTTGTGTGGGGTGTGCGAGATCTGGGGTGGGGCTTGGGTGGGGGGGCACCAGGGGGTGCAGAAAATTTTGATGTACAGGTCCCCATGATTTCTGATGGCGGCCCTGGGTATAGTAGAGCACTACTTGAATTTCATTTGCATCGGTTAAGAGCAGATATTACTGGCTGAGGGTGCAGCATCTGACAGTTATGAAAGCATATCAAATTTTGGATTGATGATCCAAGTAGAGTGAGACCTTGCCCACTTTTTAATGACCCACCAATGTTTTAAGGGCATGAAATTATACTGTAGCTTTGTTTATACTTCATAGAAAATATGGCATGTTTTCTTTGTGCAGACTGTCTGCAATGTGAATAACTTTTTGCTGCAAATTCCTGTTAGTTATAGGTATTTACAATCCTTGTACATGTATGGGATCCATTATATGGAAACCTTTTATCCATTTTAATCAAAGTATTATCGTTTTTAAAAATAATTTCCTTTTTCTCTGTAATAAAACAGTACCTTGTACTTGATGGTATCTACGTTGCCTGGATCCATATTGGTGGCAAAACAATCCTGCTGGGTTTATTTAATGTTTAAATGTTTCTTAGCAGACTTAAGGTATGAAATCCAAATTCTAGAACATCCCATAGCCTCAAAACTCCAGTTCCTACACTTTGGCAGAATTGGCTATTTAAACATAATCATTGGAAATGCAGGCATGTAATTAAGCACATAACCATTTAAACCCTGGCAATAGAAATTATTGTTCTGCACAGCTCATAGGACCTGGTTTACATAGCAGGCGCCCCTAGGCCCTCTGCCATTCATCGCCCCCCCCTTCCCCCTCCTCTTCCTTTGTGCACATGCACAAATGTACGGCATTGGGTCCGGAGTAGGGATGGGCAATTTTTTCCTTGTTTTGACACCCATAGACTTGTATGGCGTTGTGCGTCAAAAAAAAAATGACAACATTTTTTTAACGTCCATAGACTTTAATGGGTGTCTGCGACATTTCGCCAGCGGAAAATTTTTGGCGAAACGGGTCAAATTCGCCAATCCCTAGTCCAGAGTACTGGGGATTAGTGCACAGGAAATAAAAACTATTGTACCTCTGTGAATCACCAGTGCTTCTAAACCAATGCGAGTGTAGTTGGCAGCCCCCCTAAAATTCTGCTGCCCTAGGCCCAGGCCTTTATGAACTTTCGACAAAACCAGGCCTGCTTACTGTTTTACACTTCTGCCCAGGGGCAAATCAAATTGCCCACACTGGGGCTCATCTCTGTCTTGCTCTCCCACAACATAACAGCGGTATACTGATTATAAAGAGAAAAGTGGCACATCAGAGTGGTGGAAAACATTTATGTATGAGGGGGCATTCACCTTAAAATTAACTTTTAGTAGTTTAATGCAGAGATTGGTATTCTGAGACAATTTGCAATTGTCTTTTTGCAGTTTGGCATGATTCAGAGAAGGGCATAGCACACAGATGATCCTTTAATGTATTGTAAGGGCTTACTGGAGTTACTGGAAAGGAACTATATTTTATATTTATAAAGTTATATCTAAAAACACAGGTAACTGGAAAAACAGTGCTACAGCTCTACCCTCTTTTGGCCAAAATACAGACCAGCAGTATATAGAGATTACAATTACACAAAGCATTACCTCCAAAATAGAAGCAGATGCCCCATTACAATAATGATTTTTTTTGGGTCATCTTTTGTTTTATGTTCATTTCAAAACATTTAAAAAAAAAGAAATTTGGAGCATGTTTGTATTGAACTTATACAATATTTGCTCTCTAGCAGTGAAGTGTCTCAATTGTTCCGGTGAATCTAACACCTTTGACCAGTTTATGGATTTACAGTTGGACATTAAGGTAAATCAATTCTAACCATAATAGTATCGAAAATGTTTAAATGTTCTATAACTTTCTTGACAGGTTACTAATATTCTAAATTTTTTATCATTTCAGAATTCAAACAGTATTATGGAGGCCTTAAAGGAATATGTAAAGCCAGAAGTACTTGAACTTTGCTATAAATGCAGAAAGTGAGTTTATTTTTCTTACCATATATGTGACCCCTATTCTGGATGTGTTTACACCTTTCATAATTCTGTGTCCCATATCAACTTTTGTTTTCTATTAATGGATCTAGCAACTTATATACCATATTCAAATGATTAAAAATAGTATTTGACTGAAAAAGCTAAAGCTCCAATAATAAAAAAGAGAACTGTTATTCTTAATATTGTTAATTGTGTGTTTTTTTTATAAAAGGTTCATATTTATTAATTGGGAAATATTTTGGGTATTCTTCACTAACTGTTATTACTTTCATGTATAGGTTGTCACATACCTCATTATACATATAGTATAGAAACAGTCTGATGATCAGTATAAACAGTTTTCTCTTATGCCCACTTATTGCAGATGGTAGCCTATCCAGAGTTTATTGATATTCGGCCTTATACCTCTGAGCCAAATGGAGAGCCAATTACCTATGGTCTATATGCCATACTTGTTCGTGCTGGGACGACTTGCAACAGTGGACATTATTACTGTTATGTGAAGGTAAGAAACCAGAATGTTAATATTTATGTTCATGTAACCAAAGAAAGATATTTCATTCAGTACAGCTCTGCTGTTAATTGATAGGCAGAAATGTCAAATATGTAAAATCAACTATGCTTCATAAGTCATATTTGTACCACCTGCATTTTATGTTTAGAGTATAAAGATGTTGGTTTTTATCTGTTGCAGGTTCCTAATGGCAAATGGTACAACATGAACGATCAATCTGTAACGCTTGTGGATAAGGCAACAGTGTTGAGGCAGCAAGTCTACCTGTTGTTCTACACCAGGTATGTGCACTTTGAAACATATATATATATATATATATATATATATATATATATATATATATATATATATATATATATATATATATTATATACATATAACATATAAAAGACACCAAACTATCTGTTATTCTTTCTTGCTTTAAAGATTCAACAATGATGAGAAAAGAAGAGAACCAGCTTCTTCTACACAAGCTACTTTGATTTCCCAAAAGCCACTAAAAACCAAACCAGCGATCTTTGGGACAGACACTATGATCAAGGTAATTTAGCAATCTTGCTAAATTGGTTATTAACCATTGAAGCATTGCAAGGTTAAGAAATACATTCAAAACTTTATGGATTCATTAATATTTGCATCAGGTTGTTATTTCAAATTTCTGTTTCAAGAGTAATGCTAGGGAGTATAGCCATGTTATGTTTATGTAACTAACATATTTATTCCATCATAGGAAATGCCCAAAAAAACTGATGTGAAAAGAGAAGAAATAATTGTACAGAACAAGGAGGAAAGTAAAGGAAAGGGCCTTAAAAGGCCATTCTCTGAAATTACAACTAGCAAGACTTTCCCCACGGCAAGTCCAAGTGCTCAAAAGCCAATTAACAGCCAGCCAGAAGGCAAAAAAAGGTTTAAATTAGACAGATCATGCTTATTCAAGGTAAGTTTGTCAAAAAATCAGAGTCGTTTAGCAAACAACTAGGGGCCGATTTATCAAAAGTTGACTTTTTTCACAAATGTAGTAAAAAAACTGCGAGTAAGAATATACTCTAATAAAACTCCCATAAAATCAAAATTTGCAAAAAAATGACCAATCATAACTCAAATAAAATTAGAACTAATTAAATAGGATCAGGGAATAGGATCAGCCTCCAACCTTGAATCGATTTCAAATCAAATTTGATTTGAGTTTTTTCAACAAAAAAAACATTTTTTTAAAGAAACCCCAAATTGACTGTAGGAGGTCCCCATAGGCTAAAACACCAATTTGGCTGGTTTTAGATGGCAAATAGTCAAATTTGGGAAGGGACAGTACATGATAAATTTTGAAATTCAAATTATTTTTAAACTCAAATAGGACTATTTCCTAGTCGAATTACATTAAAATAAACTCGAAATTTGAATTTAAAAATTAGAATTTTCAGTTTGAACCTTGATAAATCTGCCCCTTATTAAAAGCTGACAAGGTTCAATAGGAGTCAATTGGAATTGTCTGTAATAGCTTAATATATATATATATATATATATATATATATATATATTTATTATTTTTTTTCCCCAGTTTGTTAAAACATTAGATTTTAGCCTCATTGAAAATGAATGGAACAATGTGATTCCCGCTGGTGTGTAACTATTTTACGAGAAAAACCTGCACAGGAATATTCTGTTGCAGTTATTTCTTAGATAAGCGAGCATTTGAGGAATAATGTCCCAAACTTCTTTTCTTGGCACTCGTATTTTGTCTTCAGCCTCAAAAATTAGTAAATAGGCCTCCTAATGTATTGGAATTAACTGCAAACATCTATAACAGCAGCCTATTTTCAGTATATACTCTAGTGTATCTATATTTTTATTCATTCTGTTGGAAAGGTCGTTATATATGTTGCCAACAAATAAATTTTTTCCTTTTTGCAGACACCAAGAATAGATGAAAAATGAGATAATACCTTGATACCAAACAACATGGCAACTTCTAGCACTCAGCAGGCAAATATTATCCAGCCAGCAAGGTTTATGATACAACTTGCCAAGCCTGTGTTTCAGGTACCGATTAACATTCATTTTATATTTCTTATAATACACAAAAGCCATGAATATCCTGTAAATTATATCCTTATAAACGGTGAGTTCTGATGTCATCAGTTATAAACGGTGAGTTCTGATGTAATTTCTGTCACATGACTCACCGAAACTTGTGTATTATAATAAATAAAGTACCCCCAGTTGCAAAATATGAGGATATTAGAAGTTACCTCGGAGTTTCATGACCTGTATAAAAACACTCGGCCTTCGGCCTCGTGTTTTTATATGGTCATGAAACTCCTCGGTAACTTATAATATCCTTATATTTTACAAAAGGGGGTACTTTATTCACTATATAATACACAAAAGCCATGAATATCCTGTAAATTATATCCTTATAAACGGTGAGTTCTGATGTCATCAGTTATAAACGGTGAGTAGTGATGTAATTTCTGTCACATGACTCACTAAAATTTGTGTATTATAATTAATAAAGTACCCCCTCTTGTAAAATATAAGGATATTATAAGTTACCTCGGAGTTCCATGACCTGTATAAAAGCACTCGGCCTTCGGCCTCGTGTTTTTATATGGTCATGAAACTCCTCGGTAACTTATAATATCCTTATATTTTACAAGAGGGGGTACTTTATTCACTATATAACTAATATATTCTAACTATTTACATTTGATTGTAAAGCTTTGCTGAACCATTTCTTAAATCTCAATATAAAATGTACCTTTTAAATCATGAGTTAAGTCAAATAAGATGTTTCATTATTTTTTAATAATTTATTAATGTAGATTTCCGAAAACACACATGAAAGAGATGAGAAGAAAAAGAGCCTGAAAAGGCCACTGGCTGATGAAAAAGAAAGTGCAGAAATGCCAAAGAAGAAAATGTTTCTTACAAGGCTCTGAGAAAAGCCAACAATGTTAGCAGCGTCATACCAGGCCTACAACAAATACATGTGAAATGGACCACAGTTGAAATACTAAGACCTTTAATGGCACAGACCTATTGGCCAACTGGTACCAGATACTGGACACAGACATATATCTAACAGACATTACAGAAATTACAAAATGTTTGGAATCTATTTTGACTGCCCAGGACGTCCATCTAAACCATCAAACAATCTTGGATACTTTGGAGAAGCCTTTCATCGAATACAAAGAGGAATAAAAAAAGGTAAAGTAGTGTAATTGTTCCTCTAGTTATATTGAATTTTGAACTTAGTTTAAATATCATTCTGAAAGTCACCAATATATATTTTTCAGTGATCGTGATCTTCTGTGTCATGAACGTGGTGATCAAGAAATATTGTCAATGGAAGGAACCAAGATTTGGAAGGCGCTGCTCTCCCTATCCTGCAGCAACATGTTAATACTGTTTTTATGCTTTATTATCTTTTACATTTGTAATTTGTATATTGCAAATAAATAATTAAATACGTTACATTCTGTGTTTTTAATCATTAATCATTCACTGTGTGTACGAATAGAATAAATCATAGAGACACAATTAATTGACCTATTTATATATTACAGGGTTGATTTAAAATCATAAAGGCTATTTAATTTGACCCCGGGTAGAAGTGCAATAACACATGACTACCCAGGCTCTGGCTGCAATCTGCAATTTATGCACAATGTATTGTCAGCCAGGCCAGGCCTGTCCTTACCACCTGCCATAGCTTGCAGACAAGTTGTGGTCGCGTAAAAACCAGGTGTACTGCCAAACAGAGCCTCTTGTAGGCTGCCAGTCCACATAGGGGCTTGCAAATAGTCAATCACAGCCCATATTTGGCATCCCCAAGGACTTTTTTCATGCTTAGGTTGCTCCCCAACTCTTTTTTCATTTGAATGTGGCTCATGGGTAAAAAAGGTTGAGGGCACCTGGTCTATACAAACAAGCCACAATATCAGTGGAGCAAGTAGACTCAGCTGGGCTACCCAATACATTTTCAGGACCTTCCATGTTCTATTATCCAGCCAACTCCACTGTGTGTGCATGGAGGGAGAGTGTGGCTGAATGGAAAAGCATCAGGCAGAAGGGAGGCTGATAAATGTCGGTACAGATCCCCTCACCAAGCTAATAGCAGTATTTACCCTTTGCTATCAAGGCATCACAGTTCTGTAATAAAGTGTGCCTCTGTGATTAGGTCTAGAATATATTCCATGAAAATAATAAACATTGCTAATTTGTACATATTAAGGCTCTATATGTAAACATTCATAACAACACCATGTTATTTATACATTGCAATTTATATTTTGTGGCAAAGTTAAATGAATGTGTTCCTCAAAAACACGTTTGAAATTTGATAATAATTAGAGGGCTGCTGATTGGACACTTCGAAACATTCACCTTTAACATTGTTGGGTACATCTTGCAATTGTCAGGTCATGGATCCATGAGCCTCAAAGATTGAATTGCACTTATGGTTTTAATAAATATAGTAAACTCCATTGTTTTTTTCCAGATAATTGTATGTACAACTTGTTGCTTTAGATTTCTGATACCAGGGGGCAAATTCACTTTTTAAATTTACTTTAATTTTTAAGGGTGAAAATTGGCCAGCGACAGCTTCACCATCACCATCGCCATCGCAAGACTTCGCTAGGACAACGCAAATTTACTAAAATTCAAAGTTTTTTCCTGCCCGACGAACGCTGGTGAATTTCCACTTGCATTACTTCGGCAATGTGAGCAAATCAAATCGAAGATGCGCTAGTGTTCAATTTTGCCTAGCACAAATTCATTAAAGGTCGTGCTCTCAGGCTAATTTGTATACGGGGGGAAAGTTAATGTTGAATGCACCTATTTATGTTACATGATGCATCTAATACACTGATACATAGACATGCCAAGGGAACTTTAATAAAGTTGTTTTAATGCCCTACATATGAGCCCACTCTAAAATAACATTCCATATGTAAAAAGATGTATGAGGGGAAACCGGTTACTGAAAATTTTTTTGCATCCTTTCACCCTGAAAATATGAAAATTCGCGTTTTTTGAACTTAGATGAATTTTCCACTCAGAATATGATGTAAGTAACAGAAGATTGAGGAAGTTCTACAGTATGTACTCTATTGCACTTCACCTGGTCTGAGGTGGCAAAGGCAAGTCTGGCGAAAGAGTTAACGTTCAGTAAAATCCGCATCTTAGTGAATTTATGGAGTAAAGTCCATTTGCCAGAGCGAAAAGACATCTGACAATAGAGTGCGAATCACCGCTAGCATCTATCTCCTTGCTAGCGAAGTGATGCCTGTTCCCGTTAGTAAATTGCGAAGTCCCTGAAAGCGGTAACGCTAGCGAATCGTCGCCAGCATTAGTCACTTCACCCTTCAGTAAATCTGCCCCCAGGAGGAGGTGTCCACCACCAATGCAGTTTGTGTTGTCTTACTGCCTTCTGAGTAGTGATGGAACCGTGGGCGTTGTTAGGCACGACTTTTATTTACGTGTGTGACAATTTTTCTTACTCAAAATGCATTAAAGTTCAGAAACTTTGACGTGTCTGAATAGATCATGCAGACTGTAACGTTTGGTGGAGAAGGAATAATTGTCTGGCCTGGCGTGCTTGGTTTCAGTTAAAGGGGTGGTTTACCTTTTTTTTTTTAAAAGGTTTTTATTTAACATTTTCACAACACAACAGCACAAACACAAAGTTGCAATGCTATGACCATACAAATAAAATGACATGTTTAGCGGGCAATAGTAAGTTATACACAGCAGGAGTATACAGTAAGGCACATTCCAATAGTCAATGGCAGGAAACTTAACTCAGAGGGGAATAAATGGCATTGGAAGAGTAGCTACATGAGGCAATTACCTATGTAGTCTTAGAGGGTAACCCCTGGATTGACATCCAGCCAGGGGTCCCAAACCTTTTCAAACTTCTGGGGGCACCGTCTGGCCAGATAGGTTAATTTAATAGCTGGCAGGATACTGTTTACTAATCTGACCCATTGTTGGACCTGTGGGGGAAGGGGACTCATCCACTTCATTGCCACATGTTTTTTGGCATAGAAGTACAATGATTTTAGTAGGGTGCGGGTCTTAATCAGTGGGGCCGTGTCCTCTAGTACTCCCAGCAAGCATACCTCCGGGGCAAGAATGCCAGGTAAGAGGACTTGCTCATTAATGTATTGCACTACTTCTGCCCAGTATTTATATACAACCGGACATGCCCACAGCAAGTGGAAGAAACCTGAGTCTGGAGAATTGCATTTTGGACACGAAGTGGTAGGGTTCCTGCCCATTACTTTTAGCCTTAGCGGTGTGATATACGTCCTGTGAATGATTCTGTACTGTACCATCTTATCTTTGGTGGAGATTAGATAGTCATATAACCCCCCAGTTGCCTCTGCCCACATCTCATCACTCAAATGGGGCATGTCGACAGCCCATTTACTTCTCACTTTGTCAAAGGGTTTCCCCAGGCTAGGTATCAGGGACTTATATATCACAGAAATTAGTTTGCTCGGGTCTGGATTCCACAGTCTATTTTCGTAGGATGAGGTCGCTGTGTTTGGTGTTAGAGAACCAAATTGTGAACTAAACACATGGCGCAGCTGGAAATACCAGAATAGCAGTATATCGGGCTGACTTAGGCGCTCTCTTAATTGGCCCAGGGTGGGAAAGGTGCCTTCCACTAGTAAGTCCTTCAGATGGCGGACTCCCACTTTGGGCCAGTAATGAAAATCGGGTAAGCGGGCAAAACTTGTGAAATTAGAATTTCTCCAAAGTGGTGCATTTGGAGAAGGTTGGGGGTGTGACTTGGATACTATTTGCGTGGCAAGCGCCCATATTTTCTGTGGAACTGATAAAACAGGTGGCAGTTCAGGGGTGTCCCTGGCTTTCCTATAAGGCGCATTTCTCAACGCTTCGAGGGATCCCGCCAGTGGCATGCAGTGCCGTAAGTGGATACTCAGGATTCGGTGCAAGCCAATTGTGTATATACATCAGCTGCGTAGCATAGTAGTAATATTTTAAGTGTGGTAGCGCTAATCCACCACAGTCCAGTGGAGCCATTAGCGTTTGTCTGTTAACCCTGGGGGCTTTGTGGGCCCATATAAAGGGGAATAGTATATCATCAATACGCTTGAATAGTTGGGGGGGAAGCCAGGACGGGGAGTGTTGCATAACATACATAAATTTGGGCAGAGATATCATTTTAAACAAGTTTATCCTGCCCCAAACAGTGAGTGGAAGTTTCTCCCATTGACTTGCTCTGGTTTTAAAAGTTAGCAACACTGGTTCGACATTTTCATGTACATATTCCTCCGCTTTCCGTGTTATACTAATACCTAAGTATTTGAACCTTGTGACCCATTTAAGACCTTGTATAACACCTACTGGCCCAGGAGTCTCAAGAGAAAAAAGAATGGATTTCTCCTTGTTTATATTGAGCCCGCTGAACCTGCCCATCTGACCTGCTAAGTGGAGCGCATTATGAAGAGAACCATTGGAGTCTGCTAGGAATAAGAGAACATCATCAGCATATAAAGTTATTTTTTCCTCTACCCTTCCTGTTCTAAGCCCCACCACCCTAGGGGACTGTCGGATTAATATAGCTAGTGGTTCTATCGCTAGGGCAAACAACAGTGGGGACAGAGGGCATCCCTGTCTGGTCCCTAGGGAGAGGGGGAATTCCCTGGAAAGAGTTTTGTTGATCTGTATGCGAGCTGTAGGTGAACGGTACAGTAAATGAACCCATGATATTAAGTTAGGCCCTATGCCAAAGTTTTCCAACACTTTCCACAGATATGGCCATTCAACAGAGTCAAATGCTTTAGTGGCATCTAGTGAGGCAATTGCTCTGGTACCAGCATTGGCGTGGTCAATTTGAAGGTGGGAAAACATTCGTCTCAGGTTAATAGCTGTGCTCTTGTTGGGCATAAAGCCCGTTTGATCAGGATGTATTATTGAGGTAATTACTTTGTTCAGTCTTTGAGCCAAGATTTTTGCTAATATTTTTATATCTGTGTTAAGTAAGGATATGGGCCGATAGGATTCACACGCTTCAGGGTCCTTTCCTTCCTTAAGTATAAGTATTATAGTGGCTGAGTAAAAGGATTGTGGGAGATGACCTGACTCTTTTGCATCCAACAGGGTGGTATGCAGCCTAGGTATCAATTCTTCACTAAGAAGTCGATACCACGCCACCGGCAGGCCATCTGGACCGGGGGTTTTCCCGGGTGAGAGGCTCCCCATGGCTGAGGCCACCTCCCCCAAGGTTATGGGACCATCTAAGTAAGATACTTCAGCCTGGCTTAATTTGGGGAATTCCATGCCCTTCAGGAATTGTTCAAGCTCTGTTAGTGTGTAGGCTACCCGTGTAGAGATCGTTATAGTATGTGGCAAAGATTTCAGCTATCTCTTCCGCTTCAAGAGTACAGTTGCCCTGTGCATCCTTGACTCTAGCAATCATTCTGGAGGGATTATCAAGTTTAGCCAAGTAGGCCAGGGTTTTCCCATTTTTGTCCCCCTGCTCAAAGGACCTCTGGCTGGCATTCAGCAGTTTCTTGCGTGTGGAAGCGGTTTGTGCTAATTCTACATTCCTCTGCGCAAGAATTAGAGCATGGTGACTCAACTCATCTCCCCCCTTGCAATAGTCCTCCTCTGCCTGCGACATTTTCTCTGCCGCTTCAGTAACCTCCTGTTCGGCGGCCGTGCGTGCTCTCGCAATTGCCGCTATTAGGGTGCCCCGGGCAACCGCCTTAGAGGCTTCCCACACTACATTACTATGGGCCGTGTTTAGGTTTGTTTCCCAGTACTTCACATACTCGGTATGAGAGGCTTCCTCCACCTCAGCATTGTTAAGCCAGAGCGGGGATAGTCTCCACTGGAAATGTTGAGGTCGGGGTTTTGTGCATAGTTTTAATGACAGTGGGGCATGGTCCGACAAAGCTCTTGGGAGATACGCAATTTCTGTTACCCATTGGATGAAGTCTGGGGATCCCAAGGCCATATCTATACGGGATAGCGCCCCTTTACCTGGCGTATGACAGGAGAACTGCTGCTCATTGGGGTATTTATGTCTCCATATGTCTAATATCCCTAGGGCTGATAGCCACTGACTAAGGGAAGAGGATTGCGCTACAGGTGATCGCAGTCTATCCATTGCAGGATCCAGAACTGTATTGAAGTCTCCCATGATACATATTGGGCAGGGCAAGTAGGTAGACAATTTGCCAAATATGAGGTCCAATATCTCCGCTTTAAAAGGGGGGGGGGGATATATACATTAACCAGAATCATTGTTTGATTGTTCAGTTTACAGTGCACAATTATATATCGGCCGTAGTGGTCGGTATTGATATTTAGTAGTTCGAACTGTAAGTTCTTTCGCACTAAGATCGAAACCCCTCTAGAGTATGTGGAGTATGGTGCATGATATGTCTGATTAACCCATCATTTTTTTAGAGCAAGCAATTTCTGACCGGTAAGATGGGTTTCCTGTAACAGGAGGAGGTCAGGTTTGTATCTGTTAATATAGTCAAACACCAGGGCCCTTTTAAACTTAGAGTTCAATCCCCGTACATTCCATGACAACAATGTCATTTCACCCATCATTCATGTTGTAGTGTATATAGGGCACATGTCCCACTTTGGGCAGCCGCCGTAACCATTGGGGTGGTTTACCTTTAAGTTAACTTTAGTTTGTTATAGAATGCCTAATTCTAAGCCACTTTTAAATTGGACTTCATTTTGTGTGTCGTTAATTGTGGCCACAGCATTATCGCTATGTTATTAAAAAATTCTTACACAATCACTTATTATACATAGAGTTGACACAGTTATTCAAGTACAGTCAATCCCTGCCTGATTTTTTTCTTTTCTTGCCTTTTCTACTTACGTAGTTATTTTATTTTAATTTATTTGCCAAGATAACTGAGTCAGGCAACCAAAATAATTTTCTATGAGGCTATATGGTTAGTGTTACTATTTCTTGCTCATCTTTTTGTACAGACTCTCTACTATTTATTGTCCACTAGGGCTTTCTTAAATTTATCTAAAAGCAGCTCTTTTTACTTTAAAGGGGTACTATGACGAAAATGAAAATTCAATATAAGCCTCATCATACTGAAATAGGAAACTTTCTAAACATAATCAATAAAAAATTCGGTACCATTTCTGAAATAATCAAGTTTATCTTCACATCCTTACTCTCATGTTTCTTTTCATTCTGTTTCTTGCAAGAGTTGGGAGTCAGATTTTGATTCACACATCCATTTTATCTTTTACGGAGACTCCCTTTTTTAGCAGATGTGTTAGCACTCCCTCGGATAAAGGATTCCAGTACAAACAAAAGTCAAAAGGAGTCCCGTCTAAAGGCTGCATTGGACCCAACTGTCATTTAAAATCAGACTCTCCACTCCTGCACGAAAAGAGAATGAAGAAAGACAGATGCTGAAATGGGGAGAGTGAAGATTAACTTATATCAGAAACAGGTCGGAATTTGTAATTTATTATATTTAGCAAATTTCTTATGAAAAAGCTTATATTTAATTTTTATGTATGTGATAGTTCCCCCTTAATATTAGTGGACCATTTATTAAAAAGGACAAAAGATTCTATATCTTGGAGCTTCCAGTAGTGTTTTTGTCTCACAGATAGATTCCTTTTGTATCCAGTTATGTAACATAAAGTAAACAGGAATATTACTCTCTGACTGACTGCCAAGGGTTAAGATTATACCAAGTAAAAGTCCTTAATCAGCCTTATAGCTATCTCTAACATATCCGTTTGGGATGCAGTCATGCAGCAACAGATCTGCATGTTCAGACTTGCTTTATCTGATATTTTATCTGACTAAAATGAATGACAATGACAATTATGACCACAAAAGGGCACTAGCATCTCACCACATTATGACTACAGGAAGCCAAATTGGGAGTACACAACTTTTATCTTTTTTTACATTGTAATTATATTCCTGGCATTGCACATCACTAAGTAACAAACTAACCTGCCCAGTGAATGTCAAACATGTAGAGCTAGGTAATCTGTTACTGATATCTACAGATGAGGACAGCCTGTTTAATAGGATCCAGTATAACTTCAAATGGAAAATCTAAACTAAAGTGATATCCCTTTGCTTAAATCAGTTGCTCTGTGCCTCATATAAAAAACATCTAAATCTAAGTAGATAGATGTGTGTGCTGCTAACAATTGATTTTGGCTGTGGAGCTGTCACAATGTGTAAACAAACTAGAGAAAAGATATAGAGAAAATATATATATCTAGCTTTAAATTCGCCCATAAACTGCATTAATTGATAGCAACAACAGCGTGACCATAAGATGGAGTCTCATACTGCATAAGAAACAAGATCACTTGGATTGATTTTCTGCAGCATTATGAGAATTCTGAAAAAACAATATATTTTATTTATATGTGGTAAAGTATGTTTAAAGAGCACCTGTCACTTGATATTGTTTCCCCCACTAGAGCTAAGGGCTAATAGAGCCGGCACTCCATTTGGGGGAAACAATAGTTTAAAAATATATATATATATCCCCTACCAGCACTAAGCTCCCAGTGTGGGTGGCCGTGTTGGGGCACATGAATGCGCATTATGAGCGAGTGCCAGAACTCCCTCATTATGCAAATGCAAGTGACATAAGCTTGCAAAGCGGATCCACTGCACCTATGTCAGACACATATGTATAATGAGCAAATGTGATGCGAGCACAGTGAAAACAAAGTAGCTGGAGGATTTGAAAGAATATCTGACAACTTTATCAGTCCAGCCATGTTGTTTCCCATAAACAGATACTCCATATCATAGTCGCTTCGCTAATGCATCAATCTCAGGTTGCAAGTTCTCCACAAAGCTAAGGATAAGGCACCAGGGGCTTCTCACATTTTTATTTCAGCAACTGTTTAACAGTACACAATAATTTGTTTTCTCTAGAACTTTACGTTTAAGTATGATGGAAACAGTGATATTCAAACACACTATGAAACTGATCTTCATTTTTTAATTTTAGAGTTTTTTTGAGTTATTTAACTTTTTTTTGGATTTGGAATTTTTTTGGGATTTTGGATTTTTTTTTGGTTTTTATTGTATTTTATATTAAACTAGCAGGATTTTAAACCAAAGAGCAAAGAACAAAGCTATACAATGAGGCACACCTATACAACTTGTTGTGGCTAAATGTTATGCACAGAAAAGAAAATCTAGTTTTTAATTGGTGATGCCACCTTTGTTAACTTTTTGTTCATAATCCCTACATTTAGGAATTTCAGCAGGCATACAGTAGCTAGGGTCCAATTTGAATGAGAGAATGGAACATAAAAATGAGCAGACCTGAATAGAAAGATAGGTCATCAGATGTGGGTCACTGACCCCAGCTCCCCAAAAATTATTATTTAATCATAAACATTGTAGCCTGAGAGAGCAATAATTTTTGGGGAGCTGGTCATCATTTGTGGTGTAGCACAGATGATATTTGCCCACCACGGAATTCCTGAGGTCTCGTGGAAGGAAATTAGCATGCTATCTGCAAGGTTTACAGGAGCAGAGTCTGTCAGACTTTCATACCATCCAAAACCACTACCTATGTTGCATGTAGATGCTGCAGACAAGAAAGTTGTAGAGCAACGTGTCCTGCTTTTAGAAGATCATGGAAAAAACTGACCATATAATGGAATCCTAGATACTAATACTCGATCTGGCTTAATTGAGAGAAAATATGAAGGGGGGCAATTTGCTGTGATTAAACCGGATTACCAAGAGTACTAGGTTTTAGTTGCAGCAATCAATGTTATATTATGGAAAGTATTTTATCGGGTATTTGTCACCCATGGCAGCACATATTTAACCAGTGGTAACAAATCTTACAATGTGCCATCACCCTTAGAAAGACATGTGAATGTAGAGTGTGAATAGATTATCCATTTATATAATTACACAGTGATCTTACCACATTTTAAGTGTGACTTCTCCAGTGTAAACAATCCTAAACTGGCCAGCCATTTGTCATAACAGAGATCTTCATTATGGCATTTCTGGCTACAGCTTCATTTATTATCCATCAGTACTCGTACATTATTCTTTGTCATGACTTGTCTATATCAGTCACATTAATGTTTTAATATCCACATGGTATGGGCCTGTACTCAAATCAGGACCTTGTGGAAGCAAGATTTCTCACCAGTAGAACAAGTATACTTAACAAGGGGGTGCTGAATTGCTGAATTGCTAAAGGTTTGGGCACTATGGATCTCACACAATTAATTTACACCAACAGAATACCAAACATAATTTTTATAGATTATTGCTCTTGACCCTTTCATTTGACCATTTGAGTTTATCCCTTTACACAGTATGTTGTGTGTTGCTCTCTAGCCCTATCAACTTTATTAAACCTCCCTTTCCTATCCTCCCTCTCTCTTGCTCATCTGCTCTCCTTGTCCTTCCCCTAAGGGTTTAATTCACAACTTACTCTAGTATGTATACTCTGGTGTTTGTTTTTCAAAGTGACATTAACTTTTGGCAGTGTACTGGATTTAAAAAAACTCATCATGTATAGTTTTGTCTTATCTTCTAAAACAGATCCATTGTTAAAGGAGAAGGAAACAAAAAACGATACTACCTTAAATGTGTTTTTTATCAGGCCCCCTCCTGAAACGCAATGCTAAAAACTCAGAATTTATAACTGCTTCTGTGCACCGTCCTTCCGAAGTTTCAACCCTTTCCACAGTTCGACGCCGCCATTTTAAAATAGGCACGTCGCTTCCGCCCTGCGTATAGTATAGACCTCAGTCAGACAGTCCCGATTCTTGGCTGCAGCTCCCCTCTTCAGCTCCTGTGCTCGCTCGCTCACTGATAGACTGTAAATTTAAACCAGAGCGAGCGCAGGAGCTTTAAAGCTTCCTCTAGTTTCCTGGCAACGGGGAAGCTGCATGTCTATTGAAGTTCAGATTAATGAGGCGGGGGCAGAGAGGTCAGCGATGGCGCACGGCTGTGTCACGTGACTGCATCTTCATCGCTGCACAAGGAAGATAAAACACTCTCGTGCGCATGCGCAGGGCACTGATAGCAGCTATTGCGCATGCGTGTGCCCCAATCATACAGAATTCTTACTGAAACAAAGGTAATCTTTCTCATACATGTCTATGCTTTTTCAAAAATCCTTTGCAGCAAAAAGATTTAGGTGAAAACCAATGAGGGAATGCTTGCTGGTAACTATATATACTATACATTGTCAACGCTTACAGCTTGAGTTATTTTTTGGCTTTCCTTCTCGTTTAACAATACTGTTCTTCAAGTTATTAAAGGGGGACTTCACAAAAACAAACTTAAGCTTTTTGAAAAGTAAACATAATGTCAAGCAACTTTGCAATATACATCATTTAAAATATGCAGACTCTTCATGATTTTTACTGGTTTCTGACAGTCCCCTAAGCCTAGCGCCCTGCTCTCCTGCTGATCTGTCTGACTACTTTGCTGAGCTGGCTGACTACCATTACTTTGTATCAGCAGACATCTGTCCTCAGCCTGTATCCTCCAAATCCCACAATTAACTGCACACGTGATTTCAATAAGGAATGGAACATCATAGTGCAATGCATTGTGGGTTATGTAGTTCCTGCATGCTGTCTGTAAACTGTGGAGAAGTTGTTACAATTTGTAACATCAGTGTTTAGTCCCTCCTTCCCTGCCAGGATTTCAAATGATGCAGAAAGAGAACTGTTAAACAGCTGGATTGCAGCATAGAAAATGGCATTTATTCATACTTTTTGAAGAAACAGGTAACTGTGATGGGTATATTGGGGGTTTCTGTGTGGGCCTCTTTATCAAATTTTGGTTTGGAAGCTTGAGTTCCCCTTTAATAAATAGAAAAAATAACAGGGGACCCAACACAGAACCCTGCAACATACAGTAACACTAAATTGATATCATTCCTGGACCCATTTTTCTAGGCTGTTTTCATGGATCTACAATGCCTGCAGATAAATGCCCTCTCTACTTGAATTACAAATAGTCACGTGCCTTTTTTTAAATATGCTTATTAGCCGAGGACCATTAGAAATTGAGTGGTTGCTGGGTCAGCAGGAATGTCTACCTTCATTGCCTTCTTAAAATATGTGTCCAAAAGGACTGGTTTTGAAAACATCTTCCTTAGTGATGGGCGAATAAATTCGCGTGGCACTAATTCGCGGTAAATCTCCCGCGAAAATTCACAGGTGAAAATTCGCCAGGTTCAATTTCAGATTTTCACCTTTTTTTTGTGAAAACAATTGAATTGCTTGTTTTTTTCGTAAAAACGTTCGAATTGCCCGATTTTTTTCTTGAAAACTTTCGAATTTCACGATTTTTCCGTGAACTTTCTGATTTCCCCTTTTTCTTGTGGGAAATTCACAAATTTTTCGGCAAAGCAAAACTGGAGAAATCCGCCCATCGCTAATCTTCATACAGTTTATTAGGGTTGGGCAATAATTGGGAAAGGACCAAACAATTTGTTTCCCAGGTCTTGCTCACAACACTGGATACATTAGAACATGTGTACTATTCAGCTTTTGAGAAATATTTCCCACTTTCTTTTTCTCACTTGGGATTTTAATTGAGAAGGGTTTGACATCTGTTAAGTTTCAAATATGTTTAAATCAAATCTAAGGGGCCGATTCACTAAGCTCGAGTGAAGGATTCGAATGAAAAAAATTCGAATTTCGAAGTATTTTTTTGGTACTTCGACCATCGAATTGGTTAAATTCGTTCGAATACGAACGAAATCGAACGAAAAATCGTTCGACTATTCGACCATTCGATAGTCGAAGTACTTTCCCTTTAAAAAAAACTTCGACCCCCTACTTCGGCAGGTAAAACCTACCGAAGTCAATGTTAGCCTATGGGGAAGGTCCCCATAGGTTTGCTAACCTTTTTTTGATCGAAGGATTTTCCTTCGATCGTTGGATTAAAATCCTTCGAATCGTTTGGTTCGAAGGATTTAATCGTTCGATCGAACGAAAAATCGTTCGATCGATCGAACGAACGTTTAGCGCTAAATCCTTCGACTTCGATATTCGAAGTCGAAGGATTTCAATTCGAGGGTCGAATTTCGAAGTATTTTTTACTTCGAAATTCGACCCTTAGTGAATCTGCCCCTAAGTGTACTGATCTGCACCAAAGCCCTGGAAACTACACAACCCTTGTCAAATATGTCATAATGTAAAAACTAAAAACAAATTCAGTTACCAGAGACCACTTAAGGTAAAGGATAATTCAACACAAGTCAGAGCCCTGAACAAAGGAATCACAGAAGTGGGATACAAAAATTTTGCACCAATGTGATAGTTTTTTTTTTTTAATTACTCATCCTCCATTGGTAAAAAATTGTGTACATTTTATAGTTGCACCAGCATTCTGTGTATGTAACAAAGCTAACAAAAATAGTCAATATTTATTCATCAAATGTCATAACTTCCTAATGATGCCTAATAAATACAAATGAAGAAACTGTTCCCTGAGTAAGGTTTACTTCTATACTTTTGCATTTCACTATATGAGAAAACAGCTAGAACTCAAGACAATTTACCCAGTAAGCAATTTCGGCATCTGGTTGCTAGGGTCCAAATTATCCTAGCAACTATGCATTGATTTGAATGAGAGACCTGAATATGAATAAGAGTCATAGTAGCAATAACAATACATTTTTAGTCTTACAGAATATTTGTTTTTAGATGGGAGCCATTGACCCCATTTGAAAGCTGGAAGAGTCAGAAGAATGCAGTAAATACATGAAAAAAAAAATAAGACCAATTGAAAAGTTGCTTAGAATTGGATTTTTTATAATCAGAGCCGTCCAAGCTGGCCGTGCACCTTTGGCAACCTGGCTGGCCCCCGTGTCCCATGTGTATGTGGACGAGCATGCTCAGTGATGTCACAAAGGGTTGGTGGGAGCATCTACCTGGACTCTGGAGTGGAGGAACAAGGGTCCAGACTAAAGGAAGGCAGCCATAGGATACTAAAAGTTAACAAAGGCGATCTGGCCCTTAAGGAGCATAAACCTCCATGATGTGATGCTGTCCAATTATCCTAAATACAACTGTAATCAAGCATATAAAAAAAGTGTCCAGTGTAAATAGTTGACACAGTACAAAAACAGACTCCGAATGGGTTATACCTCAGTATATAATCCCATGTACAAAGACCCCGAATGGGTCAAAGTTCAATGTGTAGTGCCAAATAAGTACTCGATATGGATTGCACAGGAATCATATGAAAGATATAGTGCAGTAAATTTCTTTAAAACACACTTAATACATAGGCTAATTGCAAACAAACAGAATAATCAGAGCATGAATAAACCATTGAATGGGTTTATGCATTTTGCATGGTCCTGCCATGCTTCCTCTGGAGAAAATGGGAAAATGGTCAAGTGAAAAAAGGGATCAATAACAGATGATACAGTCAGGACGACACATCAATAAGAGAATAAAAAAACGTCACAAATATTTATGAAACCATTCAAATAGATTATATAACTAAGGGTAAACACCAACGTTCAAAAAATAGAGGGTAACATAAAAGTTATTGTAACGCTAATTTTGGCTATCCAGACCCAAAGGAGTTAATGTCCAGCAAGTTGTTAGAGCATGGGTTACATGTGACTCAAACACTGCAGGCTAGCTCCGTCGCTAAATGAAGATTTCAGCAATGGTGTAGCGCAACGACAACTCTCAGGCTACTGTGCAAGATAGGAAAAAACGGGCGCCAAGAAGTTCTTGCAATATAACAAAATAACTTTTATTTGTACAAGACAAATGATTCACAGGTTTACTTACAGTGCTACAGAGGCATTGGCAGTGCATAGGCATTTCCGACTCACACAGAGGTAGATGCAGAATATACAGGCACACCTACTCACACAGAGCTTCCAAGGCAGATGCCAGGGACCTGGATCCTCACACAGGGGATCAGGGAAACCACTAGACCTAATCCCAATTAGGCTGTGTCCCTATACTACAGGCCAGTCTTGCCTGAGAGGAGAGTTACCTCCTTGCTTTCCCTCCTAGTTGGAGCCAAGCTGCTCTTGCTATCTGTACTCTCTATCTTACCCTCCTAGAGAGTCTATTACAGATATATCCCTGCCACTTAACAGCCTCATTCACAGGGTTCCTGCTCCCCAACTTAGACACTAGAGGACTCAGTCCCTCTAGGCACATGGCTTTTCTGGGCCCTGCTGTACCCAGACTCCCCTGGGCAGACCCAGCTGCATCAGCATCCAGCAGCCAAAGAGGAAGATCCACCCCTTCTCACTCACTATACCAGAGTGTGACAGGACGTGGTCACAGCTCCTCCTGGCCACTAATATAACTCTGCAGATTACTTTTAGCTACATGGGAATCCACCCAGCAACTAGGGAAATGAGGAAGTGAAAGGAATTAAAGACGTAGGGGCACATTTATACTATACGGGCCCCTACATTATAAAACCAGGGAACTGGTCAGTAGTCTAGATCAGTATTGAGGCCATGAGGAACAAACTTTCCCCTCCACACAGATTTTCCCACACAGAATTCCCCTCAATCAGCCATCCCCCACACTGTTCCCCTCCACACAGCCTTCCCCACACTCTCTCTCATATGTAGCCTTTCCCTACACAAAGTTTAAATCTCAGAAAGCATTTTCCTTACACAGCCTTTCCCTCCTCTCAGCATTCCTCTCTCACATAGCCTTTCCTTCCCCTTGCATAGCTCTTCTCCAGCGCTGTCCTTCCCCACTATAAACCCATAGAAAACCTACATGCTGAAAGAAGAGGGATCACTTGCTTACTTCCTCCGCTGCTGACTTCTGAACTGACTTCCAGTTTACAGCCAGAAGTCCTGAGGAGAGACGTCAGGGGCATGCACGTAGTTTCACAGCTGCAAGGCATGTTGGTCTATCACCCTTTTCAAAATGCATTGCAGAGTATGAAGAAGAGTTTTATTGGTTTGTTTGTTTTTGTTTTGTTTTTCTTCTAAATGTAAGGTAAATAAGTAATATGCAGTAGAACATGGCTATATGGTGCAGTTTTAATTTTTTTTTTGACATTTTAATGTTACTGTTGCTTCAACCTCCCTTGAGGTTGTAGCAGTCTATTCTAACTCCATATACATTAACCATGCAGAAGAGTGCACATTTTTTTAATGATTGTTTTTCAATGCAATTAAAAACAGTTTTAATCCCTTTCTGTTCCCTGGGTCTGAATCTTGAAACATTTTGGGTAGCACTACACGGACGATTTCCGTGCGCTTCTGTCGGATCAAAACGCCTGCGTCAAGTCGGATGCGACGTGAAACAAGTAATACAAAAGTCAGCTGGTGTCGCAGCGTTCGTCCGGCGCGACTGTCGGATGCAGACGCAGAGTTTGCATCCGACAGTCGTGTCGTTTGCCAGTGGGGAAACATGCGCAGCACAAAGTTACCTTTATGAGGAAACTTCAGGCTACTTCAAAAAGCCAAAGCACTGTTGTGTGTATCGATTAGGATTTATCAGAATTTAAATCCTTCAAAGAATTTGGATTTGATGCATACTTCGAATAATCCACACTTTTAGCGCATTTTCACCCTGCATTCAGTTTTAATGTGTATATAATAATTTAAGTGAATAAACCAGTATATGTTTAAATTGTTCATTAATTAGGGCCTCATGGGCCTCCCTGTACCTCTGTAGTTACGCCCCTGGAATAAACGGATAATGTAGACCACTGCCAGAGTCCCAATCTGAGTAAAAAAAGAGAGTTCTCCAAACTTGGTTCTCATACCTAAGTGATTGCCTGCTGTTTTTTATGCATTTCTGAAAGTTATTATTTCTATAAATCATGTCAGTCACATCATGCATACTCCATTTTGGACTGGCCCCCCTGCCTGAGCTGCAAACTCCCCCCCCACTTACCCACTGGTTTTTCCCCCCCAGTATCCTGCCAACCCAGTATCCTGCCATTCTCCAGTGCTCCACGTAGTTCTACCATAACCCACACATGCAGGGCTGCATACGTATCTAATAAAATACCTACATTCCTCATGTACGGGCACCCACTCATCAGTATGCATTTAAAGGGAAAGTAACCGTCCTACAGTGAGAAGCTCCTATTCGCCACCCTCCATGCTTCTGCCCTGAATAGTGTTCTCCTAGGAAAAAAGGCTCCGGGACAGCAAGACTAACCTCTATGCAAAGTAGCGCAGTATCTTCCGCATCCGTTTCTTTATAATTGGAGATCGGAGCTTTCTGGAGCATGCACAGGTGCCACTACTACAGACTAGCTCCAATTTGTATGTACAAAATAATGGTAGTGAATTGCTGTGCACACATTACAAAGCCCTGCTGTGACTGACTGCTAATTAAAGGAGTGGTTGACCTAACATTTAGTATGTTATAGAATGGCAGATTATTTTCAACTTTTCAATTGGTCTTCATAGTTTTTGAACTATTTGCTTTTTTTCTATTGACTCTTTCCAGCTTTCAAAAAGGGGGTCACTGACCTTCAGCATCCAAAAACTATTGGTCTTTGAGGTAATTTTGTTAAATTACTTTTTATTGCTTTTCATTCTATTCATTCCCTCTCCTATTCCAGTTTCTCAATTAAAACACTACCTAGTTGCTAGGGCAATTTGAACCCTAGCAACCAGATACCTGCTGACATTTTTGGAACCCCCTTTTTATGGCATACATGAACATTACTATGGTCATCAAACAAAAGAACCAACATTTGAATGAATAAGAAGGCATGTCATTAACCCCTTGCCTGCCCATTGCTACATTATTTGGCAGTAATACTTTAAAAGAGTTTCTTTGTGCTGCAGAGTCAAAAATGGTGACAGTCCCCTCGACAAAGATTCAATCGGCTGTCATGTTGAATCAACAATGCAATTGTTGATGTATGTAATTTGTACAGGTACGTTACAAAAATATGTCGTGTTCTGGAGTCTTTGTACTATTACGAGGTGTTACGGCACATAATATGCAGTCAGGGGGTTTTGTTTGCAGAAGCAGCATCGGCTGCTGAGAAAATTCATATCCGCGGTTTTCATTTGGGTTCTGTACATGACACATACTTTGGTAAATCTATGCATATTTGACATCAACATGCTTGTCTGCAAATAGGATTATGTATCACACTATTCAGTAGATTCCTGGTGTTCGTATGTAGAACTTTTTTGTATTTTGAAGTAGAAAGACAGTTACCTATTTCCTATTTAGGAGAATGTGTACTTTCCAAAAAATATGGCTTTCTGGGGTAAACTTACTTTTTGTGGCCCAACACAAAATGCTGCAAATGTGTGGATTATGCAGTAGTGTGCATTTAAAAAATGATCGTGCACATGGGGGTATTTATATTTTGAGCCCACATACTTCGGTAAACCCATGCTCATTGGGCATCAAAGTATGCAGCAGACCCCTGGCATTCACATTGAGGGTGTTTTATCTTGGTACCAAATGACCTGTAGAAGATAAGATGCTGCAAATTGAAAGCTTTGAGGGTTTTTTTTCTTCAAATTTCAGAAATATGTAAAAAAATAAATAAAAAAAGGCATTTAGGAAAGCATTGCTTTAGTGGTTTGGAGTAGAATGATATTTCCATATTTTGGATTTGTCAGAATCTATATAAAATATATGGTATCCTGGGTAAACCTAATGAGTGTGCTATATTTGGGCTGAAAAGCAAAAGTATGGCTTTGCAGAAGTGGAATTACACTAAAATTTGAGCATAATTTGAAATCTTAGGTTGTCCTGAAAAAAAAAACAATTGAACTTTTCCTTAAACTAAGACCTCCCCATGAAAAAAACCCTAAAGTAAAAGCACAAAATGTTCAAAAATTTTCTGGCAATATATGTAAAGTGTGAGATTCTTCTGGCAGTGAAAGGGTTAAAACATACATCTGCTTTGAGATGATTTAGTGAACCCTTTTCACTAGTTTGTATGGAAATCTAATTAAAGCCCAAGTTAAAGTTGGCTTTCTCTTCTGCCTCAAAGTTATTAGGTATTGAAGTTTAGTCATACACAAAGATCCATTTGGCAAGGTCACCAAATGAGCATCCATGTCAGATTTGGCCACTTGTGTCCAGGACCAAAATGTTATGACCTGATGGTTGGCCCAGAGGTCAAAATATTGGATCAGCCTGGAGGCTTAATGCAGGCCAGTTGGCAGAGGACTGCATCAACAGGGTAATGTGATCCTCACCCAATAGGATTTTCAAACCTGCCAAAATCAGCCAGATATCTGTCAAGGATAAGCTATCTGAAGGGGTAAAACTGGCAGCTTCATGATACCCATATATGATCAGATTTATTTGAGCCCATGGGCCCGCTCATTTGGTGAACTTGCCAACCAATCATATCATGTATTTGCAAAAGCTGGACGTATACTGTAAGGAACCCTATGCTTCCCACCTGGTTTGTAAGTAGTAATGACCATGTCTTAGAATGTTTATATTTTTGCAAATTCATGTTAAAGGGTGCTTCTGTATTGACACAGAGGCTCTAGAACATAAAACTGAAAAAATTAGGCTGCAATAATTTGCTTTGGTAATTGTTTTATTTAATGCATGCAAAAAGGCACTTGGACTTTTTGCATGCATATTCCATATACTGAATGGCCCAGCCCCCCCATATTGTCCCAAAACAAAGATTTCAAGAATGATATGCCGTCCAATGAGGACTGTAGTAATTTATCATGCTTTAAAAACAACAAAACTCTGATTTTAAAAAAAGGACATATTTAGTGTTGCACAAAGCTTGGGAATTAAAAAAAAAAAAACAATCAAAAAAATTCCAGTGCAATATTACATAAACCTCAAAAATTCAAAGAAACCAATCGGACACAGTATAAGTTGGTCACAAATATGAACATGTGACTGTGAAATTACACAAGTAGAAAAGTTATGCTTATTAATATTTTAATGTATGATGGTAACATACAGATTTCAGAATATGAAGGTACATCTCACATTAATTTAAGTCTACACAGTGTAGAGCTTCTATA
Organism: Xenopus laevis; assembly: GCF_017654675.1. NCBI lineage: Eukaryota > Metazoa > Chordata > Amphibia > Anura > Pipidae > Xenopus > Xenopus laevis. The sequence continues at coordinate 69,559,014 of NC_054372.1, read as the reverse complement.
CGGACATACTGAATTCTCTGCTTAGCCATCTCTGTTATGTAAACAATTGTACATTTATTTGCCATTCTAAAACTTCAGAATCAGTTACATAATTTTGCTAATTTTTCTGTGTTTGCTCAGAAGCAGTTTACAGTACTAAAACCAACCAGCCAAACAGCTTCAAGAAAAAAAAAAGTCAGTAAATGGGAAAAAATATAGAAGGGTGGGTGTGGGTGGCGGGGTTGGAAAAAAAAAAAAAACAGGGAGGGAAGTGGGGTAAGGTTAACTATAGTGAAATTTACGGCGATGGGGACTGGGTGGTCACAACTGTCACAGAAAAAGGTCGGTTAGTAAGGTCTTCTGCAATAAGCCTACACACTTCAGTCAAGCACATCTGTAGGATGATTTGGGAGCATGTCATCTCTTTGCTTCTGTAGGATGAACAGAATTGTATTCCTCCCATGCCACTGAAGGATTGCAATAGACTCTGAATCAACCCATCTGGTTCATGTGCACACTGTTCATGTGAGGAGTCCAGGTTCCAGTCCATACCTGTACACATACACACATTAGTAAACCACATAATGAAGAAGTACAGGTATGGGACCTGTTATCCAGAATGCTCGGGACCTGGGGTTTTCCGGATAACAGATCTTTCCGTAGTTTGGGTCTTCATGCCTTAAGTCTACTAGAAATTCATTTAAACATTAAATAACCCCAATAGGCTGGTTTTGCTTCCAAAAAGGATTCATTATATCTTAGTTGGGATCAAGTACAAGCTACTGTTTTATTGTTACAGAGAAAAAGGAAATCATTTTTAAAAATTTGGATTATTTGGATAAAATGGAGTCTATGGGAGACAGCCATTCCGTAATTCGGAGCTTTCTGGATATCGGGTTTCCGGATAAGGGATCCTATACCTGTACAACTTTTAGCCATTTATTGCACCACCAAAATTAGGATGACATGAATTACTTTACAACAAAAACTATTATATAGTACATTAAAGAGATACTATCATGGGAAAAATGTTTTTTCCAAAACGTAGTTAAAGGAACAGTAACATCAAAAAATGAAATAGTTTTAAAGTAATAAAAATATAATGCAGTGTTGCCCTGCACTGGTAAAACTGTCGTGTTTGCTCCACAAACACTACTATAGTTTATATAAACAAACTGCTGTGTAGCAATGGGGGCAGCCATTCAAAGGAGAAAAGGCTCAGGTTACACAGGAGATAGCAGTAGAACATAATGTTATCTGTTATCCACTATTTACCCTGTGCCATATAGCCTTGTTTCAATTTCCGCAATTGCTACAAAATTTGTCAACAAAAGCCAATTGTTCATGAAGTAAAAAAAAAAAACTAATCATTACTGGTTCCATAGCTTGCATTAAAGCTGGGCTGATGTGGCATTTTTAAGGCTCTCCGTAACACCAAAAAATTAAAATGTTTGAAAGGAATGACAATATAATGTACTGTTGCCTTGCACTGGTAAAACTGGTGAATTTGCCTCAGTAACTCTACTATAGTTTATATAAACAAGCTTCTGTGTAGACATGGGGGCAGCCATTCAAAGCTTAAAAAGGAGAACCATAAGCTCTATAGTATACAATGGGATACTTTAGTCCTTATCTGCTATATCCTGTGCTTGAATGGGCTGCCCCCATGGCTACACAGCAGCTTTGGTGTTACTGTTCCTTCTAAGAGTTCCACAGGCTTCCTTCTATGACAACATACAACATGGTCATGGACTGGATAATAACTGTCCAGTGGCACAAACTATAGAAAGCACCGAATAAATGTTTACATATGATGAACGGAGGATACCACTGAGCTAATACCACATTGGTGTTTATGAAACAAGTAATATGTACAGGGCTCATTCAAGATGGGGTACAAAAAACATAAAAATCTCCGTGCTTTCATTAATTCATAGCAATTGCACAATACTTTTCAATCGTCTGCCCCTTCTCCTATATTGTCACACTTGAAAAGCTAGCATACTTTTCCAGGAACTTTTAGGTATGGTGCTCCAAATGACAGAAAAAGCTTTTAATCTAAAAAAACATTCTGGATAAGAGATCCCATACCTGTACCGGTCTTATAATAATAATAAACTGTATCTCTACAGTCTTTAGTGAGCAATGTCTCATTGTAATTGGTTTGGAAAAACTAAAAAGGATAGAGTTCAAATGTTATGAACAAGTAAAATGTTATAGAAATATCAAAGCTTAATATCATGACTTTCCTGCATATGTATGAAAAATTACTTGAGAAAGCAGGAGTGTATGGCGTGCAAGGGGGTTTATTACTGCTAGTCACATTGTTATAAAAGTCCACACAATATTCAACTATTAAAAAAAGCTTTCTTCTATGGGAAGACAATTCTTATTAGGAGATAAAAATGGAAAAAGAAAAACAAAGATACTTACTGTTGGAGGCCCATTCTCAGTGGAGTTTGAAACCATCTTTATGAGAGAATTCCAAGATGGATCAGCAGCATGAGGTCCATTGAATATAGGAGCTCCAGTACCATCGGACATTGGGGCTACAGGGGGAATCATTGCATTTCCATACATGGAGAAAGGCATTCCCTGTAAAATACATTGTTATATTCATTTATATCCTTAAAGGGGTTCTTCACATTCACATGAACTTTTAGTGATTTTCTGAGACAATTTGCAATCAGTCTTCATTTTTTTATTAATTTATAAATTTTTGAGTTATTTAACTTTTTATTCAACAGTTCTCCAGTTTGCAATTTCAGCAATCTGGTTGCAAGGGCTCACATTACCTTAGCAACCATGCATTGATTTGAATAAGAGACTGGAATATGAATAGGAGAGAGGCCTGAATAGTAAGAGGGGTAATAAAAAGTACCAATAACAATACATTTGTAGCCTTACAGAGCATTTGATTTTTAGATGGGGGCAGTGACCCCCCATTTGAAAGCTGGAAAGGGTCAGAAAAAGACAAACAATTAAAAAATTATAAAAAAAATGAAAAAAATGAAGACCAATTGAAAATTGCTTAGAATTAGCCATTTTATAACATACTAAAAGTCAACGTGAACCACCCCTTTCAATAAAGCCCTTTTGGTTATACTTTAAGCATTTTTAGAATGTGACTTTAGTTCTATTTTTTACATTTTGCCTTGTTTACAGCAAGAAATAAAAAACCGAGAAATAATACTTATATCAAAACGTATATTCAGCACAAGCCCTACAGATTTAACTTATTTTTAAAAAGAGGATATGCTGTCTCTAAGTTTACGCCTAGAATAAATCACTAGCTGAACTCACTTGACTGAACTCTTACTTTACCGACTTTGGGTTGGTTTTTTGTATACTTAAGAGTGCAAGATCACATGCACGCTTTAAATCAACTCAGATATCAGATATCATAGCTAACCAGTGGAAAACAAAACTCGCTAGCTGGTTTTTGGATTTTGAACATGTTACTGGTCCAACTTTGCAGAAGGGATAGAAGAAAGCGCAAAGCCAAACCAAAGTAATAATTGCTTTGGCACTGTACTCGCATCAAGAAACCAATAGTTAGCTTTTACTGCTAGTGACAATGTGACTGGTTGCTACTGGTTACAAGGCTAAAATTTGCTAGAGCTTCAGCATGACAGTTTAAGCCTCAGACACTTGTATTAAACAGCACATCCTAAAGGCGTTGTTCATCTTTAAATTAACTTTTAGTATGATGTAGAGAGTGAGACAATTTGCAACTGGTTTTAATTTTTTTTTTGTGGCTTTTGAGTTATTTAGCTTTTTTTCAGCAGCACTCCACTATTTCAGTTATCTGGTTGCTAGGGTCCAAATAATCCTAGCAACCATGCATTGATTTCAATAAAAGACTGGGATATGATTAGGAGATGGCCTGAATAGAAAGAGTAATAAAAAGTAGCAGTAACAGTACATTTGTAGCCTTTCAGAGCATTTATTGTTTAAATTGGGTCAGTGACCCCCATTAGAAAGCTGGAGAGAGTTATAAAAAGGCAATTAATTGAAAAACTATAAAAAATAATGCAGACCCATCGAAACATTGCTTAGAATTCACGATTCTACAATATAGTAAAGGTTAACTTGAAGGTGAACCACCTTTAAAATAGCTAATTTAGTTGACTGTACAATGCACATATTCACAGAAGTATCTACAATGCCACTAAGAAAAAGGTAACTTTACCCCAACTTTTGGAAATTCCATGTAGCCAGCAGGTAGATGCTGATGGAATGCTCCAGAAGCAGGTACAATGCCAGAGTTGTCGCGCTCCATTCCTTGATGCTGAGAAAAGACTCCAGGATCAGACATGGGTCTGTGCATCATGTGATTTCCCATCCCCGTGTGGCACCAGTCAGACACTTTATCTACAAATAAAATGATATCCTGGTTAGTTCAGCAGAGCTTGCAATTAGAAACGATAAAGCCACGCGTTCAATCTTTCAGAGTTTATAGATCTAGGTAAGTTGAGCTGTTTCAGTGCTAACAAATTTGTGGTTCTCCAAGCAATTGAAAATGTCAGAAAGGCTTCCACGAGACGTGGCGCAAGAGGTGGTTGTATAGATGCGTCTGTCCCTCGCGTTTGCTATCAGTGGCCTCTTTAAGATGCCTGTGGTGATCAAAATGCCTGAAGTGATCATCCCTATTCTGAACACTCCATTAGTTATTAACAAAATATATGGATTGATATTTATATGGGACATGGCTGTGCAATACCTATGCCAGGCTCATTACACTTATCACTGCTGCTCATCTGACAGCCGGCACTAACCCCATATTTCTTCGAATTTCTGCATATTAACGCTTTCTTGGGCAGTTTCTTCAAGAGCTCTGAGCATACACGCTCAATTAGTTGTTAATGCAATGAATGGGGGAAATGCAGCCTAAGGGTACTGGCTCACATAGAGATTCAACACACGCATTGAAACTCCATTACAGCCAGCAACTCATTTCCTGCCAAAGTTTTTCTACTGGAAATAATTTAAATTGCCTGAGGGAAAACATATGTGCCAATTTGTTCTTACGAAGGTGCCTGGCAGGTAAAATGTAAGAGTGCCAATTCTTCTAATTGTAAAAATACTCACAGGTAACTTTAGACCTTCTTTGATCTTCCTGGAGCTCATCATTGAGTCTTTACCATTTTGGCTATTCGTCTATCCATTCGAAACTTTTTCCTTTTTTAGTTGTTTAAGTTGCCATTTTAAAGCATTTGGGATCATTTTAGCTGAGCAGCCTATAATTTTCTGCATTTCTGTATGTTTTCCCCTCTCCAATCAACTTTTTAATCAAATTACGCTGTTCTTCTGAACAACATCTGGAACAACTCATTTTACTTGATTTTGATTTCTTGAAAGAAATGCACAATAACCAGCATGCACAACATTTGCTGCCTTGCTTCCTTAAATAAGGGCCGTAATTGACACTTTTTTCCCCCCAGAATTAATGACCTCACTAATTGAACTCTACACTGCTATTATTTTGAACAAGTTATCATTATTTTGAACACTGCTATTATTTGGAACAAGCCTGAATTAATGATTTAATTACACAGAATCGGCAGCATGCATGTCATGTGACTGTTGGGTCTGTTGGTTTCCATTACGCTACAACACCTACTAATAAATTATTTGCCATTTAGAAATATAATTTATACCAAAAACAGTGATTTATCAGGTTAGTGATGTCGGACTGTTATTATTCTGAACACGACTGTATATGTCCCTATTAACCAGTGGAACACATCAATTTAAATTTGTTGCAGAGTTCTAATGAATGACTTATATTAGCAGTAATAGGACAGCAGTATGAGAATTTGACGTCCTGATTTTATTTTTAAAGAAATCCAAAGAAAGCAAAATCCCTTACTGATAGAACACCACATTGTTGTAAAGTACAGAGAAAAATTCAAACCTTAATCATAACTTCTGGTACTTACCTTGATTTCCCCCCATGCCTTCAAAAGACCAAATTCCACTGTGACCCACAGCAGTGGCCAAGTTGCTCCCAAGAACGGAGGGTGTGGATGTGCCAGTCTGTCGTATTCTTGCCGAGCGCTCTGTTCCAATTGGCACAGGAACTTTTCTGTCATGAGGCACCGCATTGGGCTTCTCAGACACAATAGGTACTCCAGAAGATGATGGAGACTGCGCTTGCACACTAGCAGCCACAGCTTGAGAGGAGGAATCTGAATAGGAGTTATATTAAAATCAGAACTGTCCATTTGACACAAGACATTATATTATTAATACACTGTGGACATAATGAATGTTAATGAATAATGACTTTGGCAAACAGCATTACTGCTTGAGACACATTTTGTTTGGCATATTAGTGTTTTCAGGCAATTGCAATAAATGTTATTAATACTTATGACTTAAGGCATGGACACTAAACAGGCATCTCTGCATGTGCACAAAGCATGGATGTTACCACTGATACTAGATGCAAGATGCAATTTTCTTTAAACCCTATACCCGTCACATCATTGCACCATAATCGTAAAGAAAATTGCATCTTGTGGGTATTAAAATCAAAATTTTTATATAAGTTGGGAATCAGTTTCGATTTTGCAAAAGAAACAGGAGCAGTGCAGCAAACAGTATTGTCTTGAAAGGAAACATACAGGAGTATGTATATAGACTAGCAAATGTGTTGCCTATTGGGCAATCATGGATTTTGTGCATAATCAGTATTAATATATAAAACCCCCATGTGCAATTATGATTGCCCCATCATAACTAGTGGAATATAAGCCAGAAGCCCTTAGGCCCCATATTTTGTGGTTTGCCATTATCTTAAGTCAAAAGTGAGGCTAGGACCCCCAAAAATAAAAGGTTTTAGTCCACTTCCCCATTGACCGCAGAAGCACTAATTAACAATATTAACCCCAGACATGCCAACAACAATGCACTGCAGAAACATATTCAGGGTATTGCATCAACACCAGATATGGCAGTAACACTGCACTACATAAATGGATTCAGAGTATATGTCAGCACATAAAAAAACATCTTAGGAGGTAACATTAATGCCTGTACATCCTTAATAATTGTAGATCAATGGACTGCACTACAACATTTGGTGCAATTCAGTGACTCTACCAAGACAGTAAAATTGACATTTGCATGACTTGCTAACAGAACAATCCCTTGTCCATCATCAACATTGCAACTATGACCCTGATTATAATTTTGAATATAATATAGCCTGTAGCCAGTGTTATGCTAGAGAGGCACAGTAGTGCATAGTGTAGTAAGGTTTAGCAGTCAGAGGGAGAAAATTGCTTTATCATTTAGAACCAGCCATTTTTTAACCCTCTTTTGTACTAGTCATGTGAACCTTAAAGAATAAGTAAACTTTTTTTCTAAAGTTACCTCGAACAGCCCCCAGAATAACATTCTCCCCGAATTCTCTCTCGTTTAGATTTTGTATTACAAGCAGCTCCTTCAACTACTCCCTTGTCTAGAGTGAAGCTCTGCCCCAATTTCTTTTCTGCGATTCCATCTGAGATTATTTTACCCAATGTGGGATTGTCACAGGTCCTTCAGACTCAGCAAAGCACATCAGTTTGGGACAGATGTGAGAGTGCAGCCAGAAGAAGCAAGTGCCAATCTGCCAAGTTCTAGATAGCCCAGGGGTGGGCTATGATGAACTGTGCAGGAGGAAAACTACACACATGGTAGGAGTAGGTACACATTAGTAAGAGTTCCTGAGTTCCTGACTTAATGTGCCAGTTTGGCTACTGGACTGCTTGTCTATTTTTATTTTAAAAGCAGTGGCCAGCCCAGTTGCCTGTAAACATTCACTTACCCCTTGCATTGAATCTCCTCCATCTGTGATTTGAGCAAGTGATGTTTTCTGATGGCGCATGCGCATTCTTCTCGTTCGCTGCCATGCTATGTACCCTTTATAGTAGGTTATTACGCATGCATTCCTCTAATAGTTGGTACATTGTATGTGCATGTGCAGTTCTCAGCTCAACTCAGAACCCTCCATAGAGGGTTGCACCACATGCACAAAGTATTAATATGTATATTTATAAGGATAGATAGCTTGACATGCAAACTGAACTGCCTAGTCAACAAAGCAGTGAGTTTGTCAACTAATAATATTGAACACTTTTTTTGGTGGGGGGGGGGGGGGGCGGTTCGAGATAAAAATCTAAACAAACTTAAATCTTACCACTTGACGCTGAGGAACATGGAGTTAATAAACTAAGCTGGGAAAAATGTTGTCTGTTGAAATTAGCAGCTGCAGGTTGACCTCCGTGTGTATACATTTGACCCCCAGACAAATTAGAGGCAAATGTACCCATATGTGTAGTAGGCGATGCCACAGATGTGTACGATGAATCAATGTTCACAATACCTGTAGAAAGAGGAGTTCAGAAGTGTATTACAGTTTAGCAAAAAAGATATAAGATAGCCTTTAGTAAATCATTAGTTGGTCAACAACAACACTAATGTCAGCCATGCTAAACAAACTGCAAAGAATACTAAAAATAATCTACCAGGGTCCATGACACAAAATAATACTGTTAACCAAAATTCTCAGTAATACAAAAACGCAGTAACCTACCTGACTGACTTGGAGACGGCCTCTGCATTGGTGGCCTGAAACCTGGAGCTTTGGAAGTATCAGATGGAAGCATTGATTCAGGATTTGGCAAGAATGAAGACTGCGTGGAAAGGATGGAATCTGGAGCAGACTGAGACGAGACCATCGAACCACTCCAGAAAGGGTGTGTTGTGGCTGGATTGTTTTCAAACAGAGTACTAAAAGGACCAAATGGTAGAGCAGAGCTGAAGTTTTGGGCCATAGGCTTATTTGAAGGATGATTGGAAATCTGAGCAGCACTTTGTGTACTTAGACTGGAAGGATGTGGACCAGAAGAGGGCAAACTTTGGGGCCGTTTAATATTTGCATGTGAAACAAGGGTTGTCACAGGAGAATTCTGTGCAGGAACCTGGTTCTTGTAAGTTGTGTTTGCTCCATGTAAGTGGTGCCTTACTGAAGAACCTTCCATTTTAGCAGCAGACTGAGCAGACACCATAGATGGCTGGGATACAGAGTAAGATGAAGGTATGTTGGAAGTAACAGGTGAAGCTTGGTGAGAGGGACCATTGACTGTCAAGTTAAGCGATGGAGCCATCCTTGAGTCTGACTGAGGAGTTTGTGACTGCATTAAAGAAGGCCGTGGATCTTGTGAAAAAGAATTTGGAGGCTGTGAATGTGCCGAGTGCATTGAGGTACTGCCAGAGGTAGAGCTCACTTGCTTACTTATGCCCGAGCTTGTTGTTTCCATAAGAGGCTGGGCACCTAATTCCTGCTCAGAGGACAATGAGGTCCCTTTGTTTGGAGAACATGTCAGATAATCAGAAGGGCTGCTTCTAGATCCTCCTCCAGGAAGGGATGGTGGGGAAGGTGAGGAAGGAGAGGATGCAGGATGGTGTTCTTTGGCAGTGGGTACAGGGCAGGTGGAGGCTGTTGGTGTTGTGATGTGGCTACCTGCAGTTGTAGTAACTGTGGTTGTAGTAGCATTAGAGGTTTTAACCACTGTGACAAAAAGCTGTCTTCTGACTGATGGTGAATTGAGGTTCCCAGTAGATGAGACAGGCACACCTGGGACTGCAGAGTTTGTGATAGATGTTGGGCTCGTTGACAAAGGGACTCCTGACATCACCTGAGGGATAGTGATATTCTGGTTAGAATGACGAGGCATCACGTGAGACTTAGGCGAATTGGTAGCTCGTGCAGGGCTTAGAGGCCTGACAGGAAAAGGACCCCAGGTGGATTGTGCTGGAGGAAAAGTACCTCCAAAATGTGTCATGGGCAACCGTGGTGGACGAATTTGCTGAAAAGTCTGGGCAGCAAGTAAAGCATGGGCAAATTGTGGAGGAGGATATGCCAAAGGGATAGAGACTGGAAATCCTGGCCGGATATTGTTCACAGGGTTTTTCAAGGGTTTGTGCACAGATGTTGAAGAAATGGCTGGCACAGTGAGGGAAGAGGCAGCTTGTGAATTTGAGGAGACTGTGACAGCAGTGACTTTAATTCCCATGACTGAACTGCTGACCGAGGAAATGGCAGACGAGGATGCAGACACTGCTTTTGAATTTGCAGAGGTGCTCTTTAAACGATTCTTTGGGATTAGTTCATCTATTTCTTTGTCAGGATCTTTTATGAGTGCATTGATTAGATGTGTTGCCTGTCTTGTTGATTCTGTTCCACCCCTAAAAAATTAGATCATTTAAAAAAAATGATCACTTAGTTTACTGAAACAAAAGAGTAAGAATAAGCTGCCTGCAAACACATATATATGTCATACCGGAGTCGTGTTATCCCCATTGAGCATACAGTTGCAAGCATTCTTATTAAATCAGCCCTTGCAATTAGGTATCGGAATCACATCCAAGGACTGATGAAGATGTCTGAAACAGACCCTTTAAAGTCCTTGGATAACCAGATGGCAAACCAAGCTGTCATTGAGAAGCAAATTTCCTCCCCTTATTCAGCTGCTGGTTGCCCCCTGACTAATATATTTGCCACCTCTGACAAAAAAGTCTGCATTCAGATTTGTTATTTCATATCCTTTAAAGAGATAGTGACACATTCCAGATTTTAATATGAACATGACACTATGCCCATATATCCCTGCCCTGCATATTTGCACCCTGCTTTCCACTACCTGTTCCCAGGCCCCAGTAAATAAAATAGGGCAGTCACAGAGGCAGGTTCAAGCAGATGGGCCTTGCAGATGATGTTTCAGTTGGTGGAGGGGCAAAATTCCGATAGGTGTGGTACTGTTTCTAGATCAGCCTACTGAATCATTGACCTGCCTGGCAGACATGTCATCGATTTCAACACCACTCTGCATGGAGTTGTTTCAGTAGCAACACTTGTTAATTACGGTGAGCTGTGAGAGTAAGCAGAGGAAGGGGTGCACCTTTCCTATTTAAGGTGCAAATGATTTTTTAGTATATAGGCATACCCCTTTACATGGAAAAAGAGAGATTTTTGTACTTACCGTTAAATCTTTTTCTCTTGTCCTATATTGGGGGACACAGGCACCATGGGGATGAAGATCCTGCAGCAGGAGATTGGACACTAAGTTGTTAAAAGTTGACTCCTCCTCCTCCTGCTCTTGGTTTCATCCCCTGTCTCCTCCTAACAACCTCAGTTTCGACCGAAGAAGGAGCATAATGACCCAAAACAGAAGAGGAAGTTGGAAACCCCCTTAAAACCGAAAACTTTAGTAAAATATCGGAAAACATCCACTAAAATATGAACTGTAATAACAAGTATATAACTTTAATCAGTAACAGTGTCAGAACAGGGAGGGAAGGCCTGTGTCCCCCAATATAGGACAAGAGAAAAAGATTTAACGGTAAGTACAAAAATCTCTCTTTCTCTTGCCTAATTGGGGGACACAGGCACCATGGGGATGTCCCAAAGCAACCCAGAGGGCGGGACACTGCGTACCCCAAAAGGCGTTCAACCAATTACAGTCTGTAACACCTTCCTCCCGAAGCTGGCTTCGGCTGAAGCTAGTGTGTGTAGCCTGTAGAAGCGCGTGAAGGTATGAAGGGACGTCCAGGTGGCCGCTCTGCAAACTTGTTCCGCCGAAGCTTGGTGTCGGACTGCCCAAGACATGCTGAGAGAGCGGGTGGAGTGAGCTCTCACCTTGAGTGGAGGTGGCTTCCCCTTCAGGGCATAAGCCCGAGTGATCGTAGTACGGATCCACTTAGCGATCGTCGTCTTGGCGGCCTTGGAACCGCATTTAGGCCCCGTAGGAATGATAAAGAGAGCATCAGTCTTCCTAACACTCTTGGTGGCCTGCAAGTATGAAGTGATAGCGCGAACAACGTCCAAATTGTGCAGTTTACACTCAATAGGATGCTTGGGATCCGGACATAAGGAGGGTACAATGATATCTTGGTTCAGGTGGAATTCCGAAACTACTTTAGGTAGAAAGTCCGGAGTAGGCCTGAGCACTACCTTGTCCTTGTGTATGATGGTGAATGGTTGCTTGCAGGAAAGTGCCGCCAGTTCCGACACCCTTCTAGCCGATGTGACGGCCAAGAGGAAAACCACCTTTTCAGTCAGAGTAGAGAGAGGTAAAGAGTCAATGGGTTCGTAAGGATCCTCCTGAAGAACAGAGAGAACTAGGTTAAGATCCCAGGGAGGTACAGGATAACGATACGGAGGCACCAACCTCGTAGCGCCTTGAAGGAAAGTTTTGATATGACTCCTGAGTGCTAGTCGCTTCTGGAGCAGGACAGACAGTGCTGAAACTTGAACCTTCAGTGAACTAACCGCCAGACCTTTCGTTAAGCCTTCCTGCAGGAAAGAGAGGACGTCCGCTTCCTTAGCCTTCTGAGGATCCAACTCTCTGACCTCACACCACATGATGAATGTCTTCCACACTCTGTGGTAGGCTTTTGCTGAAACAGGCTTCCGTGCCCGAAGCATGGTGGGTAGGGCCTCGGCAGGAGCTCCAGCTCTTCTGAGAACTAGGGCCTCAAGAGCCACGCCGTTAAAGCCCACTGATGAGAACTCGGGTGAACGATGGGACCCTGAGTCAGGAGATCTTCCCTCTGAGGCAGATGAAATGGTTCGCCCGACGCCAGCTGTACCAAGTCTGCGAACCACGCTCTCCTTGGCCAGAACGGTGCCACCAGAATCGTTTGAGTTCCTTCTCTTTTTATCTTCTTGATGACCTTTGGTAGCAGCGCCAGGGGTGGGAAAATGTACGCCAGGGAGAATCGCCAAGGGATCACAAGAGCGTCTACTGCGTAAGCCAGAGGATCTAGGCTTCTTGCCACGAAGCGTTGAACCTTTCGATTGCTTCGGGACGCCATCAGGTCGATGTCTGGCAGTCCCCATCTCTCCACCAAGAGTTGGAAAACTTCCTGATGAAGGCACCACTCTCCGTGATCTATCGTTTCTCTGCTCAGATAGTCCGCTATCCAATTGTCGACCCCCGGTATGTGGACCGCCGATAGGGCAGGAACGTTGTGTTCCGCCCATTCCAGGATGCTGCTTGCTTCCCGAAGGGCTGCTTGGCTTCTCGTGCCGCCCTGATGGTTTATATATGCAACGGCTGTTACATTGTCGGATTGTATCCGCACTGCTCGACCACGGAGTAGGTGGGTCAGGTTCTCTAGGGAGTATCGAATTGCCCTCAATTCCAGGAGATTGATGGAAAGTTTTCTCTCTTCTCGATCCCAAAGGCCCTGGACCGTCGTTTGCTCTAGTACGCCTCCCCAACCCCGTAGGCTGGCGTCCGTCGTGAGAATTGTCCAGTGGTGAGGGGGAAACGGTTTTCCGCCTGCTGTGCGATGTGGTTGTAGCCACCAGTCGAGGGAGAGTTTTACCTTGTGCGGAAGGACTATTCGGCGATCGAGATCCTTCCGATCCCTCCTTTGTTGAAGTAGAATGGTATGTTGAAGGGGTCGGGTATGGAATTGAGCGTATGGAATCGTTGGGAAGGACGCTACCATCGTCCCGAGAGCCATCATGGCCACCCGCAGGGAGACTGTGGGAGCCGTCCGAATGGTCTGAATTCTGTCCTGCAGGGTGTTGGTCTTGTCCCGTGGGAGGAAGGCTCTCCCCTGCCTGGAGTCCAAGATCAGACCCAAGTATTCTATTGTCTGTGTCGGAGTTAGAATGGATTTGTTGAAGTTGATCATCCACCCTAAGTTGGTCAGGGTGTGTAGGACCTGGGTAGTGTGGCGATGAGCTGCGGATGCTGATGGGCCCTTTACGAGAAGATCGTCCAAATAGGGAACGACCGGTATTCCTTTGAGTCTCAACCCCTCTAGTGCTGCCGCCATGACCTTGGTGAAGGTGCGAAGGGGCCGATGAGAGACCGAAGGGAAGGGCTACAAATTGCCAGTGTTGACCGTCGACGAAGAATCTGAGAAACTGGTGGTGAGCCGGGTGGATGGGTATGTGGAGGTAGGCTTCCTTGATGTCTATCACTGACATGAATTCGCCGTCTTCCATAGCTGCCAAAACTGACTGGATTGACTCCATCTTGAAGTGACATTTTCGAACAAAGGGGTTGAGGTCTTTGAGGTCTAACACTGGTCGTAGAGACCCATCTTTTTTGGGTACCATGAATAGGTTGGAGTAGTACCCTCTGCCCTTGTCTGAAGTTGGAACTGGCTGTATGGTCCCGGCCTTGGCAAGGTCGTGTATGACCGAGAGAAACCTGGCTTTGTTGAGTCTGAGACTGGGCAGCCTTGAAATGAAGAATCTGTGGGGTGGTCTTTGCGTAAAGTCTATCAATAGTCCTTGTGAAACCACCCGAAGGACCCAGAGGTCCCGTACATGATTTTGCCACACCTCCCGAAAGAATTTGAGTCTGCCTCCTAGTGGGATCCTTTCGGGGGTGGGCACCCCTTCATGCTGAGCTGGACTTGTCCTGGGAGGGCTTAATTGTAGTCTTGTTGGAAGACCAGCTGGGTCTTTGTTTGCCCTGATAGCGTGATCGGAAATTCGAGCTGGATTTATCCGTCTGTGTCTTTGAACGTTGGCCTTGCCTGAAGGGACGAAAAAAGGGCCTTCGTTTGAAAGGGGGTCTCTTGGTTCTAGTCTGAGGGAGTAGGGTGCTCTTGCCACCCGTTGCCTGGGATATAATTTTGTCAAGCTCGGCTCCAAAGAGTAATTTTCCTTGAAAAGGAAGGCTGACTAGTGAGCGTTTGGATGTTAAATCGGCAGACCACGATTTTAGCCACAAAAACCTCCGAGCCGCCACAGATTGGGCTGAGGCCTGTGCCACCATCTTCGCTGCGTCAATTGCTGCATCGCCGATATAGGAGGTAGCATCCGCAATCTGAGACAACAGGTTGTCAGTAGTAGGATCCTCTGAACCAATAAGTTGTGCTGCTTGCTCCACCCAGACCTCCATGGCCTTTGCGACCCAGGCAATAGCGAAAATTGGACGAAAGGCGGAGCCTGACGCTGTGAATGCCGACTTGCAGAACCCTTCGAGGCGTTTGTCGATAGGGTCCTTGAATGCAGCCGCGTCTGCTACAGGTATGGTGGTGTTCCTTGACAGTCTGGAAACCGGAGGATCTACTGCTGGGGGTGTCGCCCAGAGATCGGTGCACTCCTGAGGAAAGGGGTATGTTTGAGAGAATCTCCTAGAAATCTGAACCCTGTGGTCAGGGTGCTTCCACTGGGACTTTATTAAGTCGTCGAGTTGTTCGTATGCTGGAAATACATGTGAACTTTTCTTATGTCTTTTGAAGATGTTCTTGGCAGGTTCAATAGTCGTGACTGAGTCTTCAATATTAAGAGTATTAAGTACTGCTTGTATGAGACCTTCGACCTCCTTTTGAGTTCTCGGAGAGTCTAAGTCTGGATCCAGATGCTCCTGGTCAGAGTCATCCTCAGATAAAACTTGGCCTTCCTCATCGGAGGGAGTGAAATTTTCACCTGGGGAATCTGGAGGGGACAGAGCATGCCTTTTAGCACCTGTAGGACGGTCATCGAACCTGGGAGGGTGAGAAAGGCGCTCAAGGACCTTGTCTATGGTCTCTGGAATGCGGGCCAGGTTTTGGATGCCTGCAAGTGAGAGTGATAAGGCCCTGACTAACTCAGAATCAGAAGTGCTGGCCATTGGAGGTGGCACTGAGTCTGGTGGTCTGCATGCTAAACACACTGAATCAGCCGAAGCGGTGGAAAATTTAGCTTTGCATTGTGTGCAGGCCAAAAATGAAATTTGAGTATGGGAGCGAGTAAGAGCTGAGGACTTGGAGGTCCTGGGCTCTTCTGTTTTGTCTGCCATGATGCTCCTTGTAAGGTAAATAAAAGATCTTTTTTTTTTTTTTTGAGACAGGGGTCCCCAGTCAAGTGAGGGGTGGATGGCAGATAGAGAGGGACTTTCTGGCTTGAAGGGCCTGTGGAGACAGAAGGTATATGGGATAAGGGACCCTGAACCTAAGGCCAAGACGCAGTAAAAGACAGGTACTTGCCTGACAATGGAGAAGGGAGAGAGACAGAGACTCTGTAAGCTCCGTTCCTGTCCTTGTGCTGAAGGGAGTCCCTGCAGAGAGTAGCAGCTGCCTGCAGAGAACAGGTGAACCGCTCCGTGTGCCGCGTGAATGAAGAGGCGCAGAGAAAATGGCGCGTCCTACAGGAACGCTGGGCGGAAGCGGAAGTGCGTTCCAGCGTGGAACGCAAGAAGCCGCGCCAAGAGAGAGAGGCGGGAGGAACCGTTGGGAGACTGTAGGGAAGGAAACAAGCCAAAACGGAGCACTACTCAGGGGTAAGAGAACCAGGGAAGAGTGTGGCAACGCTAAGGGGGCAACAGTAGAGTGAAACAATTAGTTCATACTCACAAGAACACCAGCTGGTCCATGCCCTTTTGTAGAATCTCCCTATAGAATTTACAAATAAAAATATATATGAACAAACACATATATCTGTATTTGTAGTATACCTACCAGACACCAGACAAGTGTGCTGTGCGCTGCTGCAGGCCTCCGAAGAGCGGGAAGCAGCGCAGGGAGATAGGGGCAAGCCTGCAGACCTCCGTAGAGCGGGAAGGCTGTAGGGCAATTTGGTATAGCTGGAGAGGCTCTTGAAAGGATCAATGGCCCCTAAATGTGGCATGATCGTAACACGTAGTCTTGATCAATTGCTCCAGCCACAGGTTATATGTGTCTTCTCCTTCTGAGGACACTAAACGAAACTGAGGTTGTTAGGAGGAGACAGCGGATGAAACCCAGAGCAGGAGGAGGAGGAGTCAACTTTTAACAACTTAGTGTCCAATCTCCTGCTGCAGGATCTTCATCCCCATGGTGCCTGTGTCCCCCAATTAGGCAAGAGAAATATATTTTTTTTAAAACCTTAATAGCTAGGTATAAATCTCATGTTGACACAGTCCATAATTTTTGTCTTTTCTGTCCGAACACCTGTTAACCATCATGGAGCTTTGCACCCATATAAGGAACAGAAAACACATATGTCAGTATGAAAATGTATTTACATGCTAGAATTCACGGATAGAAAAACAACACTGTACACTAAAAGCAGGAAACTGGTGCTTGAGTCAAAGCATGCAGTATCAAGCAAGAATACATTCAGAAAAAAACCCATTCAGCACCAAAAAGATAACAGGCTTTAACCTCTACATGATCTCAACCTGCATTGCTAAGGTTTGCTCCATCATGTACCTCTACTCTTCATAAATTTACCCAGAGAGCAAACATTATCCAAAGCCACTGTTACTAAAAAAAAATATCTACACTACTTAGGCTTAAAAGAGAATGCATAACTGCCATCACTTTACCTTATTGTTATGATTCGATCACCAGTTTTATCCTTTTGTTTATCAATATCGATATGTGCACCAGTAAACTCTCTTATGGCATTAATGTTACACCCTCCTCTTCCAATGACTCGAGAAATGACTGTGGATGGTACAGAGACTTTCTTTGACCTGGAAAAAGACAAAATCCATTTTAACAATTAGTCACCATACTGCTAGCCTTTATACTGTATTACAAAGCATAAATCTTAAGACACCACAATCAGCATTCCAGCACACATGCTTTTCCTCCTACAACAGGTGTACAATACCAACAATGAAAACATTGTGGGAATAGTCACTATCCAGGAAAAACCATGTGCCAAAAGACTGGCATGCACGGACTACAAATAATTAACCTTTATAATAAGCTTTTTATACTTTGTGCTGGCCAGTTGTAAGTTATTAAATACACCCAGTTTTCATAAAATTCCTTGCAGATGTTTCCTTTTCATGGAGTTTTGCTACACCCCAGTAGTTTGTATAAATGAGCTTGTTAAGCTCCGACAAACGGCTATATTTACTAGAAGAAATAAAGGGTCCATCACTGTCACCACTTTATTATGGCCCGTCATGCCACGGACGCTTATTGGTTTTAAAAACAAGAATGCTACACATTGTCAACAATTTCTGAATACTTGCCTTCTAACTACTTCCTTCCATCCTTCTTCCCTTTTCTGTCCCCTCTTTGGACTTGCTATTGTAAGCTTTCCATTGGGAGAAGAAAGAGGAGTCGGTCCAGATTTGTTTGCAGACAAGGAGTTACAAGCTGATTCAACTATCGACTCTGACAACCTTGAAAACAAAATACATGTTTGAGAACGCCTAATGGCACAACAAGACTACATTTTGAAGGGAACCTGTCATCTTAAGAAATAATTCAAAATCCTATTTTGTGATTTTAAAATAAACTACACTTACCCTGTAACAATTATGTAAATCTTGTTTTTTTTTTTTTTAGTCTTGGAATTCACAAATCATTTTATAGACTCTGTTATGAAGGCAATCTTTGAATCATGCCAAAATATAATTTATGTGCCAGAATGGGGGACGGGATGCCCATGCACTAGCTAAACAAAGAGAGCAATAACATCTAAGAAATGCAGAATGGAAAGTAAAAGTAATTGCCTGCCTAGCCTTCATGCCTAAAGGTGGACATACATAGAGAGAACCGCTCGTTTGGCGCCAAACGAGCGGATATCTCCCTGATATGCCCTCCTAGAGATAGGTTGATCCAATCATAATGAAAGGTATAAGGGCATTCGGATCGTGGGACCGCATCAATGACCAGAGGCAGTCCGCGATCCGAAGGTATTTTTACCCCTGTCAGATTGACATCTGGCCAACTCTCAGCCAGATATAGATCGGGGAAGCCTATTGGAGGGCCCCATAAACGGGCCGATAAGCTGCCGACTCAGTCTGTGCCACCTTAAGGCATTGAGGAGGGGCAGGCAAAATTTGATTGACAAGTTTATAACAAATATGGATGCTTTAATAATATAAATTAAAAAATAGGGTTTCATGTTTCATTTGAAAAGAACTTTTATTTTACAGCTTTTAATTTGAGACCCCTTTAAATTCTTTCAGCATACTGTAACTACTGCTGTATAACTGACCAACTGTGTATTTAAATAACGCCAGATGTAACCATGTATCAAAGGTGGTTGCATGCACTCTTTTTATATGAAAAAGACAAAATTGTAACAGGACTGAAACACAACATACAAAATAAAACACAAAAACCCTCTCCACAGAGACTCCTTAGATCAGTGATCCCCAACCAGTAGCTTGTGAGCAACATATTGCTCTCCAACCCCTTGGATGTTGCTCTCAGTGGCCTCTGAGCAGGTGCTTATTTTTGAATTCCAGGCTTAGAGGCAAGTTTTAGTTCCAGAAAAACCAGGTGTACTGCCAAACAGAAGCTCCTGTATACTACCAGTCCACATAAGGACTACCAATAGGCAATCATCGCTCTTATTTGGCACCCCAAGAACATTTTTCATGCTTGTATTGCTCTCAAACTCTTTTTACATCTGAATGTTGTTCACGGGTGAAAAGGGTTGGGGACGCCTGCCTTAGATGGACCTTCTCAGTCAACACAGCTTAACACAAACCTAACTTTGCCAATACTCTAAAAATAAGAGGTTCAATGTTCCCTATATGGAAACAGCAAAAGGAATTTATACATAAAAAAAGGCACAAAACCACTATGGTACCACTTGCAATACCAAAGACTCTGCAGCAGCAGGTTCCAGCTTCTGAGGTGATTTGATGACCAAAGCAAAGGACTTTATTCTGGGGGTCCAAAATTAGACCAAACTAGAAGACTTTTGAGAAACACTGCTGCTATACTGCCCCACATCAAATGGAAAAGTCCACAAAAGCTGCAAAACCAATGAAAGGGAATATATATGTTTTTTATATTATGGCATAACTATTACTATATCTGTAGCCAGTGGATAAAAGCACATTTAAGAGCACAAGGATAGTGAGATGAAGGGCAGATTTATAAAGGATGAATGGCACATCCCTGTACACAGGTTATAAAGGGGCTGTGACTAATCACAAAACAACAATCACATGTTACCACTTTATGCAATCAATGACGATCCACCTAGTGGTTAAAGTGCTAAGTGTTACCAACATATCTATGCAATACGATGTGCAAAAAGAAAGAAAGAAAAAATTAAAAACAAAAGAAAATGGGGGAAAATAATAACATAATATATGCTATACGTGCTCCTCAAAAAAACAAAAATAATAATTAGTAAGGAAAAAGTAATTGATAAGAAAAAAGGTAGAAAAAGAAATGGACTAAATAAAGTAACTATTAATGAATCTTTAAAAAATAAATCATTAAAGATTCATTAATAGTTACTTTATTTAGTCCATTTCTTTTTCTACCTTTTTTTTATCAATTACTTTTTCCTTACTAATTATTAATATTTTTTGTTTTTTTGAGGCGCACGTATAGCATATATTATGTTATTATTTTCCCCCATTTTCTTTTGTTTTTAATTTTTTCTTTCGTTCTTTTTGCACATCGTATTGCATAGATATGTTGGTAACACTTAGCACTTTAACCACTAGGTGGATCGTCATTGATTGCATGAAGTGGTAACGTGTTTTGTGATTGGTCACATCCCCTTTATAACCTGTGTACAGAGATGTGCCATTCAACCTATGAGTAAGTGCCCCAGCAGGCACGAAAAGCGTTAGGTCTTGCTCTGATGTCCTAATCAATTTTTTAATTGATTGATTCATTATTTCGGGGGATACTCACATTTTCCTTTTTTGAAATGTTGACTTGGACTTACACCCTAGGACTGGGGTGAATTGTGAGTATATTCTCCATGATTAACTTTAATAATATTTGATTTTGAATTATTAATTAGTTTTGTAGTAGTACCTATACATATACATATTTTTTGGCACCAACATAAACTATATTATTACAGATTTATAAACTGTCAAATAGAAAATTTCAATTTACAATTTTTTTTTAAGGTCAAAATTGTCAAGTTCAACTAGGGAGTCATCAAGACTTGATTCAAGTTTTTTTTTAAAAAAAATTGTATTTGATTTTCGAGATTTATCATACTCTGGCCCTTTCAGAATTCAAATTCAACTATTCATCACCTAAAACCTGCCGAATTGCTGTTTAAGTGTATGGAAGGGGTCCAGAGATCAATTTTGAGATGTTTGCTACCTTGCTGACTTTCAATTTTTTTTTTTGGAGATATAACTCGAATCAAGTTCGATTCGAGTTTTCGAATGTTAAATTTAAAAAATTAGAAAAATTTGATTCATTAATACATTTCGATAAGTCGAATTTCGAATTTGTGAGTTTATGGGAGTTCCAAAAATTCACATGAATTCAAAATTCGACCCTTGATAAATGTGCCTCTTAGAAAGCATTATCACTCAAGGACTTACTTTACTGAAGCTTTAATGGACACTAATTTTCGTTCTTCCTTGGGAGACGTTACAAGAACAGAAGGTTTCTTCTTGTTCTGAATAGCAGTACCATTACTGTAAGAATGATTGTCACTCTTATTGCTGCTGTTGCTGCTTTCATCACTGCAACTAGAGATCCTCATGTTATCACTGTCCCCGCTCTCGCTGGTACTGCTGCTTTTGGATTCCCCATTAAGTTTTTCCTGCTGTCCAAATGATAGAGGGAGCTGGTCCTCAAAAATTATTTGCACAGCTTCTGAGGAGATCATATTTTTTCTGCTTTTCCTTTTTGTACTGTTTGTAGTAATTGTATTATTACGTTTTCCATGAGAACCAGCAAGTGTGGTCCATGTAGCAGATATGCCAATAGTGGTTGTTGTGGTTGCACTAGGTGGCTCTGTTAAAATGTGAGGTTCATCTGTTTTAAAAAAAAAAAAAAAAAAAAAAAAAAAATGCAATTTTAATAAACACAATACTTTTTGATTCAAAACTATATGCTTTGAATCTCTGCAGCTAATTACTGACATCAAGTAAAACATTAACAGCATGATAAGGTATTGTGCAAAAGGAGACACTGTAAACAATTCATACAAAACCACATCAATTATTTGACATTAATATCCAGATACAAATCCATTTTACCTTCAGCCTTTTGCTTTTCTTTTTCAAGTGCAGCTTGTAACTCAAAGTTTTCCTTATTTTTAGCCTCAATTTCTTCAAGTTTTCTTCGTTGTTCTTCCTTCTTCTTGCGCCTTTTCTCCTTCCTTTTTTCTCGTTTTGCTGCCAAAGCAAGGCGTCTGCTTTCTTCTCTTAACTATGAAACGTGAAATTCAGGCACTTCGTAATAAGATTGACTGTTATACTAACCTAACCAGGTCTAATGAGACAATAACTATATAAGTTCTGTACAGTGTCTTATTTAAACCAATACTTGCCAAGCATTGATGAACTGAAATGAACATGAATTGTTCAGTGAGAGGCATCTGTAAATTAACCTAATGTCTGACAAAAACACAATTCTGGATAGGAAGTCTGTTCCTGGCCCTAATAAATATAAATATGAACCAATTATACAGCCTTTTCTGCAAGCTAGTGTTGGAAACATGAAGGAACAAAACACAAAGTACAAATAAACACCATCATCTATAAATGCAAAAGGTTATTTTATATATGTGGGGGTGGGTGGAACCCAAAACAAACCACTTTAGAGCCCACTTAATAGAAGCTTGGGATTATAGTAGAAAATTACCTTTTCCAGATCCAGTTCTTCTAACAAGATACTTGCATTTTTGTTTGCTTCAGCAGCCTGACGATCTTTGGCTTGAACTATTGATTCCATGCAAAGGTGGCACTTTTTTAACATCTCCTATAATAAACAGATTATGGTTATAATCAGGTACAATACAGTTACACATTTGTTTCCAGCAGACAAACTAGATGTATCACAGTCAACTGCAATATTATTACACATTAAAAGCAAGCAAGACTGCTGAGTAATATTTAGATATTCAGAAGACGAAGCCAAACTGCATCGTTTAATAGACCCCAAAATGCAAGCAAACCCTACCATTCTTACAAGATGACCTGACAGAACACAAAAAAAGCTACTTGCTTACTGCTGAAGCAACAAGGAAAGCAACAGCAGAGGCAAGGCTTATCTGCAGTACACAAAGCAGGGTGGAGATAAGCCCGAAAATGCCTGTTTTATAATATATTTGGCCCAATCTCCGATACACATACCTGCATTCAAACAGAAGCTGTACTTTTCAGTTCAGATAAATGGAACGGCTTCTCTCGGATGATTATGACTGCATGGTTTCTAAAACCTGTATCTTAGCAGGTTTATATGCAAGATTCTATTATTTAGGATTTTTTATTTTTTTTTAAACATTGTAATGGGGGAAAAACAAATTACAAATTTTCATGATTTTCTAGAACAGCAGCAAAATGAGAAATTATGCCCCTTAGAGCATTTCACAGCGTACTACATCGAAGTTGTTCCGTTCTAGAGACCAGACACTTAAATATGTATATGCAAAATATGCTTTCTGTCAAAGAAGCAAAAAAAAAAAAAAAAAAAAAAAGTTTTACCATCTAAATAGATGTTAAAATACATGAAATCTTGTCACTTATGTAAATCTTACCTTGTCAGTTATTGTTGCAATATATCTCATGCACTCAGAGTCAGATGGGAACTGGTTAACTTCTTTCACTAAATAGCGGACAACTTTGACATGACCCTGAAAACAAGTATTCGTAATAGAATTATCCATCTCGCAAGGACAAAACATGGCTTTGATTTCCTTGTTTAGCTTGAGAAATAACAAAACACATTTTAGTGAGCCCCATTCATGGAACTCAATGTTGTTGAGATGGGTCTTGAGTTTTGAAGCCTTCAGAAGAACAGGTTTCCGGATAATAGATACCACAGCTGCATAATATAAATATATTGAGCTTGACTCTCAATGATTTGATATACTACACGTATACTCTTGTTCTTACATTAAAGGAACAGTAAAAATAAAAACTGGACAAATAGATAGGATGTGCAAAATGTTTCTTATATAGTTAGGCGAAAATGTAATGTATAAAGGCTGGAGTGACTGGATGTCTAACATAATAACACTACTTCCTGCTTTTCAGCTCTATAACCGAGTTAGTCAGCGACTTGAATGTGGGCCAGATGGGATATAACTGTTCAATTAGTTTGCAATTAATGCTCAGTATTCAGCTCAGATTCAAAAGCAACAGTTATGGCCCATGTGCCCCCCCCCTCAAGTCACTGATTGGTTACTGCTTGGTCACCAGTCAGTGGAAACCAAGAGAGCTGAAAAGCAGGAAGTAGTGTTCTATTATGTTAGACATCCAGTAACTCCAGCCTTTATACATACAATTTTTGCCTAACTAACTATATTAGAAAAATGTTTTATTTTGCACAGCCTATCCATTTACCCAGTTTTTATTTTTATACCGAACAATTCCTTTAAGCTAGATTCCTGTATGACTATAGCCTCAATCAAACGTTAAATCATTCCACAAGCAGTGCATCACACCTTTAGATGCAGTGCCTTGCAAAACTTTTCCAAGCCAATACCGCTTCTTAAATGTTACTGAATAAATCCTAAACACAGATCCTACATGATTTGGATTTATTTTAAAGCAAAGGGTTATGTGGTTGTAGTTGTCACTGATCCCAGCAACCAAATAACTTTGATGTTATCAATTTAATCTTAAATTATATCAGTCTATTAAAGTTCTTTTTTATTCATCTTTCTAACTGCTGCTTGGTTGTTAGGATAACAGTCTGTGATTGAATAAACGCAGAGATCCTTGCATTGCAGAGTCGTGTGTTCCAATCAATTTATTTATTTAAGAAGTGGTGGGGTCCCAATACCCCTGGACTGAGTAGTATATGCCCAGGTTTCTTAACTAATGTGGTCTGATTGCATATTTGTATATACTATTAAAATTCAACTTTGACCATTTCACAACATAAACTGTAAATAATTTCAAAACCACAAAAATACATAATACTGTTTAGACCTAATAGTAAACAAGTACACAGCTTCACTTAACATTAAAAAAAAAGTACCTTTCTAAATGCTGCCATTAGAGGTGTTATCTTTCGATTATCCGCTGCATCAACATCTGCTCCAGCTTGAACTAGCAGCTGAACCACATCTAAATGACCACCATTTGCTGCCAGCCACAGTGGAGTGTTCCCCTTCTTATTGCGCACATCAATATGAGCTCCTCTGTAAACAAACACATACACTGGTGATTCCTACCATACTTTATTATCCACATTTATTTGTCTGATGTCTACAATGAAGAGTTGGTGGAACAAATGAAAGAGGAAGGGTTTTTGCTCCCCCCTTTCACAGTATATAAATCATTTATTGGTATAAAGATTTACATTTACTGTACGAATAGACTCAGAACTAATAGCACTTTAATTTTAGTGGTGATTAGTTATTGAGGGATCTGCACCCAAGTGCAAGTTTATTCTTTTATAGTACATTAACATCAGAGAAGTATCTGTGTTCCAAAAAAATAAGCACAGGCAGCAATCATAATAAAAATGTTTCAATGGAGACTATATTCTTCAAGAAGACAGTCCTGTTGTACATGTTCTCTAGTCTTTACAGTCATGCTTACCTGCTAATGAGCAGCTCACAGAACTTATAGTGTCCTTTGTCTGCTGCTATAGTTAGTGCTGTATCTCTAGAAGAGGGCACTGGAGGAGCGTTGACATCAGCACCTTTATCGAGCAGGACCCTCCCTACTTCTGCATAGCCCCCAGAGGCAGCTTCCATTAATGGGGTAAGACCAGTCTGTATAAAAGGGACAAGGGAAACCAAAAAAGGCAACAATTGAGATTTAGAGCCTTTAAACATTTTCTTTGGGCAAAATGGTTTTAATACCAAATCTAAATCTGAAATAACTGTTCATATTACTATGGTTTCTGGAAAGCATATTTTATAAATTATAACCTGGAATACTTGGAATGCAGAATTGCTTCTGCATTTACAGTAACATACTATATCGTCTATCTGATAAATAAGTTTTAACATGTTGAATACCATTTACCTTGGCCCGATGCTCCACATTGGCCTTCCGATCAATTAATAAACTAACTACTTCAGTTCTCCCTTGGAAACATGCCAGAGTAAGTGCTGTATTACGATTGGTTTCTATTTGGGCATTGATGTCTGAACCCATATCCAAAAGCAACTTAACAGCAGCAGTGTGACCATTCATTGCTGCCAACATCAGTGGAGATATTCCCAATTTGCTGCCAGTCCTAAGAGAACAAAGGAACAGATAACCATAGACATTTCACTTAAAGTCAGATATAATTTAAAGTAGAACTAAAGTTTAACCAAATAATCAGGGCACAAATGTTGTACATTATGTTTTTGGCTTCTATACCAGACAAAGGCAAGCACAGCCCTTTAGCAGTAAAGATCTGTGCCTCCAAAGATGCCCCAGTAGCTCCCCGTATTCTTTTCTGCGGATTCACTGCACATGCTCTGTGCTGCGGTCACTTATTGAGCTTGGGAGCCAACACAAAATATACTGAATATATAAATGTCACCATATAAGGCTGACTAGTAAATAATTCAAATTATTGGTACATGGCAGCTCAGAAACCCGCACAATCAGCAACATAATTTAATAATTTAAATCAATGGGAGGTCATGCCCCCCTCCTTTTTGTATTACAAATATTGTAGGAATATAAAAAGGGTGCCTGTGTTCCCTAATCTAGGTATGAGAAATTATATTTACTGATAAAAATGACTAGCCTAAATGTTTCCTCTGTTCGAGAAAAAGTTGTCTTTCCCTGTTTTTTTGTGACTGAACTATTTGGCTCCTGATAGAAAATTGCATAATCTACCTTCCAGTATACATTTAAAGTATAGGAGCAAACCAGAGTACCCAAAGATTGGAACCGTTAACCTGGCTACACTGTGTAAAAAAATTACAAAGCAGTTAGTGAGTGGAGCACACATTATTTCAGAGTATGTGGTGCACAAAATGAGCATAAACTAGGCAAAGTCTTCCAATCGCAGATACATTTGTGTTTCATGATTGCAAAATGGTATTGTAGCATAAAAACACACAAACCTGGAATTTATCTCTGCTCCTGCATTTAGCAATATTTTAATAATATTGACATAACCACCTGAGGCAGCCAAGCTTAAAGGGGTGTAATCAGAAACATTCCTATGTTCTTTGTTTGCTGCTCGAGCCAAAAGCAACTCCACAACCTGTAAAGAAATTAGTAACATAATAAAAAAATGCATTTAGCATACATTGAGTAGGTAACCATTAACTGTCTTGAAGACTACATTAAAACCAAAATGTAGTTAAAGGGATCCTGTCATCGGAAAACATGTTTTTTTTCAAAATGCATCAGTCAATAGTGCTGCTCCAGCAGAATTATGCACTGCAATCCATTTCTCAAAAGAGCAATTTCAAGTTTTTCAATTTTGAAATCTGACATGGGGCTAGACATTTTGTCAATTTCCCAGCTGCTCCCAGTCGTGTGACTTGTGCATGCACTTTAGGAGAGAAATTCTTTCTGGCAGGTTGCTGTTTTTCCTTCTCAATGTAACTGAATGTGTCTCAGTGGGACATGGGATTTTACTATTGAGTGCTGTTCTTAGATCTACCAGGCAGCTGTTATCTTGTGTTAGGGAGCTGTTATCTGGTTACCTTCCCATTGTTCTTTTGTTTGGCTGCTGTGGGGAAAAAGGGAGGGGGGTGATATCACTCTAACTTGCAGTACAGCAGTAAAGAGTGATTGGAATTTATCAGAGCACAAGTCACATGACTTGGGGCAGCTGGGAAATTGACAATATGTCTAGCCCCATGTCAGATTTCAAAATTGAATACAAAAAAATCTGTTTGCTCTTTTGAGAAATGGATTTCAGTGCAGAATTCTGCTGGAGCAGCACTATTAACTGATTCATTTTGAAAAACAAAAATTTTTCCCATGACAGTATCCCTTTAAGAGGCAATATGTACAGTGGCCCATAGTCTATTGCAAGGCAAACCATTCAGATTCACCTACTATTATGCTACGTTAAAATGCTGCCCCAAAGCCAATATTAAAAATGTGTAACAAAGTTTGTTGTGCTGGAGATATCACAATGTGATGTCTACCTAAATTGTAGTCAATGAAAGAATCCCCGTAACACTGCACTTATAAGAAGCCTTTCCCTTGTTCTTCACTACTTTATTAGTGCACTCTGATTAAAAAAAAAAAAAAAGCCCACGCTATTTTGATTAGCAAAAGGCTGCATAAAAACATTCCATAATAACACAAATTCTACTAATAAAAGCAAAGAAAATTTGAGCATCAATTATGTTCCAAAAAAAACCACCAAGTTTATAAAAAATAGTATATATTATTGTATATTATACAAAATATTATTATATTAGTATATTATGATAAACAATTACCTCTTGTCTACCACCAGAGCAAGCCAAAGATAATGGTGTGTCTTTGGTCCTTTCCGACTGAGCTTCAATGTCTGCACCATTGTCTAGCAAAATTTCTACCACACCAACATGACCAGCAGTTGCCGCCAAGATGAGAGGTGTAAAGCCTGAAAAGAAACATTAACACGGAACAAGGTGGCATTTACTTTAGTTGATTGACTTTTATTTTCTATTGCAAATCAAAAAAAATAAATAAAATAAAACAAATTATATATATATATATATATATGTATATGTATATGTATATGTATATGTATATGTATATGTATATGTATATGTATATATATATATATATAAAAATTAGTTTCCTCTTCAGCATGCCAGGAGGAACTCTGATAACCCCAGGTCTCATGCATTCTTGATAACAGGTCCCATACCTGCACTTCAAGTGTAGCAATTATTGATCAGGGTCTGCAGGGCATCCCTCCCACTTATGGATTGGCTAACAGAAGTGGTCATATTATCATGCTGCTTACACTGATTGCAGGAGTGCTGCCAGCCTTACTATTTGCCATTTGCTGCATTACTCTCTAGCCATCAGGTCTACTCCTCTCAGAACAAGTGCAGTCACAAAATAGGAATATGGACAAAAGCCTATGCAAGAAACCCACTAAATCTAACTTTTTCCAAATATATATTTTTTTTTCATACATTGTGCAGAAATAAGGAATCTCCAGGTATTGGTGACACATGTTCAGTTCTACCAGTTAGAAGATCTGATAGGATAGAGCTCTACCATACAAGCAAACATGCAAGGTCAACTCACAAAAGGCCCTCTAAGGCCTGACCAGAAATTACAAAGACCTTGCTAAAACAGATACTACAGACAACGTAAAGAGAGAATGAGGTTGAAACACTTTGCAAGTCTATGTGCTTGGAGTACAACCAAAGTAGTAAAGGTTGTATCCTCATTCCAAAGCAGGTAGTTGACACAAATGGAACCGGACTGCAGAATAAAGGTTCTGCAACAATTAACCTGTGCAAGAGAAATACTGCAAGACATGGGATAAGCCACCTAGAGGCATCTGAGATAGCTCCCCTTTCTAAACAGAATTACCTTACCAGCAGAAGATGCTGCCGCGACTGATCATAAAACTTACTACTGGCTTGCAGAAAATTAACTCTGCCTTAACATTCATAGCAATCGCAAATTCTTGACAAATCAGTTCCTGTAATCCCTGTAAATGTCCAATGTGGATAAAACAAGTCCAATATTCTGACCGTTTTTTGAAAATGTCTATAGTTGTATTTTGCTGTTACTGTTATATATCCACCTATAGATTTGTCCCAAAATGTATAAACAATGAAATCAAAAATCAGTGTATAATGTCTCAAAAAAAAATTTAATGGACAACGTGAACAGAAGAAACTGAAAACTGGGACACTGGTTGGTGACAGACCGACCATCAGCAGTGATCAGAGCAACCAGCATTGCTGTTTCCAGATGGTCTCAGGTAGGATTCAGCAATAGAAATACTTTCACACAGCACAATTAGGAATTTTACAAGAATATATGTTTTGAAAATGATCACTTGTAAGTCAAACTGTATATGCAGATGTCAAAATGCAGAAGTATAGAAAACATACCTTTTTTGTCACGGTGCTCAATATTTGCTCCACGTTCAAGAAGAGTTTGTACGAGTTCTTCATGTCCTCCAGCACAAGCAAGCGTCAGAGCAGTATCATGATTGCTTTCAGTCTGTTGAAAAAGAGGGTAGTTTAACCAAATTTAAGTAAGCGTTTATCAGCATTATACAAAACAAGAGTTGCTTTGATCTTTCTTATCTCTTTATTTTAAGAAGGGGAAAGACATGCAACCACTAAGGATAACTTTCAATAGGGAAGGGTTATGTGAAGTGCTTATTTGCTCAATATGTTAACTTACTAAAGCTGGTACTAAGTTATAACGTAACAGTTGTTAGATATACCAAAACAAATTGCTAATTGGTTGCTAAATTGTGACATTGTTCTCCTTTGATTAGGAAATTAGCTCTATGGGTGTGTCCTTAAAGAGGCCAAAGCTTATAGAGAAAGCTGAATGTAGACATATGTGCATACTTGAGGTAACTGGCCAACTAGGCTACCTAGAGACCCTGAGGGGGCTGTTTGACACATTTTGGGCTTATGTTAAAGGAATAGTTCAGTGTGAAAAGAAAAACTGGATAAATACATAGGCTGTGCAAAATAAAAAATGTTTCTAATATAGTTAGTTTGGCAAAAATGTAATATGTAAAATGGAGTGAACAGATGTCTAATAAAACAGCCAGAATCCAACTTCCTGCTTTTCAGCTCTATAAATCTGAGTTAGTCAGCGACTTGAAGGGGGGCCACATGGTACATTTCTGTTCAGTGAGTTTGCAGTTGATCCTCAGCATTCAGCTCAGATTCAAAAGCAACAGATATGACCCATGTGGCACCCCCTCAAGTCTCTGATTGGTTACTGCCTGGTAACCGGGGTAACCAGTCATTGTAAACCAAGAGAGCTGAAAAGCAGGAAGTAGTGTTCTGACTGACATGTTATACATCAAATCACTCCAGCCTTTATACATTACATTTTTGGCTAACTAACTATATTAGAAACATTATTTATTTTGCACAGCCTATCTATTTACCCAGTTTTTATTTTTACACTGAACAATTCCTTTAATACATGCCAGAGAATACCTATTTCACTTAGTAACAAATATTTCCTGTATTATGTATAATCATAATCTGCATAAGGCATTTACCAGTTAGCAAAACCCTGTGTGGGGGGAAATGTAAAACCTTCTACTGAGAGTAGTAAGCTTTAAACAATCTAAAAACATCACATACTACTGATTACTGATATGTAGAGTACAAAACGAACCTTGCAAAATAATCACCCCCTGTATTTCCTAAAATGACATTTCAAAGGCACGAAGATTTACAACTGTCACCAGTAAAGCTTGACTGTCGTTATATGGGGAAGCATGAGAACAATCAATGCACAGAAAAAATGGTGTCAAGTTTTATTAATTATTATACACTGCAATTTTTTAGTCATTATTGACACAATACCATTGGTAATACCTGTTATTTCATAGGCTAGAAACATCTGACTAAGCAATTTCTCCTTAAATCTAGCCTCACCAGTTGTGGCTGCTGCTTTGGAAAAATGAACTCAAGGTCAGCATTATGACTATGAAGATTTTCATTCATCCAGGTCATGGTATCTAGTATAGGTAAATCTAAAAACAACTGGACTTGCTGAGTAATCAATGAAGACGTTTCACTACTCATCCGAGCAGCTTCTTCAGTTCAACTGACTGGTGTGGGAAGTTTTCGGTATATAAACTCTTCCACTAATCCAATCACAATGGCACATTGTAACTCTTCAAAGAGGTGACATCTGAAGAAATTCACAGAGGTGTAGATTCTGTGTAGTTACTGTTATAGGATTATCCAATGTGTCATGCAACTCCTAGAAAGAGGTGTTACTTGTGAGAGTTGCATGAATGGATGTGTGAAGTGTTCTGAAACCGCCGGGGTACAGATGTTAGAACAGCATTGATTGTAGCAGAAATGTGGTGTCGAAGGCCCCCACCTCTGTTCAGGGATGGTTTCTCCACCTTGACATGAATCGCCTCTTTCACGCCTCGTTCAAACCAGCGGTCTTCTTTATCCAATATTTGGACCTTGCTATCTTCAAAGGGGTGTCCTTTGTCTTTTAAGTGTAGAAAGACAGCCGAGTTTTGCCCTGTAGAGTTCGCCCTCCTATGCTGAGCCATTCGCTTGGTGAGCAGTTGTTTTGTCTCCCCAATGTATAGATCTGTGCACTCGTCGCTACACTGGACTCCGTATACCACATTGCTTTGTTTTTCTTTAGGGGTTGGATCCTTTGGGTGTACCAGTTATTGTCTCAGTGTGTTGCTAGGTTTGAAAAACACAGGGACATGGTGTTTGTTAAAAATCCTCCTGAGTTTCTCAGACACTCCAGCTACATATGGGATGACTATGTTTCACCTACTATGCGTCTCCGGGCGGTTATTTCTGTTGGGCTTGGTTGCTGCTGTTTTGACAAAGGCCCAGTCTGGGTAGCCACACGCTTTCAAAGCTCCTCTAAGATGTTTTTGCTCTTTGTCTTTGGACTCTGTATCAGTTGCCACAACTTCCGCCCTGTGGTAAAGAAGACCGCTGGTTTGAACGAGGCGTTAAAGAGGCGATTCATTTCAAGGTGGAGAAACCATCCCTGAACAGAGGTGGGGGCC
Organism: Xenopus laevis; assembly: GCF_017654675.1. NCBI lineage: Eukaryota > Metazoa > Chordata > Amphibia > Anura > Pipidae > Xenopus > Xenopus laevis. Next base: position 69,526,512 of record NC_054372.1, on the reverse strand, counting down.
TTCGATACCACCTGTCTGCTACATACAATGCTGTTCTAACATCTGTACCCCGGCGGTTTCAGAACACTTCACACATCCATTCATGCAACTCTCACAAGTAACACCTCTTTCTAGGAGTTGCATGACACATTGGATAATCCTATCACAGTAACTACACAGAATCTACACCTCTGTGAATTTCGTCAGATGTCACCTCTTTGAAGAGTTACAATGTGCCATTGTGATTGGATTAGTGGAAGAGTTTATATGACGAAAATTTCCCACACCAGTCAGTTGAACTGAAGAAGCTGCTCGGATGAGTAGTGAAACGTCGTCATTGATTACTCAGCAAGTGCAGTTGTTTTTAGATTTACCTATACTAGATATATCAAGGTCAGCATATTAGTTGGTCTTTATTTGCCATCACTATAACTGGGTGTTAGCAAGTTGTAAAAAATGGGGGGTCACCAATGTGCATCATACTTTGAATGATATAGACACTCAACAAGCTGTGGCCAGCAAAGAAGTGCACATATAACCTACAGTAAGTATTCAAAATGTATGAGGCCCTGAAGGAGAGGAGCAATGAGCACTTGAAAATAGACAAGGAAATCTTAAAGCCTAAAATGCATTGGTGAAAGATTTGTACACTTTTGTCAATAGATAAAAAAAAATGAATGGTCATTTTAGATTGTCTCTAAGTAAGAAAACCTTAAAAAAAGCATGATTTGATAACCTTGTGACTGTTTGAGAAGGTCAATAAACTTATAAAAAAGGGCGTTCAGTGTCGAGTGCAGTAATAAATGGGGTTAACTTACCCAGAAAAGAGGGGGGTCCAGGTGCTCAAGCCCCAGACCTTCAGCACGGGGAGGCAATTTGTTGCAAATAGATGACAGTAAAGGGCTGGCGCATAACAAACATCACAACAAAGTCTTACGCGTTTGGTGCCTTTGAGGCACTTAGTCGTAGGCTAAACTAAGCCTATGACTAAGTGCCTCTATGGCACGAAACGCGTACGGAGTGTGGTCTGGTATGTGCCAGCCCTTTACGATTATCTGTTTGAGAAGGTCAACTCAGCCGACAAAATACCATGATTGTCAGAGGCCAATATCACCATAAAAAGAAAAGGCGTAAGCAGCCTGGGAAAAACATTCAGAAAATACTTGCTTTAGAGTACTGGCATTTATAAATGCAATACATTTTATTCTAAAACTACAAATATGGGGGTTGACTCCATTTAAAATCAGTGTTGTCTTAACTGGAGGCACATTGGCCTGACATAGCCATCCAAGAGATCTTCATGGTCCCAGACTGTTTAAGGGATCCTTTGACCTTTTAGGACGACGGTTTTAATAAAATCTGGCCCAAAACATACAATTTAGTAAATAAATGGTCCTGCTATATGAAAACATTTGGACAGTGCTGAACCACTTATGCAATTAAATATAAAGAGGATCTATATATGTCTATGTATTGCGGGTGCTTTATAAATGGGTTTCAAACATCTTTTAAACTTTTTGCATAATGAAGTGATAAATCCACTTTGCTACAACTAGTGATGGGCGAATCTGGCACGTTTCGTTTTGCGTTTCGTTTTCACCCATTGGAGTCTATGGCTCAAAGTGAAACCTGGTGAAAAATTTCGCGCATCACTAGCTACAACTAATTCCTAATTCCAAAAAACTTCATCAGGTTGTTGGTTATCTTAGTGTCAGACTGTAATCAGTCCATAAAGCTATATGAAAGGGGAACGAGATTGCACTAGGGGTTATGAAGAGGTGATTTTTAAAATAATGATATGGCTGTACTTATAGGCGTGTACACAAGTCCTGTAGATTTGTGAAACCCCAGACATGGGTTCAAACCTACTATGGATTTTTTTTAGGAACTGTATCACCCAAAAAATTGAAGTGTTTTAAAGTAATAAAAATATAATGCAGTATTGCCCTGCACTTGTAAAACTGCAGTGTTTATATAAATAAGCTGCTGTGTAGCAATGGGGCAGCCATTCAAAAGAGAAAAGGCTTAGGATACACAGCAGATAGCAGATAAGCTCTGTAGAACATAAATGGTGTTATCCGTTATCCACTATTTAACCTGTGCCATATAGCCTTTTTTAAATGTCCACCATTGCTACACAGCAGCTTGTTTATATAAACTATAGTAGTGTTTCTGAAGCAAACAGATCAGTTTTACCAGGGCAGGGCAACAGTACATGATATTTTTTTATTATTTTAAATTTTTGGGGTTAATGTTCCTTTAATTGCCAGAATTATTTCATTCTGGATGATTGAAAGATATACTGTAGTTTTGACTAAGCAATATGTGAATGTTCCTTTTTAAAGGAGGAACAAAGGAGAAACAAGAGAAAACCCATCAACATTACCATTTCTGATGATATTTCTTTGGCTAAACACAACAAACAGAAATTTAAGATACTCCTTGGTTCTTGCAAGGTAGATAATTAGATTACCAGTGCACAGATAAGCAGAAAACAAATAGGCTAATGCCATATACACAGTTAGGCCGATAAATCTTTGGATAGAGACAACTTTCTAATTGTGGTTCTATACATTACCACAATGAATTTTAAATGAAACAACTCAGCTGCAGTTGAACTGCAGACTTTCAGCTTTAATTCAGTAAGTTAACAAAAAGATTGCATAAAAATGTGAGGAACTAAAGCCTTTTTTTTTTTTTTTTTAAACTGAAAATAAAATCTTCATGTCTAATACTTGGTTGAAAACCCTTTGCTGGCAAAACAGCCTGAAGTCTTAAACTCATGGACATCACTAGATTCTGGGTTTCTTCCTTTTTAATGCTCTGCCAGGCCTTTACTGCAGCGGCTTTCAGTTGCGGTTTGTTTGTGGGTCTTTCTGTCCAAAGTTTAGTCTTCAACAAGTGAAATGCATGTTCAATTGGGTTCAGATCAGGTGACTGAATTGGCCATTCAAGAATACTCCACTTCTTTGCTTTAATAAACTCCTGGGTTGCTTTGGCTGTATGTTTTGGTTCATTGTCGGAGGAGAAAAACTCCAATCTGCCGCCATCTGCCTCATGTTCCAGCAGCAATGACAGACAAGGCATCCACCTGCCAGTGTGCACACAGGGTAGATTTCAGGTTGAAATGGAAGAGCTACATATTTTCAGGTTCTGGATGACACAATAAGTTCTGTCGTTCGAAAATGTACAACGGTGCACAGGGCCAATGCAGTACCTGTCAGTGCTGCTGGAACATAGAGTGGATGGCAGCAGATATCATTCCCTTTAGCTTTTAACCTTAAACATTGCTACTAAACTTCACATCCTTTTCACATTGATACCATCAACCATTTCATATCTATCATGTTCCATAGATTTTTTTCCCCTATCTTTGAACTTTTGTGCATTTATTTTTATGGGTACTTATAATTTCACAGGATACAGGCACATATTTTTGTTCTTACCTGTGCATCAATATCTATGGAAGGGTAGATAGGTAGCATGGCTGAAGGTGATATGATGGGGCTTGGAGTTGGCGTCTGTGGCTGGGAGATGGAAGTTGCAATGCTGTGGGTAGGAGTGTTTGATATTGCAGATGTTCTTCCACTTACTGCTGTTGAATAAAATGTCTACACTTAGTCGGGCTAGAAAAGATTAATTAAAGCATTGGGTTGCACAGTATTTAGGAAAAAAAAAATCAAGGAACAAATACAACACAAAATGTGCACTAGATATCCATAAAACTTTGTCACCAAAAGTATACCTGATATCCAGTAAAAGAAATACAAGCTAAAATAGTATGGCATGGAGGTAAAGTGTCAAATGTGTAAAACAAAAATAAAAGTACCAAAAGCCAATGTTATTAACGAAAGGGGAAAGCTTTCATGGGTAGAATTTTGTTCTGGAGCCATATGCAGCTGGACAAACGTTCACAATCCTACTTCTGCATACATGAAATACATAACTAGAAAAATATTTCAGAATTCTATACAGAAACAAATCTTGAAAATAAGCTCAGCTTTTTTTCCTGTTATTGTATCAGACATAATATAAAAATATGGGGTTTACCAATTTCATAGAAAAGAGCTGAAGTTTTAGGTGTCATTCATACACTTATTAGTGAACACTGCAAAAAAAACCCTTTACATATCGATTTTATAAAGGTTATAATAAAGTAGAGAATGCGTGATGCGTGAATCTGACCCGTTTCGACAAAAATTCCCAAATGGAAAAATTTGCCAAACGCATTGCAGTTTATGGGCGACCAATTTTTTTGGGGCACAACTAATTTTTGTCCACTTGGAGTCTATGGGTGTCTTTTTTGTGGCAAAACCTGGCAAAATATTTTACTCACCACTATACAGGGGATGCTGCACTCCCTGGCCAGAAGCTATATCCAAAGTAAATAGGACACACTCCACGGACTTGTACTATGACAACTTTTATTCTACTTTGTCAACATTTCAGTCCAGGTCGTTCAAAAACTTACCAGAACTAAAATTGGACAAATTGGAATAAAAACTATGGCATAGCAAGTCAGTGCTATACATTCAATTTACAGTGTGTGTCTACTGTGAAATGCTTTTAGACATATACATATAATTGTATATATAAATATATATAATATACACACACTTGTAAATAATGTTGTCACAAACACTCTGAGTACCTAAAACAACCTTTATACCAAAAGAAAACAACCTATAACCTTCATGTAAAGACAATGAAAATGCAGCAAGAAGACCACTGCTACCACTGAAGACTTTAAAGGTTTCAGGTTAAGGTTAAAATTAGGAATGCAAAAATAATCATAATCTCTTGCTTTGGTTGAATGATGAAACCTGCTTATACCAAACCAAATGCAAACCCTCATTTCCAGGTTTTAATTTGAAGATATTCAATAAACAGTATGTGTGAACAAAAATCTATCACCTTCAGATGTGCAGGGCTTTGGGCTAGTGTTATACATGGCATTTTCTCTGCTGGCATATAGAAAACATTAATCTGCCAGTGGCCAGAGAAAGAAAATGCATACTTTTGAATTTCTCTGTCAAGTGGTTAAAGGGATGCTGTCATGTCATGTTTTTTTTTCAAAATGCATCAGTTAATCGTGCTGCTCCAGCAAACTTCTTCAAAAGAAAAATCAGATCTTTTTTATATTTAATTTTAAAATCTGGCATGTGGCTAGACATATTATCAGTTTCCCAGTTGCCCCCAGTCATGTGACTTGTGCTCTGATAAACTTCAGTCACTCTTTACTGTTGCACTGCAAGTTGGAGTGATATCACCCCTCCCTTCTCCCTCCAGCAGTCTTTACTGTTGCACTGCAAATTGGAGTGATATCACCCCATCCCTTCTCCCTCCAGCAGTCTATCAGCAGAACAATGGGAAGGTAACCAGATAACCGCTTCCTGGTAGATGTAAGAACAGCACCCAATAGAAAAATAAAAATCCATGTCCCACTAAGACAACTTCCGTTAAATTGAGTAGGAGAAACAACAGCCTGCCAGAAAGCAGTTCCACCCTAAAGTGTTGGCTCTTTCTGAAAGCACATGACCAGGTAAAATGAGCTGAGCTGGTGCCTACACACCAATATTACAACTAAAAAAAATACACTTCTTGGGTTAGGAATGAAATTTACATGGTAGACTGAATTATTTGAAGTGTAAACAGTGCAATTTAGAAATAAAAACAACACCATAAAAATCATGACAGCATCCCTTTAAGTTACTTGCCAGTGTATTTAAAGAGGTGGAGAAAACTCTATGTGTGACACTTGCCTTAGTGTCCTATGACAGTACAGGTTCAGATTTTTATCAGTTGCATATTGATGCTGCACTCAAAGTCAGGACTGAATCATGGATTCAGTAAATCCGTATAAAATATAATAGTAACAGCAAAATTCAAGTGCATATAACAACAGCAGTGATTCAAGAAAGCAGATGCACGCATGAAAATCCACTTCCTAGATTTTTGCACTTAACACCTATTGTTTTTATGTTCATTATTACCGGTATAAAACAGGGAGCAAAAACAGGAAAGTTATGTTTGAATAATGCATTTTTATACTTAATAAAAATTATGCAGCTTTTATAAGAGAGGAAAAAAGCAGCATCTTTTCCAGAACATAAAAGCCTGAAAATTCATAGAAGTCACCAATGGTATTAATCAATAGAACTGGAGCCAGTTTAAGCTGCAGAAATCTATTTATAACACTATTTGGACCAATATAGGAAGGTGATATAGTATCCAAAAATACACTATCCATATATATTTGAAATACAGCAGTAACATTTCTCAAAGTTAGAATAAATCCACGTTGATGGTTAATTATTCCTATTTTTTCATGTTTAACACAGAGCATTCTGTATAATAGATCCCCACACATGTATCAGAACTTTTTAAGTATTGAACAGAAAAAAATGTGACAGCTGTGTTCCAAAATATGTGCATGTTAAAATGATTTTGGTTAAGTCAAGTTCCAATGCCCTTTAAACAAACAGCATCACTATTAACTTGATAAAAACACCACCATTTTTAGGCCAAGATGTGCTTAAGGCCATTCAAAAACACATACACCACATAATATAAAGGGAGCAATGTATCCTGTTTTTCAACACAAATTCAATTAATAGGGCTTGCACTGAAAATAGTACTTCCCTTAAAATAAGCAAAAAGTATCTGGTATTTTGTTACTTCTTGCAATAAACTGGGCATACGTGACCAAAGTAGTTTCATTTTGCAACCATCTGTTTTTTTCAAAAACTTACAGGAGAGAAGAATTATTTAAATGTCTAGTCTACAGATGCCCCACCTGTATAGTAAACTTCTCCATATCTGCTAGCATGAGACACAGGTTGAGGATGGGATGGTGTATACAGAATGGACTGCAATTTTTTTTACACAAACAGTAAGTAAAAAAAAAAAAAACCTAAAAAAATTTAAACCACAAGACCTCTTTATTGAGCTCATGTTGAACAAGGCTGTATACTGTCCCTTTAACTGTGGTGGAAGATAACTTACACTAAAGAACAAAACATTCAGTAGAACTGCTTCTGTACATTTGGTATACAGAATTATTCATTCAACTGTCAGGCCATGCTTTTAACCTTCCAATTGCTCAGGTAAAACACACTAATGAAAAATTGCTTAAATCATCATACCCACCTGCCATGATGTCATCCAGCGTATCAGTGAGGGTCTGAGCAGGACTGGCTACCATTAACCCCTGTTGTGTTTCTGCAAGTACACTTTGCCCCAGCCCTGTAAGTTGTGCTTGACCCAAATCTTGCTGTCCAGCTAGAACTCCTTGGAGATCTGTAAGATTAGTAATGGGTCCGGGGGATAATGAGCTAGCTGCAAGAGGCAAAGTCTGAGGCAATGCCAGTGGCTGAATGGGTGTAAAGCCCATTTGCACTGCAGTCTGTGGGGAGTCCTCTTTAAGCAGAATGCTGTCAACCTGCTGCAAATGAGTATAGTCTACTTCTGTGATCTCTTCCCCAACCCCTACAGGAGTCAAAAGTCCCAGATGTTGGCAAGATTGCTGTTGTTGTTGCTGCTGAAGTTGTATTCTCTGTGCCTTTACTTCAAGGTACTGCTTTTTTAGCTGCTGCTGGGTCTTAAGTTGCAACTCCCGCTCTACTTTTTGGAGCTCCTCCAATATCTTTTGCTTTTTCTGGATCTGCTCTTCCCGTGTTTTGTTTAGCTCCTCTATCTTTTCCTTAGTTAGCTGGTCAGCGTGGGCCAACTCCAGGGATTGTAATTGGGCATTTTTCTCAATGGCTTCTTTAATCCGTTGCTCGAGCTCAGTGAGTTTCCCCTGAGCTTCTTCTACAATACTCTCTGGAGATTGACTGCTGATGTACCCCTGCACATCCTGCACATCTGGCACATGGCCACTGGACTTCTGTTTAGAAGTAGCTGCGTGAAAAGAAAACCCCCTCAGAACCATAAGAATGGTATCATCATGGCAGTGAAACTTGCCAGGCATGTGGTGCGTGGCAAGGATTGGAACATTAATAAAAGTTAAGAACCAATATAAAGCCTAACTATAAAGATATTTGCATTGAGCTATACTGGTTTTTTGCCTAATGCAGTATCTACTATTCAGAAAATTATAGTCTAAAAAACCTAGCAACTAACAAAAATAACATAGAACCTCTGAATTTAACGGTTTTTGAGAAACAATGAAAAAAGAGAAGCAAATAAGAGACTCTTGCAGACATTTAACGGTGACTTGTGAAAGAATACACATGATGGTAAAACAGTAGGAAGCATGCACATAAATGAAATAAACAAACATATTTGGGTTAATAGTTGATAATGTATTAGAAGACAGAAGGGTGAATGTTTTTTAGTAGGGGAATGCATAGGCTGTGGAAATCCTTATATTGATGAGCCCTATTTGTATAATGAGAAAAGGGTCATGTTAAGAAACCCAGACAAAAGATATTCAATCACCTTTTTACTGAGGCTTAAAACTGAATGTTTTCACCTATTAAGCTTATGCATTTACTGTAAGAGAGGCAGCTCTGAATTCTAGATTCACAATGGGTATGATTGTTCCAATTATGCAGCATGCATAACGTTTAGAAAAAATTAACAAATGCTTGAATAAAAATGTGGGGGTTAGTAATGTATGATATGGTTGGCAGTATGATGAACTCAAAGTCTCATGTCCTCAAACATTTGTCCTCTATGTTGATGTATCTACATATCTTGGTTTTCTAGGCAAGTAAATTGCCCCCCTGATAAAAGTGTTCTCCAGAGTGTGAATGCAATAAGGTTAAATATATTTTATAAATAATTTCATAAGGAATTATGTCAAGACATGTTTGCAATAAAACAAATGTCTTTACCTGTAACAGTTTGAGAGAAAGGTGTGAAACACAAAAAAGAACCTTCACATTGTTTCTTGACAGATAAGTGCATGTATATTTAAATCTCCTTTAGGTTTGAAAATGTTATGTATATGAAGTTTGATAGTAGGGTTGATGGGAATGGCTACAGAGGTGGGTATAGTTGCTTAAAGGAGTAGGTTGTAAACACAAAGGACAAAGCAAAAGTCTTTGGATGCAAATCCTCTCAATTAAAATGAAGTATAAATTCAAACTGCCTGATATCCTAACGATTCATACTGAAGCTAAAGCTTTTGTTCTGAAAAATACTGAACAGTACAGCACACAAGAACGAGGTCAACATACAATGAGAACTTGCAAAACAGAAATAAGTGGTACCTGAAAAAAGCCTCCCAAAGTAGCATGAGAGTTGTAACTAAGACACACAATGTAAACAATGTAGCAAGATGGGCAATATAATATCCCCAGCAGCAAGTGGCCATAACTTCATCAGCCACAAATACATGGCAGATCTAACACTAGGAATCTAACAAAATATAATACATGAAATATATATATAATTAAAACTGCTAGAGAATAAAATATCTTAACATTTATAGGAAAATACATATGGTCAGCCAGCAAGGTAATAAAGCATTCTTAAATATTTATTTCAAAATCTACACACATGTAGCCTGATTTAACAATGTTACAGTTTAAGTTTTTCACCCTTAAATGTTTACCTCAGTCATTTAAAATATTATTCTAAACAAATGTTTAGTATTTTCATGGTTTTCTTATTAGGTTTCATGTTTTTCTGGTTGTCAGGGGTCACTCATCACAGCAACCAAAACTCAGAAAGATGAAGACTAAAACTTTATTACTATTTTTTTTTAATGTACTATTCTTTTTTTGCATGTTCCTTTTTTTGTTGTGTATATTCCTTCACAGCAATTCCAATTTTTATTTTCCATGCATAACTACCCCAGAATCAAGGCTGCAGTTTGGTTTAAAGATCAACCCTGACACAAGGACACTAAAAATGACAAATTAAATGTTTAGAAACATTTCAGTTAGTAATTTTTATAGTCTTTGAATTATTTCTTTCTGCCACTTTCCAAATGGGGGTCACTAACAGAGACAGGCAAAAAAACCTTTTGCTCTGGGAGACTAAAAGGGGGTTGTTGAACTTTGAGTTAAATCTTAGTAGAAGACCAATTTGGAATTTTCAGATTTTCACGGTCTACATTTTACTATAAATTAATTTAAAGGTTATGGAAACTAAAAACTCAACTAGTGAATGAGACTTTATTAGAATAGTATGAACTAAACCCCATATGTAATAAAAAGCACTAAGTTTGCCCAGGAGCAGTAACCAATAGCAACCAATAGGATATACTTGCTTTTAAACAGGTGACCAGTAAATGCTTCCTGCTGATTGGATGCTATGGGTTACTGCTCCTGGGAAAACTTAGTGTCTTTTATTACATAACCCCTAAGTGCTCCAGCAAAGCCAGCATAGATACTGTTCATGCAATTCTTCTCTAAAAACATACAAACACCAGGAAGTAAATCTATTATATTTCTGAAAAAAAATCACCTTTTATTCAGGTCTAAAACAAATCAGGCAGCTAACCAGTCTTGGCAAAATTTAAAATAAAAGGCAGAATTTGGCACAGCAAACTATAGGCATTGTCAATAAAAATATCCTTATTAAAAGTGCATAGAACATTGAAAAATACTTAATCATCAAATACTTTATAAGCATACTAGGGTGTGAATAGTACCTACAATAGTACTTGTAATCTTAGCTGATAAACTATGAACATCAAATTAACAAAATCTTATAAATGTAACTATTCACTTTATTTAGACTGCATACAACACAGAGATACCTTATTTGTAGTGTTAAACAATTATGAAATTAAATATATACTGAACAAGCTACTTATCCCCATAAAGGATATTCTATCCACAGTCCCATTATGAAAGTGGTTCATAAATTGTGGGGCTGGCACTTCTGGGAGAAGGCTTGGATCAGTGTCAGGTGGCTAACCTATATATTTTTAGAGCTATGAATAAAAAAATGAACACACTGATATTTTTCTACATGTATTTTATGCTGGGGACCCTGACCAAGAATGGATCTTCATGGGGATGAAAAAGTGACAAGTATTTTTAAGATGCACAAGAGTGTATAAATTAAACCATGCTGTACTGCTCTTTATAAGTATTATACCGTGTGTGTCTCAATTGTGAAATAAACAGCTTTTGGTGAGCATAATTCCATAATTTAGCCTGTGCTGATGTGCTATTGCATTTAGTTTTCGCACCTTAATATTACTTAATATTTTACGTGTTTGCGGTTTAATATTTTCCTTATTTAAACATCAGGAATTAGAGGTACACAGCCAGGCAACACTTGGCATAGCTTGACTTATATGCATTTAACCTTAATGCAATATCACTTAATATTTTAAGTGTTTTTACTTCGTTGTTCTAAATCCTGTGCCATTAATAAAAGTGTTTTATTGTTGGAATTTGGCAACCCATGTTTGTGAGGGAAATATTTTTGGAGTTCTTTCATTTTACATTATTCAAGACATTTAAAAACATTTCTGTATATGCAGTTACAATTAATTATAAAGTATCAGATAAAAGAAATCACTTTGTATGTATAAAAATAAGTGACCCCTATTCATATGTACATGAAGGATAATGGTGTTTTGCATATAATTAGTATGTGCACTACACTATAGCTTGGCCCATGTGCCATTCGCTTTTGCATTTTAATATTTGTAGTTATTTTGCTTTTTATTTGCAGTCTCAGACTACGGCCGTGGATTTGTCCTGCATTCTAACCCTTTATGAGCAATTCAATAAGGTATCAACACATGATGCCCAGCAGGACTACCATTAAGCATTTTGCCGGTGAGCTACAGTTCAGATTATAATTTTGGAATTAACGTGAAGGTGAACCATCCCTATAAACTGGTTTCTGCTAAACAAATGTCAACAATCTACTCTGGCATTCAGCTATTGTACAATAGCTACTAACTGAGATCTCTGGTCTTAATCAGGTTTCAAGGGAAAAAACATACCAATTTTGTTTTTACATCTGCTCATTCCGTTAGGGTTATGTTTAAAAAAAATGTGCATAAAAAACCAACTTCAAAAAAAAAAAAAAAAATTGTTTTCACAGAATGTGATCAATGGTGAGTCTAAAGGTAGACAGGAGCTGGTCCCAGTAAGCAGAAACTGAAAAAGGAAACCATGATACTTTACCTCTGCTCACTGCAAAAAGCTCCTGTGGGAAAACAGAGGCCTTTCCAGTCACAGACTATAACGTCACATGTAACAAGGTAGGAGGAGTTTTATCACACTGTAACCCTGGTTGTAAAATTATTTTTATGGCATTGAAGGTTTCTTTTCAATCTGTGGAATCAGTATGTACTCCGTGTTGTCATATTTTTCCTAGATCCTCTCTATAGCCTGATCGGGATGCACATGAACAGTAAAGGAAAAAACAGATGTTAGAAGCAAAAAGTTGACTTCTGTGCATATGGGCCCAGGCCGCATAGACGACCCATGAACAGGAAGAAGATTGCAATGGGGGGCTATATTGGATTTTTAGGTTAAGCTAAATTTAACAGAGGTTAGCATTTAATGGCATATACTATTTTTCAGCACATTTGCCTTTATAAGAGTTCTGTTCTTCTGTTTGTCTCAGACTACTATGAAAAAATATGCTGCATGCAGAAAATGTCTTTATAAAGGCAACAGTCACTTTTATAAATATATAAAAAGAGAGAAGTAATTTTGTACATACAAACTAGCTATCATCCCAAGATTAAAAAGTAAAAAAAATGAAGCCTACTTTATAGGCTATATTGGTAAAAATAGGGCAGAAGAATATTTATGAATATCTGTTGCCAATGCATTTTGATATATAGAGGTAGCATTTAGATTTAAGCTAATGAAATAATTTGCAAGCAAATATATAATTCCTTAAAAACATCTTTCATCCAGCAAAAAGTTAAACTTGTAGTTCTTTAAATTACATTTTAGTATGATGTGGACTGATACTAACAATTTGAAATGTCTTTGTGTTTTGTTTTTTTTTTTAAAGTTTTGGGTTTTATTAAGCTTTTTTTGTTCAGTAGCTTCCCAGTTATGCATTTAAGCAGCTTTTTAGTTTTCAAGGTCCACTTTACCAGGATAAGTAATAAAAAAAAGTAACAATACAATTATAGCCTCACAAAACTGTTCCTGGTGCTGGAAAGAAGATGAAGAAAGTGACATGAAGACAACTTAAAGGAGTGGTTCACCTTTCAAACACTTTTCAGTTCAGACTTTTTTACCAATGACTTTCCATGATTTCTTCTTAATGTTCAGGTCTCTGATGTTTCAGCCTAGCATCTCAGTAACCCAGGTGCAGATCCTGAACTGTTATAATTTGCCACATTAGTTGGTACATTTCTCAGCAGCATTTGTGGAATGTTAGCAAATAATGTATTGATTATAACCGTGTTCCAAAATCAGGAAATCTACTTAGCAGGGCCAAAGATAAGAAATGGATCAACTAATGTACAGAACAGTTTGCAGAGTCTGTGGCCTCCCTCCCAAAGCTGCTTTAGAAAGACATTAGGTGAAAAAATACACTTTTAATTTGTAAGGGTTTTTCTAATCTAAAAGTTTAAAGTACAGGTATAGGATCTGTTATCCAGAATACTCGGGACCCGGGGGTTTCTTTCTGTAATTTGGATCTTCATACCTTAAGTCTACTAGCAAATACTTTTAACATTAAATAAACCCAATAGGCTGGTATTGCCTCCAATAAGGATAAATTATATCTTCGTTGGAATCAAGGCACGGTTTTATTATTACAGAGAAAAAGGAAATAATTTTAAAACATTTGGCTTAGTTGGATAATATGGAGTCTATGGGAGACAGCTTGTCCGTAATTCCGAGCTTTCTGTTTATGGGTTTCCGGATAACGCATCCCATATCTGTAGAAAGTAACTGAAAAAAGTCTTTATTTCTGGTGAATCATCTGAAAACAACTGAACTTAAAAAGTAATGGAAACTGAACAACCTCTTTAAGTTAAAATGTGAAATGGCCATTAAAGAAATCCACAAAGATCAATCAGCTTTTACTGAGAAGCACAGTTCTATAAAAAAAAAAAAAAAGAAAAAGGAAAATGTTGACTAACTGCAACCGGTTACTAACCAAGCCAATCTTTTGCCTATTTTACTACGGTGCATAGCTGTTAAAACTTTGGTTATGCTTCCTAGATGTTAAGATGTAAAAAAAAAAAAAAAAAAAAAAAAAAAAAAGCCTAAACATTAACATGTTTATGACCTAAAATTAAACAAGAAATGTACAGAGCTACAACTGACCTTTATTTCTGATGGGAAGATTTGTGGCGACATTTGCAGGGGGCTTGTCTGGTTCCTGGGGTGGTACGACCATTGGCAATGCCTGCATTGGTACACGAGGAGCCTAAAACATTTGACACTGTCATTGCTATAATTCCTTATTAACATTTAGACGTCACAGGAAAAAACAGTTTTAGACATGCATACTATTCAAATATGCAATTTCAGCAATATTAGCATTTATTAAATCTTTACATTTGGATGACTAAATACAGAAGCAAACTTTGATCAAAGGCCATAAATAAATATAGTCAAAGGTCAGCGGTAATTAAACAAGTCATGATGCACCCACAATAAAGAACATGCGTTACCCGGTTCAAGTCATGGGAAGGTGGAGTGAACTGTGTGACATCAGGTGGGGGTGCAGAGAGGAGGTTACTAGGATAATCCAACAGGTAACAAACTACACTTGTGTGTCCACCCTTGGCAGCTTCAATCAACATCGTGGAACCATCCTAAAAAAAATTAGCAAAAAAAAAAAAAAAAAAAGATCACTGCTTTGACAGGTTGGAAAGTTAGCTTCATTATTCAACAAACAATATCTGTTGCCTTGTGTTGTACTTAATACATATAACAGCATTAACACAGTTATTAGTCAGGAAGGGGGTTGCCCCTTGGAGGAAATACAGATTTTTTTTCTTAAACGTTTGAAAAAAACCCAGAACATCTCTTTTAGGCCATAGGAACATGAAGCGTTGGCTCCATGGCTCTCTGCCTGCGTTTTTTCTGCATGCTGAGAGAAGTGGATTGGATACCTACTACAGCTCCATTTATCTGCACAGCTTCTGCCTGAGTGCAGGTATACAGAGCAGAGATCATCCCAAAAATGCCTGCTCACACAAGTTCAGAGCAGCAGAGCAAATGCCCCATGTGCCCTTGGGCTTACCCTGGAGCATACATCAAGATTTGATTTTTTTTTTATAACTCTTTATTTAGAGCAATTTCCAAATTGTTATTACAAATAATTAAACAATTGCAAAATGGAGTGGTAAAATCCCAGAGGTAGTATAAACAAAGAACTCCACAAGTAGCAAAATCACATAAACAGAGTTGGCAGGGAAAATTAACAAAACAAGATTTAATTTAAAAAAGTGAAATTATAAAGATTTTTCTCAACAGCAGTAAAAGATTAACTTAAGCACAAAATATACCTTTAATCGGTGCGTTGGGTCAGCTCCATGAGCCAAAAGAAGCTCTACAACAGCTAAATGTCCTCCAGCACAGGCAAGAGACAGCACTGTATGGTCATTATTCAATGTTGTCCTATTCACATTTGCACCTAAAAAGAAATGGTAATTATCAAATTCACAAACACATTAGCACACATGGACAGACAACTTGTCATGAAAGCTTTAAGAACTAACTTTATCACTTGCAAATTTTGTACAAGAAAAAGCAAGCGTTTGCATTTGGGGAGGTACATGCAAAAGTAAAATGGATCCTACAGTCATAGGTGAAAATAATAAGGATCTCATATCTTTGGATCAGCTGTGTAGCAGTGCTAATAACCCAAACAGAGGGCATTTATTGCCACAAAACAGCCTGTTATTAACTGCACTAACAGCAACAGCTCCTCATGACAACAGAAAAAAATGCAAAGCCAGTACATGAACAATATTGTCAATATAATCTTCAATATGACATCCTTTTTTAATTATAAGGGTTTTGCATGGAGCAAAACAGACTGTTGCAAATATTTCATGTTCTTACCCTTGCTAATGAGGAACTGAACAGTACAGACATGACCAGCTCTTGCAGCTTTCATTAGAGGAGTTCTTCCTCCTTCAGATTCATGTTCCTTAGAGAGAAAAATATAAATGTGCCTATTGTTTATCAAGGGAAGTTATATAAACCAATATAAATAAAACTTCTAGCTCCCTGGCGATTTCTGGGTCTCTACCAAGCTTTCAATTATATATATACAACTGTTTAAAAGGGACCAGCACACCGGTTTCTTCAAAAATGCAAAAAGTGTTTATTCAAACATCACTTTTTGCAGAAACCGGTGTGCTGGTCCATTTTAAACAGTTGCATACATTTATTTGGCAGAGCACCCAACAGTTGAAAGCCGTGGACAGAGTGCAGGTATTCTCTACAACATTATATATCTATATATCTATCTCTATATCTCTATATCTATCTATCTCTATATCTCTATATCTCTATATCTCTATATCTATATCCACACACACATATACATACATATACATATACATATACATATACATATACATATACATATATATATATATATATATATATATAGCTCAACAAACACAGGTTTTATCTATGGTGCCCCCCCCCCCTTTATTTGAACATAAACATTGTGACGTTATAAGAACACATGTGGACGCTGTATTTATTAAAGGTTTGTTGTTAAATTAAATTCAAATTGCTCACTATAGTAATTTCTTTATTTTTAATAACGTAATTGAACTTAGACTCTCCACTTTATTTTTTGAAAATCAGATGCACATGCACAATTTGTATTTTTGTGAAAGGCGTAATTGCTAGTATATATACACTTTGCACAACTAAAGAAGTTGCTAAACTATCACTATTTGCATGAACTATAGAGTTTGATGTTATAAATCATTTAAATATACTGTATAACATCCAACCCCAAGCTTCAAGCACTGTTTTTTATTGGAGAAAGTAAGTTTAGTTGTGGTTTCAAAATCCTCTAAAGCCACTCAAATGAGACTGTTGATATTTCAACACAAGGCACTGCGCTGCTCTAACCCATGTGTAGTGGTTGGCCCATGTAGTTTGGAGTTGGAAGACTCCCTAAACACAAAGCCCACTGGAGCTTCAGATTTCATTTTGGTCTGTTTGCACTACAGTTTGATCAGTCAAATTAGTGTGGAGAGCAACACAGACACACGGCTTCAGCCAATAACTAATTACATTTTAGGAAACATCTGCAAAGGGCAGTTTTCTTTTAAAACCATGGTTTGGAGTTTGCATTTCATAAAATTACATGGCATTCTTCACAGACAACCCAATCGGTTATAGCAAGTGGATTAGAAAAATAAATCCAGCCTTATTATTTTATAACAAGGTATTAAAGAAGGATTTTCCCTTTAAATACATTTTTAGTACCGTATGTAATAGATTATAATATATAGCCTATTTTAGCCACTATACCCTAAAAATACTTTTTTAAATTATAAGCCTTTAATTCTGCATCTTTCTATTCTAAAACTGAAAATGCTCTTTGGCCGTCAGCTGCAAAATGAAAATAAATGTATCCGTTTTGTGATTTAAATTATACTCACCAAGTCTGCACCAGTCTGAAGCAACACATCTGCTACATCAGTATGGCCATTTTCACATGCATAGGTTAGAGCAGTGTCCCCTGTTGCAGTTGTTGCTTGGACATTGGCTGCTAGAGGACAAAGATTTGAGAACCTTCATTTTATTGCACTGATTAAAGGTCAAATTATTTTTGTAGCAACAAGGTTAAAGGGGCAGTAAACCACCTTTTTAAATTTAGTTCAATCGTGCTGAATATACTCTTGCCTATTAACAAAAAAAATTGTGTGTTATTTTTTGCAATAAACAGGGCAAAATTGGAAAATGAAGCTAAACTTACAAAAATGCATTCAAATCAGCAGTACACCGAGAAGCAATGAAACTGGTTTGTTCATATAGAGAGCTTCTTTGTGTACTACAGATTTGTATTGCCCGTGCGCTTACAAACCAAAAAGTAACATGTACATTCAATTTCAGATTTTGCCCACTATAAAGAAATAAATTCACACATTGTCTTGCTTAACACAAAAGTCAAATAGTATTTGCAGCACAGGCTCAATCCATTCAATTAATTTGCTTCCCTTTCAAATTAGATTTTAGATACCACCTTTCCACCTAACAGACACCTGTCCCAACCCTTTACCATTTTGTATACTTCCAAAACCAAAGCTTAGTCATCCCTACAGCCAGCCTTACATAGCCATACTCAATTAAATTAACATGTATCAGAGTAACAGTGCAGTATAATAGACAAGATAAACGTGACTTAAGGTCAAGTGTACCTGTCCAATTAGAAGAAATCCTTGGGCGACTTAATAGGAATCATTAGTTTAGGAAAAAATATAACAACATATGCTAAAAAGCCCCTGAGCACGGTTTAATATTTTTTTTTTCAAATTAAAGGTTTGAGTAAAATGGGGAAAAACTCCTTTTCTCTCAATGTCCTCATGGTTGCAAGAGCCAATTCCCAATGCAGGAGGAGTTGCACCCAGAAGCCTCTTGAATAGGGTTCCCTTAGTCCTCCCAAACCTTGTCACTGTACTGCAGTTTGGAAGGGAAGCCCAAGAAGTACAAACATCACAAAACAGATATAAAAAAGCACATACCTGCTGCTAACAAGTACTTGACCAACTCTAAATGCCCTTCCTGAGCAGCTTCCATTAATGGAGTGGAGCAACCAAGTTCAATATCTGCTCCTGCTTTGATTAGGAAATCTGCTACCTCCAAAAACCCTCCACAACAGGCAAGCGTAAGGGCAGTTTCTTGGGTCTCCTCTGTCTGGGCATTTATATTTGCACCTTTAAGAACAAAAATTAATTTTTCCCCCCCCCTTAACAAAAGATTTTGAATACAGCATTTATGTTAAAGAATAACGATGTTAAGTCTATAAGTATTGGGAATAATGAAACTACTAGTATAATAATAAATATTAGGATATTATAAATCAGGAGTTGCTTTACCATATAAAGATAAAAAAAAAGCTGTGAAGGCTAAATGCTTTTTGTACTGGTCACGGAACTCATAGCTTAATAGCCTCTGATTTTAGAACAGAGAAACATTTTTATATAATGCACACATTTGTTATTTGAAAATAACAGCTATAGATAATGACATCATTAAGCATCATTAGAAGTAAATATTTTACAGAATATTCATGGCTTCTGTTTATTATAAAAAGAACTGATTATACTGTAACATAACAGTCATTAAATATGCTAGCAATTTTCAGGAACGTTGTTTTAAAAAATCAGCACGGACTCATCCCTGCTGAACAGTCAAAGCAAAAGTTAGCTTTTACATATATTGGTCATTATCAATATAAAGAGATTAGAAAGGTACACAAGAGATAGTCTGACAATGCAGAAACTTATTTCCCGACCCTGGAAATTATATTTCTGTTTGTATTTAGAGGTGCTAAGCACCCCACTTAGATATGTGATCTGTTATTTGGAATGCTTAGGACCTGAGGTTCTAATGCAATCTGGATCATCATATCCAATTTCTATGGAAAAATATCTAAACATTAAATACCATCAAGCACAAGGTACTGTTGCTATTACAGAGAAAAAACAAAATCATGAAAAAAAAATATTTGCATTAAATTGACTCTCTGGAAGATGGCCTTCCTAAAATTTGGAGCTTGCTAAATACCGAGTTCTCCAGATTACAGATGTCACCATAAGTATATTGACAAATCAGGTAGGAAAAATAATTTACTTGTTAATAAATTTCATGATCTCACTATGCAAGTCTACAGCGTCAATCTAAGTTTATCTGACCAAAAAAAAAATATATATCTGTATTTATGATGCCTAAAAAATAGGCAAAAAACATTTGCATTATGAGGATAATTTTTCAGACTTAATTTGTGTTCAGAGAAAAAGATTACAAAATCTTCTAAAGTCTACTAAAACCCCAGCAGGACATCAACAAAAGGCATAATGCAGTATCAGTATAAGTCAAGTTATTCAGGAATGTTATTATCTGGTATACCTGGGACCTTTTGCACCATGGAGCATCATGCCCACCCCAGTAGGAGTGCATTTCAAATTAAAATGGAGTTATGGACACGTTTCTGCCATATTACAAAGCAAATAAGCACTGGCCTGAAGAAAAGTAACCAGCAGAAGAATAATAACATTTGTGGGGGCGCAACATTTTCACATACTGTGCAATATATTCACATAGTATACTGAAGAGTGATGATGGGAAATAATAAATTGATCATTCAAATTCAAAACAAATTGAATAATACCTTGTCCTAGCAGTAACGCCACCATTTCTTCATGGCCTTCCCTTGCTGCTTCCATGAGAGGTGTGTAGCCTTCATCATTTACCTCCTCCAGGTTAGCACCACGTTCGATAAGTAAGGCTGCCAGCTCTACATGACCACCACAAGCTGCCAAGGTCAGTGGAGACTCAAAAGAGTCTGCTGGCATATTTACCTGGGCTCCACTGTCAAGAAGTAACCGAGCTACCTCCACATGGCCATCCTAATACAAAATAAAATGAAGTTGTTGCTATATTACACACAATTTCACATGTAGATAATAGTTATCACTAAGAATTGAGCTTACAGTTTGCGAAATTATAGCTGGATGCGCAACACAAGAAGGGCTCCGAATCCCAGAATCAATAAAAGGTAGTTAAATATGGGTGCCCCTCCTATAAAAAGTTTCACCAAAATTTATGAATCTCTCCCGCTGGCCGCCAGCTTAAAGTCTCTTTTTGAAACTCGTTTATCAGGATAGCGGTCTCCTTTTGCAAATCCAACACTTCTCTGCAATCCTCAAAAGACAAAGGTAGAGACAATTTGTGCAGTATCACAATGTTATTGGTCAGATCCAAGCTAACTCTTATACTGACAGGACCTCCGGTTATGCATGCGGATAAACTCCTAATCACCGGGCACTCCCGTTCGTGGTCTGTTTTGCTGCCTCCTGTTCCACTTGACGTCCCCCGCTTGCTCTCTGAAAAACTAGTCGCTGAGAAACTGCGCTCACTCTCTGATCTCTGGATCTGCGGAGCTCTAATTGTTCTACACCTACTGAAGAAGTATCTTTTTTTTTTTTTATTATTTAAGAAATGTCAGACACATCTTAGGTGGAATAAGTCTTTGTAGCCAATAGCTCCACCCGTAGATGCACAAAGTAACCAGGTAGTGATTGGGGACAAGTGGAACAGGAGGCAGCAAACCAGACCACGAGCGGGAGTGCCCTGTGATTAGGAGTTTATCCGCATGCATAACTGGAGGATACTGTGAGTATAAGAGTTCGTAGTAATCTGACAGCTAACATTGCGGTACTGCACAAATTGGCTCTTTTGAGTATCGCGGATGAGTGTTGGATTTGCGAAAGGAGACCGCTATCCAGAGATACGTGTTTCAAAAGAGACTTTAAGCTGGTGGGGAGCGGGAGAGATTCGGAAAATTTTGGTGCAACATTTTATAGGAGGCGCACGCGTATTTAACTACATTTTATTAATAGTTATCACTATACATGTCCAGGCAGAAAATGAAAATATATTGCAAATGCATTTAATCAAAATTAGGATGATAGCCAAGTACGTCTCTTAACATATTGAGCACTTAACACAGCAAACACGGCAGAAAAACATGGGAGGAATACAGCTACATTTAAGTGCAAACATTATATTTGAGCTAGTACCATGATCCTTTTAATAACTACATGAGGTGTTTCAACAATTGGGTGTCTAAATGAGTATTAATTGAGAGAATACTGGGCTAAAGAGCTTTTGTATAGGAATTCTTACCATACAAGCTTCCATTAAGGCAGTGTGCATTTCATCTGTCTTATGTTCCTGATCAGCCCCGGCCTCCAGAAGGAATCTTACCATTTCTAAATGCCCTGAAATTGCAAAGTAAACTTTTTGAGCAGTTGAACGAATAACAATACTTTCATCAACTTTATTTTGTCATATCTATAAGAGCATACATTCTGATAACAGTTAAACTAAAAATGTTTTACATTTTTTAAATAATCCTCCATTAAGGAATAATGATGGCAATTAGTATAATAGGTTAGATTAGATAATAGTGATTAGAGACATTTCTAAAGCAAATGGCCTTTCTGAATTATTCAGACATGTTTTACCACTAATCTGAGTGGTTTCTTCAGTTCTACTGAATGCTTAGGAATTCTTAATGATTTTAAACCTTTAAGGGTAATGGATGAAGAGGCTTTTTGGAGACATTACTACTACACTAATGTAGGAATTAAATAGCCTGAAAACCCAACAAAGTACAGTATTTCATTGCGTCTGAAAAAACTGCAACTGGTACTTTTAATTCAAAATTAACGGAGGGGCAATATTTAGCATTTTGACACCACCCACACAAGAACAGCAAAATGCCCCAAATCTCCCCATATGCCATTACTTTAAACATGAAGCACATCACCATAAGATGATCACAACAATTTCAGTGGATATACTTAGGCAGGTGTTAGTTCAAATAAAACCTAAAAATATATCTATTATCCTTTTAAGATGAGTGTGTTTTTTTTGTTTTTTTTTTTAAATTCTGGACAAACACACTCTTCTTACCTTTATAACAGGCTAAAGTTAGTGCGCTTTCCTTGAATTCATTGGAATGAGTATTGATTCCTGCTCCATTCTCCAAGAGAACCCGGGCTACTTCAACATGCCCAGCACTTCCTGCCTCCATTAGAGGCGTGTGACCGTTTTCATTATGGTCCTCGATACTAGCACCTGATTCCAGCAGCACCTTTACCACATCCACATAGCCACCGGCACATGCATATGTAAGTGCTGTGTTTCCTAAGCAGATAAGAAAATAACCATCTATTAAAAAATGTTTCTCTTTTATTAACATGTTATGATAAATAGGGCCTTAAAGGGAAACTAAAGACTAAAATAGAATAATGCTAGAAATGTTGTAATTTGTATACTAAATATAAACATGAACTTACTGCAACAAAAGCCTAATAAAACAAATGATTTATGCTTTCAACGTTGGCCACAGGGGGTCACCATCTTGTAACTTTGTTAAACATCTTTGCAAGACCAAGACCATGCACATGCTCAGTATGGTCTGGGCTGCAGCTTAAGGATCGTCATAAATTATCAAAATAGCACAAGTTAAATAATATCTGCCATAGAAGCAGATACAGCGAGACTGATTAATAATCAGAATATGCAGATTGCACTGGGTCCTACAATATTAATAAAAATGTTCTCTAACTCTCCAGAACCAGTGGCTGCAGCAAAAAAATCCTCCAAGTAGAATACCAGTTTATATGTTTAAATCTGGCTCCATGATCTTTTTCCCTGCAGCTGGAGTTGGAAACATTAAAGATTATGTAAAGGCAAAAATAAAATACCATTTTTACTTTAACTTAAAAAGAAACCTATCATATACTTCAGTTAAAAAATCTGTACAGTTTTTTATAAGAAACCTTATTGTATGCAGTGAAATTCCCCCTTGCTCTGACTGCTGCAGATATGAATCTCTACATGGTCGCCGGCTGTTCTACAGGGAAACAAACAAAGCTGCTCGAGTTCTGGGAAGTCTCTTCCCCGTGCTGTTCGTAAGTATGATCATTTCCCTGCAGTGCAGTTAGGGACCGTCTGAAGTTTCCCATCTGCAACAGTCAGAGCAAGTAAATGAAGGAAGAATCTCACTGCATACAGTCAGGTTTCTTATAAAAACTGGAGACATTTTTTAAAGTATATTGGAGATAGGTTTCTTTTTCATTAAAGAAAGTAAAAATGGGATTTTATTTTTTTGCCTTTACGTTCCCTTTAATACACATTCTACATTAAGCTGTTTTTTTCCATACAGCAAAGGATACCCCAGTTTCACTGTTTACAGTAAATATGTACCACATGAGAGATGCAACTCTCACATTTTGAAAGAAAGGTTAAGACAGTAAAAAAAACAACAAAAAAAACCACTATTCTACTGAAGACAGTATAGCATTATTAACTATTTATTTTAGCATCTCATGGCAAAATAATTATTTGAAACAGTAAAGGGAGAGAAAAAAATCTAACCTGTGGATGACTGGGAGTTAACATATGCATCGTGGGCTAGCAGCAACTTTACAATTTCAACATGTCCCCCATTAGCAGCAGCCATCAAAGGCGTTATGTCTCCTTTTATCCCACGGTCTTCAACATTAGCATGCATTGCCAGAAGAACCTATAGAGATAAAATAAATATTTACCACTATTTGTAATAGCTGAGCTTCTTTAAATTCTGGTCAGAAGCTATAGTAAACTGCATTGTTGACAAATTAATATTCAGCTTGACATAAGGCCTTTAAATGTTGACAGCACCACAGTGTAGCAGGCATCCCAAGCAGCAATTATTTTTATGGGATGCCCTCATGACCACAATTGTGCTTTACAAAAATCTATGGCCAAGGTTAAACTTGTTGGATGTATTGGACTTGGATTTATTGAGATAGAGATAGAGATAGAGATAGAGATAGAGATAGAGATAGAGATAGAGATAGAGATAGAGATAGAGATAGAGATAGAGATAGAGATAGAGATAGAGATAGAGATAGAGATAGAGATAGAGAGAGAGAGAGAGAGAGAGAGATACACACACACTCTATAGGGGGGTACAGGATCTAAGGGGGGGGGTAGAGAAACCGATAAGTAGCTGCAATTTATGTACATGGAAAACATATTGTTTCCAGTTTAGATGCTCAATCATCATGCTATAAGTTGCAATAGCCAGTCACTCCTCTGCTGAAAAGGTAATTTTGGAGATGCTCATCCAATTCAGTAAATTTATTTCAATATAAACAGCTAATGTTACTTTGTTCCATTAATTAATTTGCTATTTAGTTCATTGGAAGTCAGTAGAGTTTGACCTAAATTTAAACCCTACCCACACCTGCCTGCCCCAGTCAAATGGTCATTGTTTGACATGCAAGTTACAGTACATAAAAGTTTTTTGAAAGTAAAACAAATTTTTGCATAAGTTGTTATGTAAGTCTAGGGGACACAAAGATCTTGCTGTGGGGCCCAATAATCATCATTCCACTGCTGAAAAGTTAATGTAGGTAATAGCTCATATAATAAAGTAAATAGATTCCAAAATAAACAGCTGATGTTACTCTACAACAAAAAATTCATATAAACAGTCAATTTATTATTAAACCAGTAATAAAGAAGTTTGTGATGATTAGAATTGTGATGTTGCTTGGCACGCAAGGTTTATAAGTGTCCTTGTACGTTACATTATGTTTCTAGGCAAGTCAGGGCAGTTTTTTGCAAAAGTTACATAAAGTTTTAACGTAACTTTATATATAACATATGCAATATGACACGGCCGGGTCCCCCTTCGAATGTGGATTTACCCAGGGCCAGCAACAGTAACCCCTCTGCCCCCATGATGGCGGCCCCTGAGAACATGATGCCACACAAGTTAACAATCTTATTAAAAATCCACAATAGTTCAGTGTTCATTTCTTGTTTCATTAAAGTACACAAATAAACCTGCTTGATAACAACCAAATATTAATTTCTTATGTCAAAAACAGGGCATTACTTTTTGACATATCTATTGATTTTAATGGACCTCTAATTTGGCCATACTGAGCCAATGAATCCTGCTGACATTGCTGACCTGCTCTGAAGCTTACTAACCCACATATGGCATCTTTCTGACCAATACCTGGCCATATATCAGTCAAATTTAATTTGATTTCTCCAGATATGTCTGCAAACAAGGCTGCTCGGTTCAGATAGCATTTGGTGCTCTAAATAGGATGACAAATATGGGCAAAGTTCCTCTCAATTGGCAACCTTGCCAAACGAATGGATTTTTTAGTGTGTTGCCAAAATGTATCTTTAAAAAATGTATGTACCAATAAGTGACCTAATAAAAAAATTATGAAATATGAAAATAGTATTTACAGATAAATAAATATTGACGCTGGTTTTAATAATATAAGATGAAGAGAAAATAAAGCTATAGTTGCTTATAAAAGTCGGAGGGAAAGAACTTAGTTCTTAAAATGGTAGCTATTCTTTGTGATATTTAAACTGCACAAAATATTGAAAACTTTTTTAATTTTTAAAATTTTTTATAAAAAGTATTTAAGTATTTTGTTGTTGTTTTTCTTTTTTTCTTTTTTAATACAAAATCCTATTATTGCGACTAAATCCTTTTAGTTGATTAAAATAAATTTTTCCTTACACTGTTTAAATGTTGTTTCATTCTGTCTTGGCAGACAGGCGATTGCTGTTCCTGAGCCATAGAGGCAGGGAATTCAATAGGATTGATAGCGGAGATTTTTACAGGTATAGATGTTTCCATTTAAAAGATTTTTTCATGTTTAATTTTAAAGGACTTTTATTTATTATACATATTTTAATATCAGGGTGGAAGGTCCCCTTTAATAAAATCATCTAAAGGTGTGATGTGTTTAAGACATATTATTAGAAATTTTATTTGCAAAGTTCTACCTGTGTATTTTGGTTCCAAAAATGATAGTGGTTATTAAAAATATATATTTAGAAAACCATTTTCATATACCCCATAGAGGAGATTCTCATTGCATTTTTAATTATGCTCAACAAATACAACCTAGTCTAAGAATACATGGCTCAAAATATTACCTGTGCCAGTTCGTAATATCCAGCTGAACATGCAAGGCAGAGGAGGGACTCCCCTTCTTCTGTGTGCTCATTAACACTTCGGCCTTCAATAAGTAATTTCCGCACAGCGTTTACATCCCCTTCAGAGCAAGCTTCTGCCAAACTGCGGCTGTATGAGAAATGATTAATACAAAAGACTAAATAAACTTGCAAAAGTAATAGTAATAAGTAATAGTTTAGAAAACAGTGGATGTTATCAGGCAAATGTTGACCAAGTATGAATTTATCTTATAAGATGCATTCAAATAAATAAGATCCAATTACTGAACACAGGTTAACAAAGTAAATGACTGCAAGTAAAAAAAATGAACTAACAAACTGTGCACTGGGAATATGCAAATACCCAGATAATAATCTAAGTTGGAATGTTTCGAGTTTGCTCTTGCAAATGATTAAAAATCCATCCTTTCAAATGAAACATGGGGAAGGAGGGGTTGCATTACACTGTGACCCTGAGGGGGACTATTTCCAGTGAGCACTGGAAGACTATCATGAGTCTTTTTCAAATCTATGGATTCAGGTACTTCTGTGGAAAAAAATTATTTAGATATTTGGCAGTTCATGTACAGTTATGTACATTCTTAACAGAGCTAAAATCACCCCTCGAGATGGCCATACACGGGCAGATTTAGGCAGGTTTGGGTCCTTTAGACCGATTCAGTAGCTTATCTACCAGTGTATGGGATGCTCTGATGTGCCTCCCAGACCGATATCTGCAAAAATTGGCCAGATCTTGATCAGGCAGATTTTCCAGTCTGATCCCGTCGGCTATTATCACTGTCATTCTAAACAGATTGGCCGTATGGCCGAATGATCTGATTAGACAAATATCACCCACCTTTTGGTGTGCATATCAAGGGAAGATCCACTTGTTTGGAGACCTTGCCAAATGAGAGGATCTTATAGTGTATGGCCAAGCTTTAGAACACTAAACTGACTTACTTGTCCGTCTGCCCTGCATTTGAGGTGCTCTCAGCTCTCATTCTTGTAAGTGCAGCAGCAGCTTCATCCAACGCACAGCTGACCGAAGAAGTCAATCTACGGAGTACTTCAGGATCTGCGAAGGCTTTACCATCAGCAGTGGATAATTTACCAATTCCTTGTTAGCACACGTTGCGAAGCCAGTTAGTAAGTCAATATAAGAATTTAAACCAAAAAACAAAAATGGGAAAGATACCTAGTGTTAGTCAAATCCATGCAAAAAATTAGTAAACATAGTAGAGACAAGAGTGTTTGGCTGGAGACAAGAGTGTTTGACTGGATATTATAGATCTAGCATGAAGTTCTGAGTTAAGAATCTCCCAAAACTATTAAAAGGCAGTATTTTTAAACATTACAGCATCAGCACAGCAGCACAAAAAAAATACATTTATGTAAGTAACGAACAAAAAAAAATAAAAAAGGATTTATGCCAAGATATTTTAAGCCTTCTCCCAAATGTAATAGTGCATTTAAAGGAACAGTAACACCAAAAAAAAATATTGAGAATATAATGTACTGTCGACCCACAATGGTAAAACGAACGTGTTTTGCTTTAGAAATACAACTATAGTTTATATAAACAAACTGATATGTAGCAACGGGCAGCCAGTCAAACACAGGATACAAAGTAGATAACAGATAAGTTCTGAAGAATCCCATTGTTTACTACAAAGCTTTTCTGTTATCGGCTGTGTATCCTGGGCCTTTTCTCCTTTTACAGCTTTGAATGGATGGCTACACAGCAGCTTGTTTCTATAAATTATAGTTGTGTTTTTGTAGCAAACATGACAGTTTTACCAGTGCAGTATGATACTATGTTATATTTCTCACATTTTTTTTTGCATTACTGTTCCTTTAAAGGGGTTGTTCACCGTTGAGTTAGCTTTAGTATGATGTAGAGAGTGATATTCTGAGACAATTTGCAATTGGTTTTCATGTTTTATTATTTGTGGTTTTCAAGTTATTTAGCCAGCAGCTCTCTAGTTTGCATTTTCAGTAAACTGGTTACTAGGGTCCAAATTCTCCTAGCAACCATGCACTGATTTGAATACGAGACTGGAATACGAACAGGAGAGGGCCTGAAGAGAAAGATGAGTAATAAAAAGTACAAATAATAAAATGTGTAGTTTTACAGAGCATTTGTTTTTAGAAGGGGTCAGTGACCCCCATTTGAAAGCTGGAACGAGTCAGAAGAATAAGGCAAATAATTATACAATAAAAAATAAATAATGAGCACCAATTAAAAAAGTTGCTTAGAAATAGCCATTTTATAACATTAAAAGTTAACTTTAAGGTGAACCATCCCTTGAAGGAGAAGGAAAGTCTGTTTAACTTGGGGGTGCCAAAAGTTAGGCAGCCACAAGTGGATGTATTTACTTACCTGACACCCCAGGCCGGTGGTCCTAAAAACCGCACCAGACTGGGGTTGTGCCAGCGAGCACCACAAAGCGATCATATTCTTCAATTTTCCCGAGGAAGACACAGCCGGCTTTTTTGTTAAAGTTCGGCTTTTCACTCTACTGCGTACGAGCAGCAGCGAGAGGAAAGAAGAAGCAAGAAGAGGATCGATCGGTGGTGTTCGCTGGAAAATCCTGGGTCGGTGCAGTCTGTGTGAACTAAAGTATTTTTGGAGGATGTTTGAGATATCATTTGTGTTCAAGCACCTTTTTCTATGTGCAACAGTGGACGAATTGCTGTTTGTCAGTTTCTTAAAGGGTCACTCTCAGACAACAAAACACAGACCATGAAATATGGCTAGTGCAGTTTAATTGTATACATATATTTATCATCACCTAGATTAGGAAGATTTTTTTTTAAACTTAGTTCGACTTCGACAAATGCAAGCTGCTTGAGTAAATTAATTGTCCTTAAAAAAGTCAAACTTAATTATTTACCATAGCAGAAGAGATAATCAAGTAAAAAACGAAAACGTATTCCCTGTAATATACTTTAACTTTTCCAGAAAAGATTGAACCGGGTTGGGTGAAACTACAGTAGGGAAAATAAGTATTGAACAAGTCAACATTTTTCTCAGTAAATATATTTCTAATAGGGCTATTGGCATGCAATTTACACCAACTGTCAGTAACAACCCAAGTAATCTACACATACAAAGAACTCAATACTAAGTCCATAAATTAAGTTATGTGTAATATAGTGGAATGAGACAGTGAATAAGTATCAAACAAATGAAGAGATGCAAAAAGGTATGGAATGCAAAGAAACCTCCTAAAATCTCAGTATTTATCATCATCATCATCATCATTTATTTATATAGCGCTGTCAAGATACGCAGTGCTTATTTAGAAAGCAATCTTAAGATCAGCTGATTTAGTCCGAATTGATGGCCTATAAAAATGTTTCTCTACCAAGGTTCTCAAACATTATTGTTGCAAAACAGTGATGAAATTGGTTAGATGTTTCTAAGCTTCTGAAAGTTCCAGTGAGCACCATTGGGGCCATAATCCAGAAGTGGAAAGAACTTAATTTCACCCCAAACCAGTCACGGCCAGGTGCTCCTCGCAAGATTTCTGACAGAGGAGTCATATAATCAGAAGAGTTGTCCAAGAGGCAAGGATTACTCTCACAGAGAGCTTCAGAAAGACCTTGAACAACAGGTACAGTTGTTTCAAAGAAAACAATAAGTAATACACTCAACCGATATAGCCTCTATGCACACTCGCCATGCAAGACTTAATTGCTGAGGAAAAAGCATGTTGAAACTTGATTAAAGTTTGCTGCACAACATTTGGATAAGCCAATGTAATCGGACAATATAGACTGGTCAGATGAGACCAAAATTGAACTTGTGTATGTCATTGCACCATCTTTGTAGGAGAAATGGCACTGCACATCACCTCAAAAACATCATACCAACAGTGAAGTTTGGAGGTGGGAACATCATGGTGTGGGGCAGTTTTTTAGCATATGGTAATGGCAGACTTCATACAATTGAAGGAAGGATGAATGGAGGAATGTACCGAGACATTCTTGATAAGAATCTGCTGCCGTCTACTAGGATGTTGAAGATGAAATGAGGGTGGATATTTCAGAAAGACAATGATCTCAAACAGAGAGACAAGGAAACTCAATTGGTTTCAGAGAAAGAAAATAAAGCTGCTAGAATGACCCAGTCAATCACCCAACTTCAATCTAATTAAAAATCTATGAAAAGAGTTCATAGAAAAGGCCCGAAGAACCATCAAAATTGGAAGACAGTTTGTGTGGAATGATGGGTCCAAATCACACCTGAGCAATGCATATGACTAGTTCCTCCATACAGAAGGCATCTTGAAGCATTATTAAACAATTACTATTGGTAATTAAATCGATTTCAGTAAACATGTTCAATACTTATTCCCTGTGTCATTCCACTTTAATACACAATTTATGGACTTGTTTGTTTTGAGTTCTTTGTATGTGTGAATTACTTGGGTTGTTACCAACATCTGGCTCTGCTCGTGGCATGTAGCAGGGACAGAGGGGATCCAGGAGGCAAGAGAAATCAGCTTGGCCAAAACAGCTTGGGGAGTACACTGCAGGAGTTTACTTTACACATTATATTGCATAATTCTCTAAAAACTTTTCCCACCTCTGAATTTGCGTAATTTGCCATTCCATGCAAAGTAGGGAGCAAACACTTGTTGATGTTAAGTTCAGAGAAGAACACAGACTAATATACAGTATCTAGGTACAGTTTGTTAATGCACACAAACCTGCTGCTTCAAGAAGAGCCTCCAGTCTAGCTTGCGTCTCAGGGTCTACAGTTCTTAAATCTGTTCCATCAGCTGTACCAGATAAAAGCAGCTTTGAAGCGGTCTCCAACATTGGGGTTTCCAGATCATCTTGATCCAAAATAAATGATTCCACCTTCAACAAAAGAGCAAACAAAAATATAACATCATATTATTCTTATAAAAAGATCCAAACAAAAAAAGGCTTAAGTACGGTAATTCATTAAAAGGTATTCTCTGTGCAAAACAGCCCTATAAAACCCAGTAGAACCCCCATTTCACATTTTTTAGGAAGCCACAAAAAATATTGTAAAATCAGGGAAATGTGTTAAAGCAACTTTAAAGAAATCTTAAAGAATAAGAAAAAGAAAACATTAAAGAATCTTGCCAAACTGGAAAATATATTTAAGTAAATATTGACCTTTTACATCTTTTCCCTTGAGCCCCAATTTTATATGCTGCCTCAGAGATCACCTGGCCAGAAATAATGCAGTTTTAACTGTAACATGAAGAAGTGTGGAATCAAAAGACAGAATGTTGTCTGTTAATTGGCTTGTGTGATCTAAAATGTATGGTTTGTTTGTGTGCACTGTGAATTTTGGATCCCAATTTTGGATCCCTTATTTCTTATAATGTCAATTTTCTATTTAGCATTACTCAATGGCACATACTACTAAAATTGTATATTATTATAAAATGGTTTGTTTACATGAAGCAGTTTTACATATTAGATATTTTATGCAGTGTATTTTGATAGAGACCTATGTTGTTCAGGGGTATAGTTTTCCTTCAAGCACTGAAGTATTCATGTTACACTACGGGGGTATGCACAAGTCCTCTCTGACAGTCAATTGCACAATCTACAGCAATAAGGGATTTGTGTGCAACTGTATGTGGTGTAGATGAATTGAACTTGACTATTTACAAACAGGATTATGGGAAAATATGCATCCACTTAGTAGTTTAAATCTCTTAATTTCACAAATAACATATTTTTGACAACATCGTAACATTTTGGTGCAAAATATGGGGAAATTATGTAAAATTATGGAAAATCACTCATTTAAATGTAATATAAATTGGTTGAACCTCAAAAAAATGTGTAAAATGCGGGAAGTAAAATTGGCATCAGTGTAATTTAAGTCACTAAGAATGAGAATGGGGGGTAAAGAGTATTTTGTTTTCTCACCACTGAGCTAACACTCAAAATCACGGTTTCCCCAAGTACATTTCTGAGAAAAAAATCATTTGTTTTTTTCCAGGCACTGGAAGCTCTGGACCTTAAGGGGGGTTGAACCTTAAAAGAAAAAAAAGAAAAATAAAACCACTGCTCTTAAAAGTACTGAGAATAACATTTAAAGGGATCCTGTCATCAGAAAACATGTTTTTTTCAAAACACATCAGTTAATAGTGCTACTTCAGCAGAATTCTGCACTGAAATCCATTTCTCAAAAGAGCAAACAGATTTTTTATATTCAACTGAAATCTGACATGGGGCTAGACATTTTGTCAATTTCCCAGCTGCCCCAGGTCATGTGACTGGTGCCTGCACTTTAGGAGAGAAATGCTTTCTGGCAGGCTGCTGTTTTTCCTTCTCAATGTAACTGAAGGAGTCTCAGTGGGACATGGGTTTTTACTATTGAGTGCTGTTCTTAGATCTACCAGGCAGCTGTTATCTTGTGTTAGGGAGCTGTTCTCTGGTTACCTTCCCATTGTTCTTTTGTTTGGCTGCTGGGGGGGGTGATATCACTCTAACTTGCAGTACAGCAGTAAAGAGTGACTGAAGTTTATCAGAGCACAAGTCACATGACTTGGGGCAGCTGGGAAATTGACAATATGTCTAGCCCCATGTCAGATTTCAAAATTGAATATAAAAAAAATCTGTTTGCTCTTTGAGAAATGGATTCCAGTGCAGAATTCTGCTGGAGCAGCACTATTAACTGATTCATTTTGAAAAAATGTTTTTTTCCCATGACAGTATCCCTTTAAAGAAAAACCAACCAATAAAAAAATGTTGATGACTAAAGTCCTGATCATGACAACAGGAAGAGTTAGGTATCAGACAAGATAGAAGGATGGCAAATAGGGCAAAAGACAAATTACCCTGTGTTCCATTACTCTAAGTGCGATGACATTCAAGAAAGTGCTTAGAAAAGGCAGCATTCTTCAGGAAATGCATTTAAATTAGTAATAGTTTTCTTTCTAAAGATGGGTCTTTTCAAGCACAAAGGCTAGGAGATACTTGATCAGCAGAAGCAAGGAATCAAAAGAAAGATAAAAATGTGCTAGCTGTACAGAGACATGAAAATAAAGTTAACAAACTGGAAGGATGCAATGACACATGGAACTCTTTGTCGCCACTACAGTGAGCGACAAAACAGCCCTTGTTTCCACTCCATTGACTTATATACTAATTGCCACTGAGAAAACATACAAAGCACAAAGTTGCAAAAAATATTTTTGCTAGATAACTATGGGGTACTTTAGAAAGTAACCACACTATGTTTCCCCAGTGGCGATTTGCATATTAGCGAATGGAGAGGAGACAAGGGTTGTTTTGCCCACTGAAGCGAGAATAATCGCGGGCAACCTGAAATGAAATTTTAGGAGATTTTATTCCAGGAAAAAAGGAAATATTCAGGTCAAGCTGAACAGATTGCATCAAATTAGCTTGAAGACACTTCTAGTTAAAATGTGCTTCAGCAAAAAATAAAATGTAACAAAAATAGAGAAACATACAGGTGTGTATAGGCTCTCCCTGTACAAGTCAATGGGAGGAGTTGGTGGGCAAATGCAGGGCTTTGCAGTTATGTGCCCTATGTGTGTCTGTTGACAGCTTAAAATGCTACCTATGGAGCAGTTACTAAAGCTGCACACATCACTCTGAAGTAGCATGAATTTTCTGGTGCCATCCATATTCACCATATAGTTAACTTTTAGTATAATGTATAGAGTGATATTGAGAATTTGCAATTGGTTTTAATTTTTTTATTATTTGTGGTTTATAAGTTATTTAGCTTTTTATTCAGCAGCTCTGCAGTTTGCCATCTGGTTCTAGGGTCCAAAGTACCCTAGCAACCATGCATTGGTTTGAACAAGAGACTGGAATATATTTAGGAAAGGGCTTAACTAGAAAGAGGAGTAATAAAAAGTAGCAATAACAAGAAATGTGTAGCCTTACAGAGCATGACCCATCTCTCACAGCAGGTTCTGAAACCTGTACAAAACTGGCAAGAAAAACCCTTGCAAAATGTTGCCATTGCAGCCTGCAGGCAGGTAGTGTCAGTTCAATGTCAAAGGCTGGCAATTCTAGCAGCTGCCTCGACAGACATTTTATATTAGGCAAAGTCTGCACATTTTATAGAACTAATGGCATACCCCAGAAGGTTAAAAACCAAAAAAATGCAACTAAGTTAAAAATGGGGTGTTACAAAGATCCATGACAGGACCACACAGCAGCTATGGAAAAGATGACGCTGGGAAGCAGCAAGCAATATAGCGAAGCCTTTTTAGATGACTGCACTTACATATGCTCTCCTGTGTACACTAATGCAGTAGTAGTACATGTTAACTACCACTTGGCTAGGGTCACTTAAAGCTTGTGAAAGGAATATAGAAAACCGTTGATCACACATTCTTCCATGAATAAATAGGATTGCAAAATTATATATTCACCCCAGATCTTATCCAAACTGAACTTTACCCTGGATTTCAGGTATATGCAGGAAGGCTAGTAGTGGCCATCCTCCCCAAATGTCGGTCTGACTGGCCTAGAGGCTGAGCTCCCTTTGATACTGTTTCAAGCCCCACAGTTTGTCAATCACAGATAGGAATTTTGTGGCTTATTGTGCACAGAACTGAAAACAAAAAGCATCCCATGGGAGTTTTGATTTCTGACAGTGATCAAACCAATTGGATAACAAAATAACAGAAATCTTGTGTAAAAATTAATGAGATTTACAAAGTAATACTATGAGGAAAGTATCCCTTTAACATTGTTTGCTCAAAAATACTGAGCAAAGGTCATGAAACTTGTACAGCTAACTGCTGAACTTTCAGATCATGGAATTGTGTAACAGTGTTTATAAACATTCCTGAATAAGCAATGCATGCTGAGGAAAACTTAAACTGCATAAAGTCACCATATGTACATGAACCCAGGGCAATGCATTGGTTCCAGGTGTAGGCAAAGAATACCAATGTCAGCTCCGATATGGAATTGGTTAAAGGGAACGCCGGCTAGAATGCAAATCGCCAGCAGGATGGCACTCGGATCGCTTTGGCTTTCCAAAGTCGTCCGAAGTTTCCTTGTGAGGCAAAAGAAAACTCTTTAAGAAACTCAGGGATTCTGTTCAGCAGGTACGAAGGACAAATGAATCAATTGAATGTATCAATTTAGAACAGTTTACAGAGTTGGCGACCCCACCCCTCAGCTGCTTCAGAAATATGAAACTTTAAACTTCAATATTAAAAAAACTGTCACAAATAGAAAAGTGATTGAAAAAAATATTTATTCCTGGTGAACTATATGAAAACAAATGAACTGATAAGTGTTGGGAGGTGAAAACCCCTTTTAAAAAGATTATATGTAGCAGTGTTAAGTATACTGAATTTAATTATCCAATCAATATTCCCACAAAAGGAACATAGGGGAAGAAAACACTCATAAATCTACTTTATTTAAAGAACTAGTAACACTAAAGATAAAGTTAAACATGTATTCTATAACCTTCTAACAATCCATCTACCCTGCACAATGTTTGGTATTTCAAGTGCTTTATTTACAATGACCATTAAAAAAGTTCTCTACCTCTAAAAAGGCGATAGGGCGACTTCAGTTGTGCCAGACACCTACGTTTGCGCTCCACAGCAGCTCTCATCACATCACATCCTCAAACCGGAAGCCAGTCGCTAAAGCTTTAGAAAGGATTTTCTGTGTTACTGGTCCTTTAACTACATACATTTCTCCAAAAACTTACATTAAAAAAAAACAAAACATCTAATCTGCCTGTGGCACAACAAAATTTGTAGTTTTTACATTCATTTTAAAATGCTTATTGAAAACAAGCCAGAATATAAACTAATATAGGCAATAGTACAGGTAGACTGTATTAACACGTATTTATAAAATGCTAACATATTCTGCAGTGTTGCACAATAAATGGGTGTAAAACACACTAAAACCACCAATAACCAATACAAGAGGTAAAGAGGGCCCTCCCCAAAAAAGTTTACACTCTACAAACAAGGTCAAGAAAATGCAGCAATTTAAATACAAAACGCATTACATTTGCTGACAAATTAATGAGTAGCAAAACTACAAAACTTGCCGATTTGCTGTACAGAAAATTAGAACTGATTAATTGAAATGGGAAAAGTATATAGTGTCTTGTGAGAGAGGAAATTAAAGACAATGAAGTTGATAATTTAGTAAAGTCAATGGCAGGCAACCAATGCTACCAATATATATGTGTACCCAGGCTAATGAAGGATACATGGGGTTCTGTTATAAGGCAGTAGTTCAATTTGACTGCTTTAAATAGACCCTGGGCTGAAAAGCTCCATTTGAGGCTTTCCAAACAGATTGATATTTGCCCAGTCTAGTCAATGCCCTTGCTCAACCAAATGTTTAAGCCCAAAGTAAGACAGACCTTCAGTTTGCCCCAAGTATTTATGCCCATAAGCTACCAACCAAAGAGTTGTTTGCTAAAGCTTGCATTTGCATGACAAATTCAGTCGAAACACACGAGTTCAGTTGCAGTGAGTGTAACCTTTCTTTAGCACCCACTGCATGACTAGAAATAATTTTATTTGCTTAATTAGCATCATCATTTATTTAAATAGTGCCGACAAGATACAGCGTGCTTTACCTTAAGGTAGCCATAGACTCAAAGATCCGCTGGGTTGACGACATCGCCAAACGAGCGGATCTTTCCCCGATATGCCACTAACTGCATGGCTATATCGGGGGTAATTCGAACGTTCGGCCGTATGGGCCAAGGGGCTCCGACGGGTCGGTCAGGTAAAAATCCAACCTTCCCGATCGATATCATGGCCAGATATAGATCGGGAAAACCCGTCGGAAGCCCCCATACACGGGCAGATAAGCTGTCAAATCGGTCCAAACGACCGATATCGGCAGCTTTATCTGACCGTGTATGGCCACCATTAGTTGTAACAAAGAGGGAAGACATGGTGTAAAACAAACAAAGGTTTACAGAGAACAATATGATTAGAGGGCCCTACATATTTGAGTTTCAAACTAAAAGTTAGGGTATAATAATGAGACATTAGGATTTTAGAAACAATTTTATAATTAATGATACAGCAATGATTGATTGATGGATTGATTAATTAAGGTAAATTGAATATGCTTCTTTAAACAGGTGGGTAATTTGAATTTGATACTAGAGGAGATTGGGATCCAGTGAAGGGATATGCATATGGGAGCAGCTGATAGTTACATAGTTAAATTGGGTTGAAAAAAGACAAAGTCCATCAAGTTCAACCCCTCCAAATGAAAACCCAGCATCCATACATACACCCATCCCTACTTTTAATTAAATTCTATATAGCCATAGCTATACTAACTATAGAGCTTAGTAGTGATGTTGAGCAGTGAGATAGATGAAATGAATAAATGAACAAATTGGAGTTGTGAAAGGTGAATTGTTGAAATACCTGCGAGGAGAAGATTGCAGTAATCAAGGTGGGAGATAAGGGACTGAATAAGTGTTTTGATTGATTCTGAACTAAGATATGGTTGTATTTGGGCAATGTTGCACAGTTGAATACAACAAGATTTTGCAAGTGTATGTGTGGTGAAAGACAGGAGGATAACTCCTAGGCAGCATGTCTGTGTGGTGGAATGAAAGGACAGGGGAAGATCTTGGAGGAAATATAATGAGTTCTGTTTTTGAAAAGTTCAGTTTCAGTTGGCGCTGTGACATCCAGGAGTAGACTGCAGAGAGGCAGTCTGTAACTTGGGAAAGAACAGAAGGAGTTAGGTCAGGAGTAGACAAGTAGAGTTGAATGTCATCAGCATAAAGGTGATACTGAAGTCCAAACGACTGAATACCTTTTCCTATAGAAGTATAGAGCGAGAACAGCAGAAGGCCTAGAGCAGAACCTCGAGGAACTCCGACAGAGAGGGAATGTAGTAGAAGTAGAGTTAGAGAAGGCAACTTTAAAGGAACGTTCAGACAGATAAGATTTCAATCATAAAACAGCAGTGTCACGCATGCCAGCTGAGTATTGAATGTCTAGGAGGAGCAGGTGGTCAACTGTGTCAAAGGCTGCAGAGATCGAGAAGAATTAGTATGGAATAATGACCTTTATACTTTGCCAGTAGAAGATCATTGGTTACTTTTGTGAGTGTACTTTCAGTTGAGTGTGTTGGGCAGAAGCCAGATTGCAGGGAGTCGAGAAGGGAGTTAAGAGTGAGATGCTGGATCAGGCGTTTGTAAAC
Organism: Xenopus laevis; assembly: GCF_017654675.1. NCBI lineage: Eukaryota > Metazoa > Chordata > Amphibia > Anura > Pipidae > Xenopus > Xenopus laevis. The sequence continues at coordinate 69,487,681 of NC_054372.1, read as the reverse complement.
AAGCCTTCCCAGTAATTTGGATGCTAATGTAAGAAGGGAAACCAGAGGATAGTTAGCGGGAGAGCTGTGATCAAGGGAAGGTTTTTTTTGAGGATTGGAATGATAAGTGCTTGTTTGTATAAGGATGGAAAAGTACCAGTGGAGAGTGAAAGGTTAAATAGATGGGTAAGTGCAGGAGAGAGTGCATCAGAAATTGGATAAAGAAGGAGTGAGGGTATGGGGTCAAGAGAGCAGGTTGTGGGTTTTGAGCAGGCTAGAAGTTTGCCAACTTCATCTACAGTGGCGGAGGTGAAGGAGTGCAAAGTAGATGTGAGTGGCCTGCACGTTATGCTGAGATTGTTGTTAGGCGGTATGCTTAGTCTAATGAGATCAATTTTTTTTATTAAAAGAATGAGCAAGATCTTGGGCAGTTACATCAATGGGTGGAGGGGGATTTAGAGGACAGAGTGGATATTAAAGGGGAATACCACACAAATGTAACTAAGGCTTTTTGAAAAGTAAACATAATTTCAAGCAACTTTGCAATATATATTAAAAAATATGCAGACTTTTCATGATTTTTTTTAATGGTTTGGAACAGTTCCCTAAGCCTAGCCACCTGCTGATCTGTCTGACTACTTTTCTGAGCTGGCTGACTGCTGTTACTTTGTATCAGCAGCCATCTGTTCTTAGCCTGCATTCTTCAAACCCCACAATTCCCTACAGACATGATTTCAATAAGGAACTGAACATCACAGTGCAATCAATGCATTGTGGGTTACGTAGTTCCTGCATGCTGTCTGTAAAGGTGGCCATACACAGGCCGATAAAAGCCACAGGCAGTCCAAGTCGGCAGCTTATTGGCCCATGTATGGGGCCCTCCGACGGTCTTCCCCGATCGATATTGGCGGGATGTCGATTGGACAGGACAAACTCCCGTCAGACCGCATCTCTTTGTTGATGCGGTTCTGCGATCCGACCGCCCGTTTACCCCTTTGTTATGATCTGATAACAATCATATCAGCCTGATATTGCCAACATCAAGGTGGGCATATAGGGGAGTGATCCGCTCGTTTGGCGATCTCGCAGTGTATGGCCACCTTAAGCTATTGAGAAGTTGTTACAATTTGTAACATCAGTGTTTAGTCCCTCCTTCCCTGCCAGAATTCTAAATGATGCAGAAAGAGAACTGTTTAACAGCTTGATTTCAGCATAAAAATGGCATTTATTCATATTTTTTTGAAGAAACAGATAATTGTGATGGTTATATTATGGGTTTCTGTGTTATATGAGCCTCTTTATCAAATTTTGGTTAGAGCTTGATTGTAGCAGGAGAGCATGAATTTGAAGTGGATGAAGTCAGGATCAGTCTCAGTGACTTTCTCCACCGTTGTGTTAGTGGATAGAGAGGGGATTTAACAATGCAAGACAGGGTGCTTAGATTGAGAGAGGGTGATGGGAGCAGTGAAGAGGAGATTACAATTTCAGTACAGTTTGATGGATGTTAGAGTGCAGAGGATATGTGCAGAAGTATAGAGGAGAGAGAGAAAAAGAAGGCAATCAAATTAAATATAGTTACATGGTATAATCAGGCTTATCTTGTTTATAGAAGTACTGATGAGAAGTGATGTATCAATGAGATGTCCAATGTTTGCTGGGAGTTTTCAGTCCAACTTCTGTTCAACTGCTGCCCAACTCTGTCTCATTCTATATTTTGTACTTAAAAATGTTTGTACTTTAAATTGATGGACTTTAAGTTATTAAATCTGCCATAGCTCTCCTGCCATGCTTCCCCTAAAGTAATTATGAATCCAAATGGCTCCAATTTCAGCACAGAAGAATTACAATAGTATATTGTTTTCTTATAACAAAAATAAGTGTAACATTGAAATTGTACTCTAAATAGTATATCACAGTCTTTCACATATTCAGGCAGTAAATTAACAGGTTACACAAAATATTACTAGCTGCATGTATGCATTTATAGAGAGCAAACAGACATCTTGCTTAGATCAGCTGAGAAACTCTACACAGACATCAACAGATCATTGCCATTTGTTTAATTGCATTAAAGTTGCATTTTTGGCTCATGAAGATTTTTCATCTGTGACAAGAAAATGCTATGCCACAAAGTATAATGGACCAGTGGTATAGGTACATTTAACCATAAATAGAACTTGCCAAATCATGTGTAATATGAGCCTTAATTAAAAAATACACAAAGCTAGGACTCAGTTCGCTTACATTTGTACACAAATATGATTTGGATTAAATAAGCAGTCCTTTATTAATGTAAAGCATAAAAGTTATAGGTGTATTTCCACAGAGGGGGCTCATCTGCTGATGCAGACACTTTTTATCAGATGAAGTTTCTGTAATGAATACAAAACTTCCCCTTTAGGCCAAGGGCACACAGAGCACTGGCCCTCCTGCTGCTCTGAGCATATGTATTTTTTTCAGGATGAGAGAAGAGGATCTGTACCGTGACCTATCTCCATTGATTTGAATAAGATCCACTTGCGTGCAGTCACACACAGCCAAACAAACAGAGGACAGCCTTAGGGCTAGTCCACACGGGGAGATAGCGACGCGTTTGCGGTCGCGGCGACAAAGCGCTGCGACAGTCGCCGCGACCGGCGCAGGCGACAGTTTTGTATGGGCGCCTATGTAAAAACGCCTGTGCTAACCACACGAGGCGATGCGCTTTTCAACAGTCGCCTGAAAAAGCCTGGCGAGGCATTTTCAGGCGACTGTTGAAAAGCGCATCGCCTCGTGTGGTTAGCACAGGCGTTTTTACATAGGCGCCCATACAAAACTGTCGCCTGCGCCGGTCGCGGCGACTGTCGCGGCGCTTTGTCGCCGCGACCGCAAACGCGCCGCTATCTCCCCGTGTGGAATAGCCCTTAAAGGAGAACTAATTCCCCTTTAGGCAAAAATTACCACTGACCCCCCTCCCTGCCTCCCCCCTGCACAGTGTTACACCTGAATTGTGTCCCCTCTTGAAATACTGACCGCACATGCAGAGTCAGCGTAGCGAAACTCATTGGCGCCATCTTCCTGCGCTTCTTATTCTTCGTGGCTTCTTTCCTTCGGCAATTTCTGTTACTTTCAGCGCATGCAAAGTTGTAACAAACAGAAAGATTGCTCCAGCTGTGCATGCACCAATAAAGCGTTCAGGAAACAAAGAATAGCAAAGTGACAAAGTTGGCACCCAGGAGCTCCACTGTGCATGTGCATTCAGTATAACACTGTGCATGGGGTAGGCAGGGAGGTGGGAAAGTGGGGACTTTTGCCTAAAGGGGTGTTTTAGTTATCCTTTAAGATCATTGCTTTAAGTTTTGGGATGAAAACAATTGCTGCAGCAGCACTCCGATTATTGGTTTAATTTTTTTATTTGTGCAAATAACACGCTTTAACATTGCTTTAAGTTTTGGGTCTACATCCACTCTGTATCACACATGCAAGTGGATCAGATGAAAGAAACTCGGGCACAGAGTGGATCCCCTTCTCTAAGCGACTAAAAATATGCAGGTAGAGAGCACCCTTTGCTTTAGTGTGTGGGAGATTACCAGAGGAACCAAAGTGATGCCAATGTCCAGTTTAACCTATAATTATCTCGCCTGCATTCACAAAAGGATTAATGTAATCTGGTTTTACAGTTGTTTGGACAGGTGTAACATTTTTCCCCACCAACTCCACTAACTGCAAGTATTCCAAAGAAAAGGAGTAAAAAAGTAATAAGGTTTTAAATATTGTAATATTTATTTAAATATTACAAAATAAATAAATACATTTATATTCAAATGGCAATGTATTCTAAGACTATAGAGCCTGGCATAAAGAACAGAATTCAGACTAGTGGTATCCTGTGAACTGCTCCACAGGATCATGCTAATTCTATTTTCATTAAAGATTTTAAGTTAGAATTAAAAGCTGAATTGATGAAATCCGTGTTTAGTACATGGTTTTACCAAAAAACACAGCACACCGCATACACAATTGCAATAATTTAATAGTAACCTTTCAGTTTCACTTTCAGGCCTCATTTGCATTACAATTGGAGTGCCCATACTTTTAGTGATGTTGTCCCATTATGATCTACATACGCAAAATATTGTTAGCATTCTGTTCCATGGAAAATATTATTTAAATATTAATTTATGAAAACATGTATATTGCTATATTTAACAAACAATCCTTCTTATGTAACCTCTTAACATAATACATATCAATGAAAAGAATGAAACAGGAGGGTGTCTGTTGACAGGGCTTTAAAGGAGAAGGAAAGCTACGGAGGCATTTTATTGCCAATAGATAAACTGCAATAGTGCAAGCTAGAATGCTTTATTTATTCTGTAGAATGTTTTATCATAAAAAGCTCTAGAAGCTCTCTGTTAGTTTAGGATAGCAGCTGCAGTATTAACTTGGTGTGACATCACTTCCTGCCTGAGTCTTTCCTTGCTCACTTATAGCTCTGGGTTTCGATTACAGCAAATAAATAATAGGGGGGGGGGAGAGGAGCAACTGAGCATGCTCACGCCAGGGGCAAGGAGGTTTAAGCTGAAGTCAGGAAGTCTGATACAGAAGCCCATGTGTACACAATAGAAAGAATACTGATCCCCAGCTAAATCCTGATCTACCTTTTGGGCACTCCTGCACTACAGAGTTGCACGGAACTTGGAACAGTTTATGGGGGTACATTTACCCATGTTTACACAAATACACCTGTCCATGAGTTACGACACAAGTGAGAACACTAAACTCGATATGTAAATGTTTTACAGGACACTAACAGCTTTTTGTAATTCATAGCAGCCCCTTTATGGTCCGAAGAAGCTCCAAATGGGGTTGTTCACCTTTCAGTTAACGTTTAGTATGATATAAAGAGTGATATTCTGAGAAAATTTACAATTGGTTTTGATTTTTTAATTTTTATCTACCTGGTCACTCTATACATATGCAGGGTAACAAGGGTGCAAGGTGTTTTGCATATATTAAGTGCGTGCAATTCACCATAGTTTGGCCCATGTGCCACTGGTTTTCCTTTTTTAATTTGTAGTTTTTGAGTTATTTAACTTCTTATTCAGTGGCTCTCCAGTTTTCAATTTCAGCAACCATGACTAGCAACCATACACTGATTTAAATAAGAGACTGGAATATGAATATAGAAAGATGAGCAATAAAAAGTAGCAATAACAAAATATTTGTAGCCTTACAGAGCATTTGTTTTTTTTTTAGATGGGGTCTGTGACCCCCCCCCCCCCAATTTGGAATCTGGAAAGTCAGAAGAAAAAGACAACTAATTAAAAAACTATAAAAAAAATGAATGAAGACCAACTGAAAAGTAGCTTAAAATTGGCCTTCTATAACATACTAAACTTAAAGGTGAACCACCCCTTTAATTCACACTGTTTGTGTTTAAAAATAATCTACCTAACCCTGTGGATGCCAGTTTGGCAGATGATATATCCAACACAATTCTGCACATTTACACTCCTACCACCATCAACAGGAATTACCCAGCAACCTGAACTGCCTTGAACCTTTTTTTTCAGTTAATCAGACAATTTGTGCTGCTTTATAATCATGATGCAGTTGTAGTTATGGCTTTAACACGGCTTCCATCCAGCTCTGTTGTAGTTCTGCAAGTTTTGCCCCCAGATATATGGGGCTTAAGTTATAGTTCTGCATGAACTACCATGTTCTCATGTTCAATACATTGAACTCAGAGGCTCAGAATTAAGTAAGCAGGTGCCACATCCTATCAGCTGAACCATGGTTCACCCACTGAGAGACTATAGCTATAATGTTAATTTTACATTCAAGATTGTATTACTTCATAGTTGGAAACCCAAAACTTTAAGCAGGGGGGAAAAGGGGAAAAGAGGAAAATCGGTCTAAGAGCAGAATAGGTAGGGTTAAATAAACCTTATGCCTCTAGCTGCTTTGGGAAATGGGGAGAAAACTGCAGCATCTGAATGTCATAAATGACTACAAAAGAAATAAAGCATATGCTATGTATCTGTATGGTGTAAATAAAGGCACAAGATATTAAAAAAATAAATAAAAAAAAAGATACAATATACTATGCCTACTTAAGAGGTCAGGCTCATACTGATTTTCAAACAGCACAGCAGAGAAAATAGAGAAGGAAAAGATAAATCAGCAAGTTTCATTCTGTAAAGGATAATCAGAGGGTAAGGCCTCTTTAGGTAAATTAATTGTGCAAGACATAGGATACTAAACCCACAGAAAGCTGCTTTGCAGACCCCACCTTCTAATGAGTTAATCTAAAGGTCACAGACATGCAGGCATTTTATGTCATTTAAGGGCATTTTTTTGACACTTTCTAGATATAATAGTCATAAGCAGCATGTATAACAGAATGAACAAAAACCTGTTACAAATGTGCAAATCTTTACAGCGGTCATGGATCACAATAACCACAAGGAGATATACACACAAGGTCTAGATAATCTTCCAGCTTGCCTTGCACGCATTATCCAGATATCCGTCACTCTCCTCCCCCCATTGCCTCTGCAGCTCTCTGGCAGCTACAAGCCTCTCCATACCTCAAGGATGTCTTCTAAAACATATGCTTCCATTTCAGCTGCTGTTTCCACTATGTTTTTCAGTCATATCTATTGCTGCACTATGATTAGATCAGTGCCAGCAGAACCTTCATCTGTCAGAGGGAACAGGAAATGGAAGGTTCGATTCTCGCCTGGAGCAGCTCTGCAGTTTCAACACAGGCCTCTACCAACTTGCAGGGGTGACTCAGTCTGATTTTAAAGTCACAGAAGCTGGGTTTTTACCTCCCTTTAATTTTGAAATGTAACTGCATGATATTTTTTTTTGTTGTTGTTTGTTTACAAAGGAGATATTTAGAACATCACCACTGCTATGTAATTTAATACAGCAGTAAAATCATTAAATAAAAATCTTGTGGTCTACCTCCCAACTGTCCCGTTTTTAGAGGGACAGTCCCTCTTTTTGACAGCTCAACCTGCAGTCCATCATTTGTAGTGGAAAGTCCAGTTTTTCTCTGCGCTGAACAGCCAGAAAAAGAAACAAAGTTTCTAAGGGTAAGGCCAGGCGAGGATATTCGGGGAGATTTTGTCGCCTGGCGACTTATCGCCACATCTTTTGCGTGACTATCTCCTCGGACTGCCTCAGCGTCTTTTCCCCATAGGCTACAGCGCAAAATCGCCTGCGCTAATGCACACGCAGCGATGCGTTTTCAATAGGCTACAGCGCAAAATCGCCTGTGCTAATGCACACACGGCGATGCGTTTTCAATAGTCGCCCAAAATTGCCTCACTGAGGCAATTTTGGGCGACTATTGAAAACGCATCGCCGCGTGTGCATTAGCGCAGGCAATTTTGCGTTTTTTTCGCGGCGATGCATTTTCAATAGTCGCCCAAAGTTGCCTCACTGAGGCAATTTTCGGCGACTATTGAAAACACATCGCCGCGTGTGCTTTAGCGCAGGCGATTTTGCGCTGTAGCCTATGGGGAAAAGACGCTGAGGCAGTTCGGGGAGAGAGTCGCGCAAAAGACGTGGCGATAAGTCGCCAGGCGACAAAATCTCCCCGAATCTCCTCGTCTGGCCTTACCCTAACAATTGGCTTTTGGCAAAGATACCAGAACAGCCACAGCAGAAGATAAGATACTTTTGTAACAATTCAAATGCATCTAGATAAGCAATCTAGATAAGCAAATAAGTAATTGTAACAATATAAGATAACAGGTCCCTTGGGAAAAGTTAGACTCAGCTTAAAGGGCAATTCAACTTCATTAACAAAAAATTAAAAAAACACAAAAATATGTTCAAACTTTTATAACCTGAAAAATGTTGTAAAAATAGGGGAAGTGGCCACAAAAAATGGGTGTTGTCAAAAAACATCGCCAGGATACGCGCTGCAACTTTTTTGTCCCTCTTTTTATTTCCAAAATGTTGGGAGGTATTCAGTGGTGGAAGACCACTGGCTGATAAAAGCTGCGGAAAGACCGAGTTGGCAGCTTATTGGCCCGTGTATGTGGCCCTCCAACGGGCTTTCTCAGATCGATATCTGGCCGAAGGTTGGCCAAACGTTGATCGGGCAGGACTAAAAATCAAGTCGGATCTCAGCCGCATCTGTTCGTTGATGTGGTCCCGTGATCCGACCGCCCTTATTCTGTGAATTATGATCCGATCTTTGGGCTCTAGGGCCCACGATCGGATCATCCCAATATCGCCAACCTCAAGGTGGGTATATCGGGGAGAGAGCCGCTCGTTTGGCGATCTCTCGGTGTACGGCCAGCTTTACTTTACACAAACTGGGAGTTGCATTATAACAACATTTGGGCGAGTCAGTTTTTCAGGTCAATCTATAAAGGCTGGAGTGAAAATATTCTGCAAAATAATAACCAGAATCCAAATATCTGCTTTACATTTCTCGAACTCTTAAAGTGATACTGACACTAAAAAACTTATTTTCAAAATATTAATCTACATGAAAAGTTACCTTTAGGTCATGTTTTTTGCTGATAGTTCTGCTTTTGTAAGTAATTGTCACTTGAAGTTCCTAAACCTGACTGTTTTGCCATCCTGACTGTCCCTTCTTAACCTGTCAGAGTTTCTAATGCTAAGGGACTCCTGCTGCACAAACATGGCAGCCCACTCATAGAGGAACAGGGTAGCAAGAAAGGTAATGTAAAAGAATCAGGCAAATACTTTTATGGCAAAATTATACATAGCTTTCAAAGACAATGTTATGATAGATAATAAAAAATGTTATTTTATGATGCCAGTATCTCTTTAAGCTGCCCATAGACTCAAAGATACCTTTGTATGAAAAGAAGATTTGTAAGACTTTTGGGCCATGTTTGGATCGTCCCGAAATTTTTTGTACCATGGTAATTGGTCGTTCAATCGATGGGAAAGGTTAAAAGATTTATATTGGCTATCAATAATATATCTGCATGAATTGCTTATCTGACAATATCAATGGGTGACTGTCAATACTATTTGTCGGACATAACTTTTGTATGATTTCTGTCAATTAATGGCCAGAACATTGTCTAATTTGTTATTTTTCCTACTTATTTTAATCTGAATGGTTAATGGTAGATCACTAGACTGAAACGAAAAAAGCGTTTGTCACACAAAGTATAAAATCTGCATGTCTATGGTAAGCTTTAGTCAGCAACTTTAAGGGGGGCTACATGGGACATAAATGTTAAGTGAGTTTGCCTTTGATCCTAAGCATGCAAGTCAGATTCAAAAGCAAACAGTTAAGTTGGCCATACACAAGACGATAAAAGCTGCCGACAAAGTCAATGTATAGGGCTCCCCCCCTACAGGCTTACCTGATCATTATATGGCTGAAAATCAGGCAGGCTTAAAATTGCCATCAGATTGAGGGCCCCACTGGTTCCCTGATGTGGTCCTCAATGCCACGACTGCATTACTTGTGATCAGATTGTGATTGGGCCCTAGGGCCACAATCGGATGAGTCCAATATCTCCCATTCAAAGTAAGCATAACAGTGCAAGATCCGCTCAATTGACAATGTCGCCAAATGTGTAAATCGAACCATCTATGGGTCAGAAGGGGGGGGGGGGCACATGGGTCATAGATGCTATTCATTCCAGCCTTTACATATTACATTTTTGCCTATCTGTATTAGAAACATTTTTTATTTTGCACAGCCTATTTATCCAGTTTTTAGACTGAAATGTTCCTTTAAAAGGGGTGGTTCACCTTTAAGTTAACTTTTAGTATGTTATAGAATTGCCAATTCTAAGCAATTTTCAATTGTTCTTCATATTTTAATTTTTAAAGTTTAATTATTTGCTTCTTCTGACTCATTCCAGCTTTCAAATAGGGGTCACTGGCCCCATCTAAAAACAACTGCTCTGTAAGGCTGCAATTTTTGCTATTGCTACTTCTTATTACTCTCCTTTCTATTCAGGCCCTCTCCTATTCATATTCCAGTCTGCATGGGGAAAATTGCTGCCCAATAAGCTCCTTTTTATCATGTCCAGTCATAAATACATATTGGTTGAACAAGAACCTTGGCTTTCCCCACATTCTATCACCTACATCAGGGCTGTCCAACTATGCGGCCGTGCCCCCCCCCCCCCGTTGTGTGGCCCCGCACATGAAAGTATTCCTGCTGTGTCTGCTTACCATTTGTAACCTTTAAACAGTATCACTACAGAGATTAACTTCACCCTGACCTGTTTAAACTTCAAATTCAGACTGTAATGCCCTGTATTCACAACTGTAATCCCACTGCGTTGTTGCCTTGTAACACCTCTATTGTTCACACCTAAATCCCAGACTGAAACTGGCCACATTGTTCACAAGGGGCACCAGCACTGTATGTATTACATCTTAAGAGTGGTCCTGATAGGTGTCCCTGTCTCCTGCCTGCCATATGTTCCCTGTGTGCCATACTCTGCCTTCCATATGCTCCCTGGGTGTGCCATAATCTGCCCGCCCAATGATCCCTGTGTCCCATACTCTGCCCGCCCCATGCTCCCTGTGTGTGCCATACTCTGCCCGGCCCATGCTCCTTGTGTGTGCCATAATTTGCCAGTCCCATGCTCCCTGTGTGAGCCATAATCTGCCTTCCCTATGCTCCCTGGGTGTGCCATACGTTGCCTGTCCTTCTCTGCCTGTGTGTACCATAATCTGGCCACCCCATGCTCCCTGTGTGTGCCATACTCTGCCTGCCCCATGCTCCGTGTGTGCCATAATCTGCCCCGCCAATTCTCCGCGTGAGCCATACTATGCCCCCTGTGAGTGCCATACTCTGCCTGTGTGTGCCCTGCTCTGCCTGTGGAACATAAACCTGGTATTTTTTTCTGTTTTTTTTTTTTTTTGCATTTGAAAATTATTGTTAGGGGCCCCAAAGGTGTTTAATCATGTGCTGGGGGTGCTGTTATACACAGGGGAGGATGAGGCATATGGATTTAAGGGTATGTCTTAATATGACTTAACTTTTTCACATATGAGTAATGAGTGATATCCCTCAGTGAGCAGAATTTGATTTTTTGGTGTGTTACCACCATTAATGTGGTCTTGTGGTGACATGGGTGTGGTTTAAAGAGGGTGTGGTCTAAAAACAGGGAGTGGCCAACACAGGCTTCCATTATCGGCCCTGCACCATATAGGTCAGAAAAATTCCGGCACTCAGTACCGCAGAAGTTGGACAGCACTGACCAACATTCTGTTTGTTTGGAATCCTGGATGATGCCCTCATAACAATTCAAGGTATACTAAGAATAAGGGCACTACTAATCCTATACAAAAAAATCTGTGCCGATACATTGGATGGGCCCTTATCCACCAACATTGATTATTAAACTACAAACGCACACCCTGGCCCTCCTGGAACTTGAGTCCCTGGTGCCCAGCAAAACGGGGGATCAGCAAACCCCTCAACAATGCGAAGAAAGAAGTTCACTGGCACACAGGTAATGCTAGCAGGGTGAGACCCTTGCTTTAAATTTATTTAGTGCGGCATGCAACGTTTCGTGGACAACCCCTTTAGATTATGATCTCAAAGTCAAAGGGGGTTGTCCCCGAAACGTTGCATGCCGCACTAAATAAATTTAAAACAAGGGTCTCACCCTGCTAGCATTACCTGTGTGCCAGTGAACTTCTTTCTTCCCATTATCCACCTGGATCTGCTTGGTTAATACTGCTATTCCCCTTATCAAATTTACTCATGAAGACAGAGTTACTCAGAAAAGAAATGAGAAAGTACGCAGTCCTTGGATGGGACTAACTCTGATATTGGTAATGCTAATGCTCCTTGAACTATGTATGTGTAACACCAGATCACTATGCCTTTTCATGGCTGTCTTTGTAATGCTTTTTTCTTCAGATGCTCTCTCACCTTTTACTATGTACATCATATCTATTTTTTTTACTTTATGCTCAGTAGTTGACAATCTAGATTTTTACCTGCATAATACACCTGACACCATTTTTTCCTGGTCCCCTAAAAAATTTAAAATGGATGGAGCTGGAGAGCAGAATGTACCTCCCCCTTTCCAGCTCTGTGCAGTAAGTATAGGATTGCTGAAACACTATGATGGAATAACAATATTCACACAAGTGAAGTTTTACTGTATATATTTTTTCTTAACAGTATGAAGGTGGCTTCTTTGGAGCTGTGTAGAAGATATGTATGCCATTCTGCAGGTACTGGATATACAGTATTACGTGGATATGTAGAAAGCTCAGAATTACGGGACAGCTTTCTGGATGAATAGATGCCACATCTGTACTGGCTAGGATAACAGTAACCAAAACTAAAGAATAAATCAGAATTGTTTCCATTAGGGCACTGCTTCTTAACCTTGGGTCTCCAGATGTTGCTGGCCTACAACTACCAGAATTCTTTAAAATGTATTAAAGAGGTAAAGCTATATACGGGCTCCAAATCGTGTCAAGTTGGTTGCAGCTCCCTTTACATCCCCACCTTTAATTTGACTCAATGAAAACCAACAACTACAAGGCAGAGCATAAATATAAAAAATATATATCATAGTAAGACTGATACACTAATACACCCGGGTTTAAATGAGTTTAACATATGAACAATAAACTATGTGCAACACCACCTCAATACAGCACTCTATAAAAATGCATTCAAACCTCCTCCACTGGTCACGCAGCGTGTCTACCTACTCACCAAACTCTATGGATGAGGCTTCTTTTTGAAAGAAAATATGGTTGTTCACAGTGCAGCTAAAACACGTAGATACACAGACCCACCTTTAATGCCACATTTAGCTCAACAACGCAACATGACACACCTTTTTTTCCACTGAAGTAAAAGGTGCTTCTCTGCCTCATGTTACACTCTGTATAGTTATGCATAGGTATAGTGTATAAATAAAGACTGCTGCATCTGTCAAGGCTCATTTCTAAAGTTCATGCAGCGCATATTTATTCACAAATGGTTGTATTGCCCATGTTTTTTACTGAAAGCTAAAATATTGCACTGTTGTGCCCATCTTTACTTTTTTTTTTGTGAATTCGCATTGCAAACGCATTTTGGCAAATGAGCCCACTGTGCGAGGTTGTTGTGCTCCTAAATAGTGTTGACAGTAATCTAAATTCGTAATTTGCAAAACTGTTTTGCGAATATTTTCTCCGCCATCAAAGTTGTGGCGTAACTCAAAGTGCAGAATATTCACAATTTGCATTTTTTGCCATATTTAAGAAGCTCTTATGGACATAAATAGAAAAATAAATGCAATTCTGTTTGCACATTAAGTACACCACTCTTATCCATCTTAAAGGTGTGGCCACACGGGCAGATTCGGGGAGATTAGTCGCCAGTCGACAAATCTCCTCTTCTTTGCGGCGACAAATCTCACCGATCAGCCTTCCCCCGGCTAAAAAAAAACATGCAAAGACCTATTCTGTCATTACACGCGTTCAAAAAACAGATTATGCTAAAATGACATCATAAAAAGCAGAGAAATTAAGCAAACAGTGGATTAAAATTACCTGCCCATAAACCTCCATCTGAAAAGCCTTGCTCTTAATTTGCTTCTTTAGAACCTCCCATACAACTTTCCCTGCCACAGCATACATACAGGACAATAAGACTGACACATTTGCATCTTCCCAGTGATTTAACTAAATTGCCAGAAGAAAAAAAAAGTATGCCAAATAATTGCACCTAGACTTATATGGGACAATTGGTCAGTGTGATCAAACTGTCCCCTTAACAGATAATTAAAGAATTTATAATATGAATGGCAGTCCCTGAAAGACAATGAAGGGCATGCTTGGGTCCCTAGACCCAACCGAAGGCTACAGAAGATTGCAAGTAGGACAGTGATGCAGCCTGCCTGAACAAAGGCATGTGTATGTAAATAACAAAAACAAACAAACAAAACCTATTATCCATTATCCAGAAAGTGCCGAACTACAGAAAGGTTGTCTCCCAGAGTCCATTTTATCAACTGAATCCAAATGTTTGTTGGGATATTTAAAAAGGATTGCCTTTTTCGCTATAGTAATTAAACAGTACCTTGTACTTGATCCAAAATAAGATACCGGTAATTAATGCTTATTGGAAGCAAACCCAGCATATTAGGTTAATTTAATATTTACATGATTTTCTAGTAGACAATGTTTGACGATCCAATTTACTGAAAGGTCTGTTATCTGGAAAACCCCAGGTCCCAAGCATTCTGGATTACAGGTCCCATGCCTGTATTACCTTTGACTAAAACAGTAAACAATGCCACTGCATGCCTTCATTCTATTCGAAATAAAGTGTCATAAATATGAAAAACTGTAATTTAAAATGTCGTGGATATTTTAAACTAGCATAGATGTATGATCTACTGTGAGACAAAATTTGCAGACTAAACACAAACAGAATTTGCACTGACAAACTTGGTACAAGTATTAATAAATTCAGTAAAGAAATATGAACATGGAGTTGTACTAGATGTCAACTAATGATTTTAAGGTATATCCTAAAAATAAAAACATAGAGGTAGGGTTTCTGTCCAAAGCAAACGGTGTACACAAAACATTACTTCTTATTGGTAATTTAAAGAAATTTCAAAAAACTGCTATCTATTTTAGAGCACTACACAGATCTACTCTAGCCAATCATGGAGACTATATTGCTAAACAATTGAAAAAGGGAAAAATACATGTATGGGACCTGTTATCCAGAATGTCTACGACCTGGGTTTTTTCCGGATAACGGATCTTTACTTTATTTGGATCTTCATAACTTAAGTCTACTAGAAAATCATGTAAACATTAAATAAACCCAGTAGGCTGGTTCTGCTTCCAATAGGAATTAATTATATATTATTAGTTTGGATCAAGTACAAGCTACTGCATCCCATGCCTGTATATTATATAATCTTTTAACAACTGAAAGGGCAATGACAGACGTTACTACATGTCACCAGTGGTTTTGTCGCAGCTACAAAATGCCAGAAAATACCCTGCCACAGATAACAATAGGCACTGTCTGCAAAAACACTCAAATCACATTATTGCTCAAAAAAAGCCTTAGTATGCATTTTTGAGCAATTAATCGTTTTGATTATTTTAACAGAAACAGTTTTCAGCATTATCTGTAGCAGCAACAAACTGCTGGTGACAAGTACTGAGTGCTAGTGATGTGCGGGTCAGGGTTTTCCTGACCCGCACCTGACCCTAACCCGCCATGCTCCAGCCCGCACTTCCGGGGTCCTTATACAGAATAGCGCTTCCGGGGTTCTTATATAGACCTGCCCCGCACATCACTACCATTTCTCTAAAAATCTACAAGTCTCTTTTTTTCCCCAAGTATCAACTTCTAATAGGTACTGTATATCACCTTTTTCATCCTTGAAAAAGGCCCAAATGTGGGCTGAAACGTCAGATTAATGTACTGAATAAAATCACTGTTTTGATGAAATGAACATTGGTGTGCGGGTCTTTGCAACAAATTGTATATATATATGTATATATATATATATATATATATATATATATATATATTATATACCATGGGATCCAGTATCTGGAAACCCGTAATCCAGAAAGAAGCAAATTACGGAAAGGCAGTCTCCCATAGACTTCATTATAATTGAATAATCCACATTTTCAAAAATGGTTTCCTTTTTCTCTGTTATAATAAAACAGTACATTGTACTTGATCCAAGATATAATTGATCCTTATTGGACTCAAAACTAGCCTATTGGATTTATTTAATGATGATCCGTTATCCGGAAAACCCCATACGTACGTGTGTCTGTGTGTGTATACAGACACACACATATCTATATATCTATATATCTATATATCTATCTATCTATATCTATCTATATCTATATCTATCTATCTATATATATCTATATATATCTATATATCTATCTATATATATATATCTATATCTAGATATATATATCTATATATATATATATATATATATATATATATATATATATCTATCTATATCTATATATCTATATATATCTATATATATCTATCTATATCTATATCTATATCTATCTATAAAGGTCCAAGGGTTACACGCACACCGTTGTTAATATGAAGATTTTTTATTGGAAAATCATTAGACATGCATTGCATCAACGTTTCGGTTCGGAGTTTAGAACCTTTCTCAAGATGCCTTGAAAGGCTTGTCCTGTCCCTGCACTTTGCTGACCTGTCTTGCAGGAGTTGCATATTTTTGCACTTGCACTTTTTGTCTGTTGTCCGGTACATCTATGTTGTGTTGTGTAGCACCATGGTCCTAGAGGAACGTTGTTTCATTTCACTGTGTACTGTACAAACGTATATGGATGAAATGACAATAAACTCAATCTTGACTCCATAGACAGATGTTTTTTAATTAAACCAAACTAAAATTATCATTATAAAAACTACAATTATTATAAAGACTATGTCCTTATTTTTAAAAAACTGTAAGTGACCCACCCCTTTAAGACAAATTAAGTCACTTAACACATTTGCTATAAAAATCCCACTGGAAATATATATGTATGGATGTTATTGATGTTTTTGATCTCTGATTTGCATGGTCATTAGAATATTTCCATCACATTATAATTTCTGATTTTATATTAACAGGCAATCTTCTGTCAAGCTTGGATTAAAATATATTTTGGTTGTACTGAAATTCTTATTGGTGCTTTCATATTGACTTTGAGATCATAATATTGTAGCAAGGTTGAAGGAGGGCGTTAAGACTTTAATTAATGAATCAAAAAAACATTGATGAGCCCTGGATCACATGGCCCATTAATTCTATCAATTGGAAAAGGACATCAAGCAGCCCAAGATGGCAACTGCCAACCCTCTCCCCAACAAAACCACACAACCCCATTAAGCCACAAGACAGATTGTGATAACTAAAATATTGGTTTTCAATTTGTATCTAAAAACCCAAACATCTACATTTATATGAATGTATTGGCTACTTTACCAATAAGAGAATATTTTTAAGGTCAAGTACTATTAACCAAATTAAACATATGTATTCATGTACTGTGGTAAACATTTTCCAGTCACAGTAGTCTAAATTATTTCCAAACATTGTATGCAACTGTAAATTTTAAAAATCTAACATTCTGACAACTATTGGCTGCCAAAGGATATTGGGAACTGAAGTTCAGAATATAAAAATGCAGGTTAAGCATTCCTGATGTATTTTGTATTATTCTTTTCAATCAATCAACAAAAACAATAACCAGACTGAAAAGAAAAAGAAATGTGACTTGTGAGCATGCTGAGAACCAGCCGATAAAATGTATTGCTTTAAGAGAAAGCAAAATAGTAATGCTTTCCAAGCATAGACAAATAATATAACAAAAAGTATTTTTGTTTTCTATTGATCAAACCAGACCAAAAAAATGTTTCAGGGTTTTTTTTTCAAAGGTTATAATGAAAACACAATTATGTAACAGTATATAGCAGGGGGTGTCCAAACTTTTTGCAACAAGGGCCAAATTTGGTGAGGTTAAAATGTGTGGGGGCCGACCATTCTTTGAAGCACTAGCGGTAGCGGTATCACTAATATTTGGGCACATTAGTGAAATGATCTGCCACTTGGTCTATACTGCTGCCTGTGTGCTGAAGGTGTAGTACGTCAGAACGTCTATTGACACCTTCATCCCTAAAGAAGTATGTGTGAGAGGCACATCACTACGTGCCTGTATGTGTCTATTGCTTACACTTAACACCAAATATTCCTGCTTCGGCTATGCGATTTCTAATCTCACTATGATGGCTGGCCACAATATTATTAATTTCCTGATGGAGGCTGAGGGCCGATGTGAATTTGAAAACGAGCCGCAATTGGCCCGTGGGCCTGACTTTGGACATGCCTGGTATATAGCGATCACTTGGGGGCTGTCAAAACTTGGCTGAAATAAACAGGCCTGTCCAATTAGTGGCATGTGCGCCAGATACAAGGCTCAGTCTACTGAGGAGCTCTACAGATGCATCATTTTAGTGCAGTTTATGCCTTGGACATGTAATCTGACAAACAAATAAGACATTAAATCTAATAAAAATTGGGCATCGGTGTAAATATGGTTTACCGGAGACAGTACCCCTGCTAAACCAATCGCTGAGAAAAAGATGCATATTACCACTGAGCTACGAGATTCAACAAAGTTGTGGCACACAGAAAAATTGTGTCAAACTCAACCAACACCACTTTTTTTTAAAGAAAGTATGTTTAAAAGATCATTATCCTTTTGATTGCAAACAAGAGGGATCAGATTTGTAGATGAATAGCTTGAACAATAGTTGACCCATGATAGGCTGCATGAGTATTAGAGCCGAGATGATTTAACAAGAAGATTAGCAGCTTGGCCTTTATTGATGAGCTGTCACAGAAGTGGGTGGGAAGACGCATCAAACAGGGAACATTGCAACTGCAACTCCCCCCACAATAATGTTACTTATTAATGGATATAAATATTGGAGTGATATTATAGCCTGACTAAATCCCTATGTCATCGTTAGTTCTTACACAGTGGAAACCTGCAGAATGACATTATATTCACAAACGAGGTCGACTTCCTGGAAAGATTTGTCAATCATGTGAGGTCTGACAACCTGCACACAGCTGTGGTTGTACTATAGGTTCCAGGAGTCGCTAAGCGCAAGTAGGGCAGAGTAACTTTCAACAGTTTGAGAACCGAAGGTCAATCAAACGTGATGTTGTGTAATACATACACATTCTGAAACAGGGATAGTTAGGCTTCAAAACAATATACTCACAATAATAAGTTAAAGGTTGAGAAGGTGGGCAGTGGTACTACCACGTGACAGAACCATCCAGGCCCGGACTGGCAATCTGTGGGTTCTGGCAAATGCCAGAGGGGCTGCTATAAGGTCTCATAGAAAGTCATTATTTAGTGGGCTGGTGGGAGCTGTTTGGGCCTCTATGTGGGCTGATTGGGCCTCTGTGTACCTGAAATGCCAGGGCCTTTTTTAATTCTCAGTCCGGGCCTGGAACCATCCCTTCCATATTAATCTCAATTCCCTCCCTCCCCAGGGTTTCCCACCTCGGACACTTCTTCCTCCTCTTGGCTACTGCTGCTACTCTCGCTGCTCTTCTCCGTATCGCTGCTGCTGGCTGTGCGGCTACTCCTACTCCTTTTTTGTCGCCAGTTCCTCCCAGGAGGTCCAACCCCAGTGGGTGAGACAGGAGAAGCCCCAGCTCCTTGCTGTCTCCGCTGTTGCTTCTTCTTCAGCAGCAGGTCGCACATTCTGGCCAGGCCTCGGGCAGACTTGCTGAGCTCATTAGGAGCTTCGCTGGCGGGGACGGGATTTCCATTGGTCTCTTTGGGCTTTTCTAAGTCTCCTTCACCCTCCTCATTCCCACTAGGCGGTGACTGCTGTTGTTCCTGTGGTGCTGCCGGTAACGGAGGTTCCATCATCATCATCATGACTTCTATGCCGCCGCCTCCCCCTCCTCTTGCTCACTGCGCTGGGTAGTACAACCAGAAGCAGCCGAACCCCAGATCTCGCGATAATACGATGACGTCGGCGAACCCAATCTGCAGGAAGGAAGAGTATTGGATATGAGTTCGGGTACGCGCATTGCTTTAGCCTACCACCTGTGTGAACAGAAGGTGCTTAGTAAGCTAATCGTTTTAATAAACCCGCATTCCCCAGACTCGTTTCAATTTCATTACGTTTAGCAAAAGCGGCCATTTCTCTTGTCATGCAACAGTGACCAACTTTATAAAGTTTTTGTATCAATATGCTTCAGATATTTACACTGCTTTGCTTTTAGGTCTTTTCGACCTGCCACAGACTGACGGCCACCTTCCGGTGTCCGCGCGTGCTTTCCCCCCCGGAAGACGCTAATATTGTTTCTTCGTTCCCCTTAGTCAAATGTCCTACGAAATGCGTTTAAGCAGCTCCAAGCCCCGCCTTCCGCAATACTTGTAGCTCTCGCGCTGGCTGGGGTCAGATTGTGTACTCCGCCTCCTAGCTGGGAACAGTCTAGAGCTCAGCACGCGTGCTCTATAGGGGTCAAATGAGGAGACGACAGACTGGAAGTGCAGGAACTGTGTGATGAGATCTAATTCTGCATTACTTCTTATATTGGTCTAGGCCGCATTGTCTCGCAATTAGAAACTATACAGTTCTGCCCAGGGTGTATGAAGAAAAACTAGATACAGAATATAATTTAGTAGATGCGCCCTTAGGCGGCGAAATGATGCGCAGATTGTTGCACTGTTAAGGAATAGACTGTGATTTTGTAATGTCACCTTGAGTGCTTGAGAACGGGGTTCCCGAATTTACTAGGGAATGTAAAGCAAATCGTCATCACTGTAAAAATAGTGTAGTAAAATGTTTCTATTTCAGGTCGGTGTAACGCACTTGACAAGAGTGAGCTTAAAGCTGGCCATAGAAACAAAGTTCCGATCGTTTGAATCCTCGAACGATCGGACTTCCCCATCTCCCGAACCTGCCACTAACGATTCCCATCAAATAAAGTAGTAAAAGAACAGATCAGCCGATGTTCTGCCCCTGACAGCAATCGTACGAAAGTTATGTCCGACAAAGCTGGTGACATCTCCGCTGAAAATCGTCCTATCGGCAATACATGCAGAGAAATTATCGGCAGCCGACAGAAACCTGGGTGATTGACCAAACGACGAAAAATGTCAGGACTCTCCACACATGGTCCGAAAATCGGATCTTTGCGTTTATGGCCAGCTTAAATTGGTTTCTTATTCAACCTGTTTCTAAAGACATACTGATTTCACCCTTGTGTCGGACAAATAAACGTCCCAATCTTCCGACCTGCCACTAACCATTCAGATTAAATAAAGTAGTAAAAGAATAAAAATCTTTTTTTTTAATAAAAATTATGTCTGTGAAAGCAATTGTGCAAAAGTTATGTCCAACAAATGCTAGTCATAGTCACCCATTGATATTGTCTGATAGTCAATACATGCAGAGAAATTATCTTAGAGGCACCATAGAATTTTTTTAAAAAAAATATTCAAAAAGGCAGAATTGCAATGATGCCCAGTTTGATGCCATTTTCCTGCCCAGTAGAAAAATTCATGCTGCAGTACTCCAAAATGGTAAACATTCTGTTTTTAGACTAGGCTTTTCCTGCCCAGAATGCTTTGGGCCAGGCTGGAAAGTGAAATCGTTGGCCTAAAGTAATTTACCCCTTCTGCATCCCTGTAACTGATTCAACAAAGCAGAATTGCAATGATGCTATTTTTGAGCCAACTTTTCCTGCCCATGCTGGAACAAAATTGATTTTATGCGGCATCCCTCCCTTAGCATAGATACTTTGAAATAGTCGGCCAAAAGTCTAGCCAGGCTAGAACGAGATGGATTTTATGTGGGGTATTCCTTTTTGTGCATATATACTTTAAAATCTGTGGCCTAAATTAATTTAACCCTTTAAAGCATCAGGTACTTATTCACCAGACCAAATAAAAAACTAATGCCACTTTGGTGCCACTTTTCATGCCCAAAACCATTTTGGGCCAGGCTGTAGTTTATGTAGGGTAACCCTGTCTATAAACTTTTTAATCTGTGGCCCAAAGTCTTTTCATTCTTAAAAACATTAGTTACTTATTCACTGACTGAATGAGAAACCAACTTCATTCTACAAATAAGAAACAGGTCGAACAAGAAACCAACTTTAATTTTTTGAGGGTAATAACATACCAGAACAGTCTGAAAGATGCCATAAACGTACACGTATTTTGAGCCAGTGGACTGTTTTTTTGGGCCACAGGGTGCTGAAAATATCAGGGCCTATTTTGAATCTCATTGCAGACATGGGGCAAATTACCATTTACATTTTTCTAACTCAGATGGCAAATGCTTGCAATGGAAATTACCTGGATCTTGCAACTGCATCTTGCAGTCAGGCATTTCAGGTCAATAACTGTCAGACCCTCAAGTAGGGCATTGTTATTTAGTTCTATTTCCACCAGATGGAACCTTAAATACTGTTCAAGTTGCAACCCTAGAAGCACTTGACCTGATCAATATCTGCAAGATACTATATGAAAAGCTCTAGCAAAATATAATCATGTCACATTTACTGCAACCCTTGGGTCTAGTCTTAAATATATAATTTCACAAAACTCACAGTACTGTGATCTCAAATGTATTCCAATATCTTAATTGGTATTACCCCTCCAAAATCTTTCCTACAGCAGATGTCAAATGATCAGGTTTATAGATAGATGAATGTGATTAGCCTGTGCTCACTCTCACACAGCAGAGCTGAAGTCAACCCAAATACACGAAAGGAGGCATCTCACCAGCCCCTCCCCCGACATCACCAGCCCAGCCCTGATGTCACTGGCCCATACCCAACTTTATCCGCCCTGCCCCTGACTGGATTCATAGAATTGAAAAGGTGACAACCCTTTACTTATCTCTATGTCTCTGCAGTTCACTTCCTAAGCCGATCCCAGATTCCATTCTCCCTCGGATATTTCAGCTACAACAGTTTTTAAAGATGAACCAGCGCTAAACAGCTAACAGCTTGAGGATAGACAACACATAACAAATTGCCTAATATAGTGTAGTAATTCCAAGGCTCTATGACACACCTTTATGTGAATTCACAGTTATTAGGGGAAGTGCTCTTTTTCCTTCACATTTTGGGGTTACTGTACAGGACCACCATCAGAAATTGCAGGGCCCCATATGACAAAATTTCCTGGGCCCCCTGGGCTGCACCCACCGCAAGCCCCATCTACAGGTCCGCCCTCCCCACCCCTACAGGTCTGCCCCCCACCACACAGTTAAAAAACAAAAAAAATATTGCTGGCTAGGGTTCCCACATGTTAATAAAAAATAAAAAGATATTGGTGGTCAGGGCCCCCCATAAAAAAACATTTGTGGCCAGGGCCCCCCCATTAAAAAATATTGGTGGCTAGGACCCCACCCCCACATTATGAGAAAATTGGTGGCCAGGGCCCCTTAAACGTCCATGCCTTCCCAAAGTCAGCAGCTCTCAGAAAGATGGGGGGCCCAGCTAATCAAGTAAGTGTGGCGTGGCCGGGCCCCCCTTACCTTCGGGGCCCCCTACAACTTTCCCCCCTGTCCCCCCCTGATGGCTGCCCTGTTGCTGTAAATACCCTTTAACCAATCTTTTGGAAAAGTGGCACCTTCTAGAGTTTGAGATTGGGTTCTTACAAACGTTTAAAAATCTGTAAGCCTTGATATATTTTTTCTTTCTCCAATGTTAATCCACCAGTAGCTCTAAAAGATGTACTCAAAATAGTGTAAAACCCTTTTAATAACACAATGTTTGTTAAAAATTACACTCACATGTTAAACAGCTTAAAAACACCTATAGAAATGTCTCCACAGCGCCAATATTCCGGACTTACAGAAGTCAATCAGTAATGGTTGCCGGCATTCTGTCGTGCAGTCCTGAGCACACTTGGATGACGTTGCAGTTTAGAAGTTTTTGATATTTTTTTTCCACTAGAAGACCAACATAGGTATTTATATTTTTTAGCGCATTGTTCAAAACTTTTTTTTATTCTTACTTTTTATATTTGGATTTTTTAATTGAATTCAATGACAATTGTGGTTTTATAAACTTGAAAAACTCTGATTTGTAGGTTTATAAACTTGAATTTTGTGAATTTACAAGCTCTAAAAACCTTGAATTAAAGTAATTGCTTGAATATTGCTTAGGACAACTTCCATTGTCATGAACATTCATCCATTTATAGATGATTGTTCATCTGCATGAACTCGTAAGCTATGAGATGCCAAAGTTTTACAATCACGTTTTTCAGGTTTTTTTGTGTTTAATAAATACCAAAGTTTAGAGTTTTTGTGCCCAAAAAATTTGAATTGTGGCAAAAATGATATGTATGCTATACTGTATGTACCTATAGGAAACCATATAAACCCATGCACATGTAGCTGCCCTTCTTTTCAACCTGTTGTCTTTCAGCATCATAAATAACACACAAACACAAAAATACATTAACACTAACACACACAGTTTTTGGGGTGGGGGCTTTTGCACACTCACAATACAGACACATGGAAACACAGAACATGCAATTTGAGAAGTGTATATGCACCAAAACTTGCCTCCAATGCTGTACTGTGTTTTCTACTGCATTATCAGTTCCACGTTGCTGCTGATTACTTGGTTTTGCCCGTAAGCTGTCATTCACAAATTTTGACCACTGATCTCGCTGTGCAATTATTTTTATTTATTAACTTCTAATTGTGCAGTTTTGTTGGTTTGGCACATAAAATTCAGAATATTTAGAAGAAAAATAGAGTGGCACACGCCTCTTGGAGTAAAAAATACTATTTATTAGACATTAAAAAATTAAGTAGCTTGAATGCATAAGACACCTAACGTGTTTCGAGAACACCCCTTAATCATAGGCTCTGCATAATTTTTTAATGTCTAATAAATTGTATTTTTTACTCCAAGAGGCGGTGTGCCACTATATTTTTCTTCCAGATATTTTTTATGCTGCAGCTGAGGAGCCCTGCATGATTGAGGGCACACCTGGTCCTCTCTATACTCTTTAGAGCATTTTGTAAGGGGTGTTTTGGTGAGTCTGTACCTTGTTATTGTGAACATAAAATGCAAGAATAATAGTCTTTTTTTTCATCGGCCAAAGTGTCAGCAATAATAAAAATGGTATATGATGTGAGAGATAAGGTGTTGTGAACTCCATGTTTTGAGACATACAGTAGCTGTCTAATTATTTTTGATTTGTCAAAATGTGTACTTTGTGATCTCTGTGTGTGTTGTTGACTTAGAAAGCAGCAGCAGAGCATGGCAAACATTCCATTTGGAGGACACTGGTGGTTTTCATTTATTAGAAATATTTCAAAGACCATATTTCAAAGATAAAGTTACGAAGGCTACATGCTGATCAATGGCAGATATTGAGCTGGCTAAGAATGCACAAATTCATACTACAGTATGGCATGTTTCTGAGACAAATTGGAGGGGCTTCAGATTTTGTTGCCTTCCTCTGGACCAACTGGCAGTTAGGCAGGTTAAAAAAAGTTAAAAGGATGAACTTGATGGACGTGTGTCTTTTTTTAACCTAACTTACTATGTTTGCAGAACCCATCCAGAACCTAATGCTAAAAATTGCCAGTGGAGAAAACATGATTACTGGCCAAAATCAGTGCATGATATCATCTGCCAGCTCCAGCTGACACAAATCAATAGGGCTCATTAATTAAGTGCACCACAGTTACAGTATCACAACTTTTGCTGTAGTTAATTTATGTATTTGATTAATGGATTCCATTCATTTGTCCAATTATGAGCAAAATGCTGCATTTTGGGTAAAAAATATGATGACTTGCACCTGAAGTTGCACACTAGGAGAATGTAATCTTTACCAGAATCAGAATTTTGATACATTTTTATAAAAACCCCTACATTTAGACAAGCTTTGATGTTTGGTAGTTAAAAGTAGAGAGACATAGTTACCCATTTTGGGTAACAGAATGAGTACTTTTCAAAAATATATGGTTTTCAGGGAGTAAACCTACTGTTCCAGAATTTTTTTGGCCTTGTAATCTAAAGTATGCTGTTTTCTGCCTTAGTGCTTTCAAAATTCGGTAATATACTGCCGGGAGTTTTTGCTGTACAGAAGTCCTAAATCACCCAAAACTATACATATCTGGTATTGGCACGTTAGAGAGACATGAGGCTTTCCAGACCAGTTGGATTTTCATGCATAAAATGAAATATTCTTCTGGTATAAATTCATATATTGTGAAAAATAAGAATTTTTCATTTTTGGAATTTAATGCTATAAATCTTTTTGCAGAGGTGGAAATACATGAAAACTCAGGCAAATTTAAGTTTCTCCTGAAAAAACAATTACCGTATATACTCGAGTATAAGCCGACCCGAGTATAAGCCGAGGTACCTAATTTTACCTACGAAAACTGGGAAAACTTATTGACTCTAGTATAAGCCTAGACACAACTACAGCCCTGTCTCCCAGCAGCGCACATTCTGCCAAAGCGACCCCCCCATCAACCGAACTTCTTTGCAAAGTTGATGGTGACAGAGAATTGCCAAACAGATTACTGTGTGCATTGTCCCACTGTCCCACAACCATGTGCAGAGGGTGCTGTTTGATATTGCCATCACTGTTAATCTTTCATATAACCAACAGAGGGTGCTGAGTGATATTGCAGTCACTGTTATTCTTTCATATAACCAACAGAGGGCGCTGTGTGATATTGCAGTCACTGTTAATCTTTCATATAACCAACAGAGGGCACTGTGTGATATTGCAGTCACTGTTATTCTTCCATATAACCAACAGATGGCGCTGTGTGATATTGCAGTCACTGTTATTCTTTCATATAACCAACAGAGGGCGCTGTGTGATATTGCAGTCACTGTAATTCTTTCATATAACCAACAGAGGGCGCACTGTTATTCTTTCATACAACCAACAGATGGCGCTGTGTGATATTGCAGTTACTGTTATTCTTTCATATAACCAACAGATGGCGCTGTGTGATATTGCAGTCACTGTTATTCTTTCATATAACCAACAGAGGGCGCACTGTTATTCTTTCATATAACCAACAGAGGGCATTGTGGGATATTGCAGTCTCTCCCCAAGTGTACTGTTGGTATAGGAATGATTAAAAGTGACTGAAATCTCAGCTACTTGGGTCAGGTACCGCTGACCCGAGTATAAGCCGAGGTAGAGTTTTTCAGCACATTTTGGATGCTGAAAAACTCGGCTTATACTCGGGTATATACGGTATATAGTTTTCCTAGGTACACTATAGATTTTCCCTCAGAAAATGCCCCTAAAGTGAGAGTTTCATAAACGTCTGGCATTTTGCGTAACCAAAATGTGAAATTCTGCTGGCATTTAAAGGGTTAATGACCTTTTCTTTTTTTTTTATAGGCTCCATGTGTTATTGACTTTGCATGGAGTTTTCATAATAAACTCCAGTAAATTGTAGTGTATGGTAAATACATCTGTTGTTGAAACAGTTTTTTAAACACTTTTTGACTGCTAATAACCACTAATGCTGTAACTCACAAAGTCTCAGCTAATATCAGTGTTGCATGAATAGCTGGGCTTCATAAATAGCTTTACATTTTGTGAAGGTGAGTGGCACTAAGTCTCATTTAACTTTTCTGAAATTGCACCCCCCTTTCTCCAAAATGGTTGCCCCTCTAGGTTAGTGCCTTTGCTGACTATCCATGTCATGCAATCCCAGTGACTTCATGTCATATCTCCTGGACTACTAGGCTGTGTCTCCTTCTGTTAATGTTATTGGGAGGTAACAAAGCTGCCAGTGAGAAATTGACTGCTTAGGCAAAGGTTAAGGTGGCCATACAAGGGCAGTTTAAAGCTGCCGATATCAGTCCTTTAGACTACTTTGGCAGCCTATCTGCCAGTGTATGGGGGCCTCTGGCTGGTCTCACCGATGTATATCTGGCAAAGATATCAGGGAGGTTTGATTTTTTTTTTTGGCGATCGAGGACCTCATGCCATTGGCGCCCATTCTCTTAGTTGTAATTGTTCGGCCAGAGAACCGAATATTCAGATAAACCTTATATTGCAGTTGGTGGGCATATCAGGGAAGATCTTGCCAAACGAGTGGATCTTATGGTGTATGGTCTCCTTTACACTACGAACTACCATTAAGAAGCTTGGGACAAAAACTGTTTTACATTCACCTCTAATTACTTTAGGCAGATTCATAGGTAAAAAAAGAACACATGAAGGTAGTATCTTTTTCTACAGTTACCTCCATGGATTTGCTAAATGACAGACAAAATTCACACCCTCACTTGCTACTAATGTTTTTTCATTCATTTCTGCACGTTTACATGGAATGTTGTGAACAATCAGAAAACAAATCATCATGCTTTGTCACTGAATTAAGTGATTATATATGTTTGTAGTATATGGTTGCTGGCACTGTGAGGTTTATGGCATACATGGCCTTAATCACTGCCAATGTGCTTTCAGGGTGAAGTGCTATGTAAAAATTCCCATCCTGCATGTCACTGTTCCCATTCAAAAGAATGCAAAATGGCCACACCAGTTGAAGTTTATATGAAGACCATAGAAGCCATTAACAACCTCAAGTCCAGAGTGCAGTTATAGACAGAAATCACTTTTTTTTACCCGTAATGCACCACACTCTGTCTCACTGCATCAAAACAATCGCAACTGCGCATTTATGTGGTACCAAATGGGATGCACTCATGCATGTACAGTAATCCTTTTGCCAAAAGTCTTCTGTGCAGGAGAGGCAGGTTAGATGCATGCATGCATGTTAGTAATTTTAAAAAATGGTGTAAATACGGGCAACGTTTGCATTTACTTTGATGCAAATGCACTTGCAAATCGCACAGACTCCCCCCCCCCATTTATCAATATTTTTTTCACGGAAATTTCTTGTGCGGGAAAAGACGCGATAAAATCGTGACAAAATCTGAATCGTACATTTTTTTTGGATTTGTCGATGAAACCTGCAACTTTTTTGGATTTAAAACCAAAAATGTCAATGGGACAACTGCCATTGACTTCTACATGAACTCGGCAGGTCTGAGTTGGAGTAGTTTTTTATTTGGACTTTTAACACCATCAGGGTTTAATAAATCTCAAAAAAATTCAAGTTTTTTTTTTTGTGGTTTTCTTTATAAAAGTCCAACCAGAACAAATCGGTCTTTAATAAATAACCCCCTAAATGTGGATGTGACACACCAAATGTTTGGGGTCATATAATATGCATATAATGATCTTACACAAAGAAATGCATGGGGCCTTTGGGCAGTCAGTTTGAGTCACTTCCTAGTCACAAGTTTTCATGCATGGAGCCTCACTCATATGCATTTTAGCATTTAAATTTTTAATGAAAGGAAATGTAAAATAATGAAAAATAAATTAGCATATGAATGTGAGTTTGTAATGCATAGTTTAAAACTGTATTTGGCAGAATAATATATAAGTACAAATAATCAATATACTTAGCTTTCTATTTTCTAAGGAGTTTGATTATCTTCAGAGCAAACACATTCCTAGCCTACCTTTATGAATACTGTCTTTACAGTTTCCCAGTACAGCCTTCTTTGTCAACAGGCATATGTTTAGGAGCTTACACAGACGGAGTAAAGAGTACTCTCAGAACTTGTACAGTAAAGTTCAATAAACTTTATAATAGCTACATTTCTTGCATTAAAGGCAAGCTCAAAGAAGCAAGATTGAGCATCATCCCATGACTGTTTTAAGGATAAATAATTTATTCTAAGATTACACAACACTTTTAATAATTTCTAGCACATGAAAGTTCTTTTTTAACAGTAAGCCAAAGTCTATGATTTTTCAGAGAAGGTGCTGTTGGCTAAATTTTAGTGATTTTTACAATTTACCTTTTTTTTAGGTGCCTTAAAGGAGAAGGAAAGGTTAAAACTAAGTAAGCCTTATCAGAAATGTTCACCTAAATATACCAGTAAACCCTCAAAGTAATGCTGCTCCTCTGTCAAGTAATGCTGAGTCCTCTGTCAAAAGAAACACAGCATTTTTTCCCTTCTATTGTGTACACATGGACTTGTGTAACAGACTTCCTGCCTTCAGCTTAAACCTCTTGCCCCGGGCGTGAGCATGCTCAGTTTGCTCCACTCCCCCCATCCCTTCTCTGCTGTAATCTGAGCCCAGTAAGAGACTCAGGCAGAAAGTGACGTCACAACAAGCTAATGTGACAGCTGCTATCCTAAACAAAGAGAGATATCTAGAGCTTTTTACTCAGGTATGGAAAAACATTCTACAGAATAAATATAGCATTCTAGCTTGCACTATTTCAGCTAATCTATTGGCAATAAAATGTCTCTGTAGCTTTCCTTCTCCTTTAAGGTACCTTATTGTGCATACTAAGAGGGTTATTTATCAGAATCCGAAATTTTCTCAAATTTTCTGATAACCACTCCGATCAAATCGCCATGACTTCCCCCCCCATTTATCAATTTTTTTCACGAAAATTTCTTGTGCGGGAAAAGACTCGATAAAATCGTGACAAAATCAGATTTTTTTGGTTAGGTTTTTTTTTATTTTTTTTGGATTTGTCGACGAAACCTGCAACTTTTTTGGATTTAAAACCAAAAGACTTTTAACAGTGAGTTTATAATGCATAGTTTATATAAGTACAAATAATCAATATACTTTGCAGCTTTCCTTCTCCTTTAAGGTACCTTATTGTGCATTAATGCATCAAGTACTAGTCCTGTTTTGGGGCCACTGTGCACAGGTCAATTTGTCCCCATTTGCAGTTCCCTTCGGGCAAAAGACCCTGGGAATCCCAGAGATATACTTTATTTGCAAGCAAGCAATTTTGAACAATATCGCAAACTAGCAAATCAGGGACCCAAAGTGGTTTTCCCAGCTATTTGAAATTGACACCACTTGTCCAGTTCAGATGCAGTTTCCTGATTTGCCAGTCAGATTGGCCCTTTGGCTACATGGCACTTGACAATTTGCATGGTACAGTTCACCAAGTACATGACATGTATATATATATATATATGTATATAGGGAACTATTTATAAAGAGCACAACAATATGTGGTTGTGACCTGGAGTGTGTGTAGTTAAGGACTGGTCTGAAAAGTAGGCTTGGCCTTCATTGCAGATCCTCATTAGCATACATATTTGTATATCAATTTTAAAATCTGTCACCCTTTGTTTGAAAAGCAAAAGCAAACATTTATCTGCCCTATAGGCTCTTGTTTAGAGTATTAATTTCTTCCTGTTAGACTAGTGTGTTGTTTAAACAGTCCTGCGTATTTCATAAAGCTGCTTCCTTCTTGGCTTTCAGAAAGGTGTTATTTTCTGTAAGCAAATACAACTTCACAAAACTGCACTGTTTGTATTTGCAGAAAAATGTTTCCTGAGAATATGAAAACTAAAATGTGGCTAGAGAACCATGTGTCTTATGAACAAATACTGGGGAAATGGTCTACGGTAAAACAGATTGTTTTGTAACTAACTGCTTATATTTCAGCATTAAAAGATACTAATGGAGGGGTATAAAATGGCAAAAGGAGGGATTTCTGTTGGTCCGGAAAAATGTAAAATCATGAAATGTATTATATATATATATGTATACTGTATATAGTATATGGGTGGGACCACAAAAGTTGGTGTAGAATGACGAAAAACTTAAAATCAGGGGATGTAAAGTTAAGGTTTCATTGTAGTTTGACTTAAAATAATGAAAACTTGTCACATTCTGCAGGAGTCCTAGTAAACAGCAAGAGGAGGATACATCACAACAATTTGCCACTGCACTATATATGTTTTATGCAAAATCATTCTAGAGAAAGGATATGATATTAAATGATGTCAATAGGTACAGTTCTTCTATGGCTTTAGTTCTGGAAAAAAGCATTATAAATCCCACCAGGGACATTTATTTTTAAGTTATACATTGCTCTGTTTTATTTATAATTACTTGATGATAACCTATTTGTTTTTTCACTCTTCATATTTTCAAAGGGCTTTAGTTTTTTTTTTTATGCCAAGATGAAGCCAAATGATCCACTTGAAAAGGCTATTGAATTTGACAAAAATTATATGGCACTGGAATCACAGTGCTGTATGCCTGAATCATTGATTTTCGAATGCTTCGAGACACAGGTGATTCAAAAAAATATTGTAATGCCATGCGCAAAGTACATGCACCTATTTGTGCTCATCTATATATTGTGGCTTTCATCACACTCGCCTAAGCTGGTGCATTTGTTGCAAGGCACTCAGATCCAAGAGAGTCTTGTATCTAACTCCTGCTTTGACCAGGCAGTAAGACTATAGCTCCCTTTTCATTTTGTCCGAGCTCAATTTCAGGGGATTGAAGGGTGTGTAAATTGTATATCTGCGTGTCTCCCCTACCCCCAAAAGTACCAGCTGCATCTTTTTTTGCACATAATTTACTAACCAAATAAATCCTTTCCCTACAGTATCTGGAATAGAGTTTTTAGCTCAACAATACCTAAGACATACAAACTTAACACTGGAAGTCATGTGATTTGCTATAAGAAAGTTACTTGAACCACAGGGAATAATCACAGAAAGTTTTGAAAATAAGAACGGCCAAAATACACATCATCTAATTCATAGTACCGGATATACTCGAGTATAAGCCGAGTTTTTCAGCATCCAAAATGTGCTGAAAAAGTCTACCTCGGCTTATACTCGAGTCAGTGGGCAGTAGCTGAGATTGCAGTCACTTTTAATCATTCCTAAACCAACAGTTCACTTGGGGAGAGACTGCAATATCACACAGCGCCCTCTGTTGGTTATATGAAAGAATAACAGTGCGCCCTCTGTTGGTTATATGAAAGATTAACAGTGACTGCAATATCACACAGCACCCTCTGTTGGTTATATGAAAGAATAACAGTGCACCCTCTGTTGGTTATTTGAAAGAATAACAGTGACTGCAATATCACAGAGCGCCATCTGTTGGTTATATGAAAGAATAACAGTGACTGCAATATCACACAGCACCATCTGTTGGTTATATGAAAGAATAACAGTGCGCCCTCTGTTGGTTATATGAAAGATTAACAGTGACTGCAATATCACACAGTGCCCTCTGTTGGTTATATGAAAGAATAACAGTGACTGCAATATCACACAGCCCTCTGTTGGTTATATGAAAGAATAACAGTGACTGCAATATCACACAGCGCCCTCTGTTGGTTATATGAAGGATTAACAGTGATGGAAATATCACACAGAGCTCTCTGTTGGTTATACGAAAGATTAACAGTGAAGGCAATATCAAACAGCACCCTCTGCACATGGTAGTGGGACAGTGGGACAATGCACACAGTAATCCTTTTGGCAATTCTCTGTCACAATCAACTTAGCAAAGAAGTCCGGTTGATCGCTGGGGGGTCGCTTTGGTGGAATGTGCGCTGCTGGGAGACAGGGCTGTAGTTGTGTTGAGGCTTATACTCAAGTCAATAAGTTTTCCCAGTTTTCGTAGGTAAAATTAGGTACCTCGGCTTATACTCGGGTCGCTTATACTCGAGTATATACGGTATGCAGAATATCACCCTTTTTATCTTTCTGTATTTTCTTCTTAATAACCTTTTTTCCATTGTTTTTCTTCTATGTCCATCTCTTTTCATCTTTCCCTATTGTAATGTATTTCCCATTTCTCCTTCCCATATGTAATTTGTCATATGGTTTCCCAGTTTTCAGTTTAATTTTCCTGTTCACCTTCCCACCTTCTTAGTACTACATTTTTTCCATTTGCACTTATTTTAGTGTAAATGTTCTATCTCCTCAGTTTACTTTTCCTCCACTAGTGCAAACTTCCCTTCCATTCTAAATCACCTTGATGTCATTTCCCTTCAGCTCACCATCAACCTTCCGTGTAAATTCTTTCATGCCCTAATTATATTATTTTCTGACATGTTTACATTTCTTTGTTTTCTCATTTTTACTGTTCTGTTAAATACCACTGAGATTTTAATTCCCTTCAGGTCCTCCACTTCAGTGTAATTTTCCATTCACCCTTTATTCTTCAGTTTCAGTGTAAATGACCCACAAACACCCTCCCCACTAATTAATTTCTTTCTTCCTTGTGAAGTGTGACTTCTATGTTTCTCCCTCTGTGTTTATTGCCAATCAATTGCTTTTTTGTTTGGACTCTCTATACTTTCGAGCACACCATGGTTATTGCTGTGCAATGTTTATATTTATCTATAGTCATTGGAATATTCACAGTGTTGCAGTGGTTAGCATATCTGCCTTGCAGTGGTGGGGTACTAATTTTGAGAGTTTGTATGTTCTCCCGACATTTGCATAGGTTTCCTCCAGGTTTTCTGGTTTCCTCCCATGTTCCAAAATTTAGAGACAGCTTTATTGGCTCCTGATAAATTTTTGTGTATGTAATGCATTGATCAATTGGCCCAATCAGTAGTACTTCCATTGTATTTAAACACATTTTAACTTAGCCATGGAGTGCACCCACAACCCCCCTATTTTGTATGTAATAGGAACCTTAGACTGTAAACTCCACTTGGGCCAGGACTAATGGGGCCAGGACTAATGTAAATAAAGTATAGTAGCTCTATGTCTTCATAAACTTGTGCTATTTAAATAACTAAATATGGCAATTTGTGTATCTAGCAGGAATGCACCGAATCCACTATTTTGGATTTGCCCAACACTCAAATCCTTTGCATGAAAGTCGGCCGAATACCGAACGGAATCCTAATTTTGATATGCAAACTAAGGGTGGGAAGGGGAAAACATTTTTTACTTCCTTGTTTTGTGACAAAAAGTCACGCATTTTCCCTCCCGCCCCTAATTTGCATATGCCTAGACGAATCTTGCTGAAAAAGGTTGAATCCTGGCCGAATACCGAACCGAATCCTGCATTAGGTGCATCCCTTGTATCTAGTATAATTAATTGATTGCTATTTTATTACAAGGCCTTAACTGCCCTTGCTCTATTGTTTCTGCTGTTTTGAGATTTCACGCAATTTAAACTTACTCCTGATCCTGTGGTAACTCTATGATGCTTGACAGTGAAACGATTCATTACATTGTTGTCAATAGCTTTCAGTGTGCATTTTTCTTTATAAATGTTATAAAAATGAAAAAAATATTTATAATTAAAGTGTCACTTATATAATATATTCCAAATGTAAAGGTTAAATTAGCAAAATCAACATTGCATGTCTTTTTGCAGTCAGGTGTTCTCTTTGCTCATATTTGTACTTTAATGGAAAACATCTTGTAGAAAGCATGCTGCCTCAAAAGTATTCGTGAAAGAGAAACATGCCTCACTAAAATAGCAGTTGAGGAGTCCAAACTTTGCCCAACATATCCATTGAAGCAGAGCAACTATGCAGACTTAGAAAAAACTCACAGTTATCAAAATGGTAAGCATCTTTTTTTTTTAAAAAAAAAAAATAGTTATGTTTGGATCTGTGAAATATTTGCCATCATTGTCTAGCTTTGAATTCACTGAATGTCTTTATATTGCCTTTGAAATACATGGCAGAAAAAAAATAATTGAAATGAAAATAGCTAGAAAGATGTTGGTATTATTGCATTTAAGGCCCAGTTTATAACAATATAATTTAGGTAGTTTTCAAACACAACAATTGTTTAGTGTTTGGTCCTAAATGATCCCACTGGTATATCTAAATCTTTTTGGATCTCATTCTATCAGCCGTGCTATTTGGTCAACCACTGACTGTACCCAAATTTGCCATCAGTGCAATCAATAGACAACTGCTTTGCATAGGGTCTCACTGTGAAATATATTTAGATCAATTTAACCTACTTTGCTTGTGAAGAAATTCAGCCACATATCTGATCATTTGTCAGTGAGCTGAAATGCCTAGATTTTGCAATTGATCACTGTTGGATCTAATTTGGAGTAAAGCGGGGGTCCCCAAGCATTTTTTTTTACCCGTGAGCAACATTCAGATGTAAAAAGAGTTGGGGAGCAATGCAAGCATGAAAAATGTTCCTGAGTGGTGCTAAGTAAATCCTGTGATTGGCCATATGGTAGCCCCATGTGGACTGTCAGACAGGGGGCTCTGTTTGGCAGTACATCTGGTTTTTATACAACCAAAACGTGCCAAAAATTTTCTCCTGGCGCAAAATTCTCTGCAAAAATTTGCCAATATTTTTCCCTATACAATAGTAGCAACATATATAATATAATGTTGCTTGAGATTTAAAAGTGGCTGCTCTATCTTTATAATGGGAGTTCACCAGCCTGAACCTGGCGAAGTACACTTTGGCGAAAAGTGTAACGATAAATTTCCGGATTTTTGCTAGAGAATTTTGACCATCGAAAATTTGCTGGTGAAATGGTGTGAAAGTTCTCTAGCGCTGAGGTTTTTGACTAGTGAATTATTATCTTCACCTTTTGGTAAATTGGCAAATTCGCTACGAACTGTCATTTTGACAAATTGTATTTTAGTAAATGAGCCCCAATGTATGTCACCGGTAACCTTTCAAATTGAGGTGCTCACAGATTGAGCTCGGTATGCAAACCTTGTATGTGAATTTAAAGTGAATGTTAGTGAATTTCACTTTTCCTTAACACCTTTTGTTTTCAGCATAGCCTTTTTCATTATACTAACTCAGAGGTCCCCAATCTTTTTTTACTTGTGAGCCACATTCAAATGTAAACAGAGTTGAGGAGCAACCAGACCCAGATTTACAAACCGAGCGCCCCTAGGCTCAGTCCACATTTGCCCCCCTCCTGGGCCATGTCTCCCTGCATCCCCTTCCCCATCCGTGTCGCCATTCCCTGTCCGCATCTTTCCTCCCCATCCACATCCCCTTCCCTGTTTGGATTTGAATGCAACTGGACGGTATGCCGCCCCAAAAATTCTGCTGCCCTAGGCTAGGTCCTTTGTGGCCTTTCCACAAATCCAGGCCTGGAAGAAACACAAGCATAAAACATTTTCCTCGGGGTGCAAAATAGAGCTTTAATTGGCTGTTAGCCCCTTTGTGGACTGACAGCCTACAGGAGGCTCTGTTTGGCAGTACATCTGGTTTTTATGCAACCAGCACTTGCCTCCAAGCCAGGAATTTAAAAATAAGCACCTGCTCTGAGGCCACTTGGAGCAATATGTTGCTCCTGATCCACTGGTTGGGGACCACTGTAATTAAACAATGGTTTAATTTCATCTGATTTTCATGTCTAATTATTTTACAGGATTGTATACAAATATTCCAGAAGAAACCCACAGTTAGACATATAAGGGTAAATGGATTGGTTACCTACTGCTGTGATACAAGTAATCCAAGTGATTGTATTTCTAGCTTTTCTAAACATTTTTATGCATTGAATATTTTGCCATCACTAGTTTCATGAAAAAAATGTATTTTATACCTTCATACATTCATTACAGTGATGAACAATAGCACATATTTAGTTATTTTGTAAATTGGAAGTAGATCTAACTGAAATGTAACTTAATTGAGCAAGGGTCTGACAAAGTCAGTAAGTGTAAAATCTCAAGAATAAGAAGAAAAAAGATTACCTTGTATTCCCCAGTTATTTTGAATTAAGCTATCTATTTTTAAAAAAGGGGTTTCACTCAATCAATTGTTAAACCAAGTAATTAGCCTCAAAATCAATTAATCATCATTACACCAATTAATTACCCTTCCGTGAATTCATAAAATTGTATCAAATCATGTGATTCTTTACCATAAATAAATTAAAATGAATTATGTATTCTTAATAAACCTCTCCTATGTTGACACAATGTGCTGTATAAATTCGTTATTGTATATAATACTTCAAAAAATAAACTAATCGATTGTTGCTGATCATCATAAGATCAACCTCTCCCAGGTGTATCAGCAACATAAGGATGAATAGTTGATTCAAGTCAGGCACAGGTTATTTGGCCCAATCTACAAGGTCCCTACCCTGTATATTGTAAGCTCTATGGGACAAGGACCTTTTTTCTCTTTTCTTTCTACATGGTACTTAATCTTATTTTTATTTTTTTAATGTTTGTCCTCTCTGTTTATACTTTTCTATAATGTAAAAATGTGCAAAGCTGCATATATTAGTAGTGGTATATAAATATAATTATACATATATACATACATACATACATACATAAAAGTTCACTCATCTATATAGATGGAGCAGTCTATGGCTATGTTATGGCTGTCCCACAGATATGCCTTTTGTATTTAGTCAACTTTATCTGTAGATATAGGCATTAAGTTAGGTAAAACTAAAAGAAAAAAATAAAGAACTGTTCCTATTTGAAACACAATATTGCAATTTATGTAATATGTAAAAAAAGATAACTTTTTTTTACTTTTCATGCACAAGTCTTAAGTAAAAGAAACATAATTTGGTCAATTAAAGCATAGATAAAACGTATAACTCATATCTATGAACATAAGATTTAGATAAGCCTAAATGTGTAATAGTGTATTATCATCATCAATAAATCCTCTTTTTTGTCCCTCAAAATAATGTTTAATGCTTAGTAAAACATTGTTTAGAAAAAAAATATTTACATAAAGGGGATCCAAAAATCATTTTTATTTTTTGTATAATGGATGAAAGTGTTATTCCTTTCCCCCAAGAAAAAGCAATCATCCCATGCAGAGAGATCCTGTCTAACATCCTTGCAGGATTAATTAGTGGCTAAGAGAAAAAAAAAGCTTAGCAAGATAAAGAAAATAACTCCTGTTCTAAAATATTTCACTTTATATTATATTCCTTTAAAGTTTAAACACACATTTATTAACTAACAGCATGCAAACCTAGCACATTTTTGTGGGCAAGGTGCTAGGACATAGCATATATTCCTCCAAGACTATGATTTTTAATGCATTCACAAGAGGTTTAACCTTCTTGTTCAAAAGATTCTGTCCCAGCTTTAGGGTTTCTACCTAAAATAATTTCTTGTATGATATAGTTCTGTAGCTTCACTGCATGGTATGCAACCACATGGTCCACAATTCTTTAACTCAGCATAGTCAGAGGGAGCCAATACCTTTTTATTTAAGGTACAGGTATGGGACCTGTTATGCAGAATGCTCAGGACCTGGGGTTTTCCACCTAAAGGATCTTTCCATAATTTGGATCTTCATATCTTAAATCTACTAGAAAATCATATAAACATTAAACCAAAATGCTGGTTTTGCTTCCGATTATTATTACTGCGAAAAGGGAAATTATTTTTTAAAATTTGATTTATTTGGATATAATGAAGTCTACTGGAGATGGCCTTTCCGTAATTCGAAGCTTTGTGTATAACGGATAACGGATCCCGTACCTGTAGTGATATTGGCCATAATTAGTTTTCTGTGTGTTTGTACAGTATATAAATATGCATTATTTGCATTGAAGTACCATATATTTTATCTTTAACCCTCAAGTCATATGGGCTTTGTATAAGATCAAGGTATTTTTTTACACAGCTACAATCAATCAAAAGACAATTTCCCTCCCCATTAAACAATGGAAAGCCATGTGTACACACATACACCATTCTCACACTTACTAACCCATATGCATATATGAACACATACGATTTATAATAGGAGTGCCCATACTTTACTAATGCAAGGTCTACTTTAATGATGTTGTCCCATTATGATCTACATCCATAAAATATTGTTAGCATTCTGTTCCTTGGAAATTATTACTTAAATATTTATTTATGGGAAAATATATTATTATTAATCAGGCACCCCTGATTTATAATAATAGTAATTTAATTACAGCAAAGTAGACTGGAGTACAGATTTATAATTTTTTAGTACAATTTATCTGTTATTATCTAGTATTTTTATGGCACTAACTGTACAATGCTACCAAATATCTGTATTATTTCTTGACTTTTTAAGGTAATAACACTAAGGAATATGAGCTGACACACGTTGTTTTCCAGTGTAAGTAAGTTTATATTTTCAATTTTGTTGCAACTTTAGCATCTTTTTTATAGGAATAATTATAATTGTAATAGTTATATGCTTATTCCTTTTTTGTAAAATAATGAAAATATTTATTTAAAATAATATATAGCATGCATTTTCAAAACAAACCCAAGTTACTGGGCTGATCTTGAACATTTATTGGCAATGCAATTCACGTACTTGACTAAAAAAATTTAAAACATTTATCGTGTTTTTGAAGAAATAATTAAATTAAAAGTTGGAGAAATTCCCCAAAATCACAGTTTTACAAAGTACACCAAATTAAGATTCTGTTTCCAGCATATTTTGTGAAAAACAGAAATACAGAAGAACTCTCAACCCTGAAAAGTTATTGTCTATTCTTTTAATTTAATCACTGGTAAGTGCTGCTTCCCATGCAATATATTCAGTTGAAGAGGCAATACTGCATTGTTTCTTGTTTTCCCTTGTCATCCCAGGCT
Source organism: Xenopus laevis (assembly GCF_017654675.1). Lineage (NCBI taxonomy): Eukaryota > Metazoa > Chordata > Amphibia > Anura > Pipidae > Xenopus > Xenopus laevis. The sequence continues at coordinate 69,447,756 of NC_054372.1, read as the reverse complement.
TCTGCAACCACCAGTTTGCACATTCCTGCTCAAAGGAAGTTGTGGGATCTGGGTGCATGGCTCCAGACATGTTATTAGGGTCACCACTTCATAGGAAAGCACTCCAGATAATACTAGAAATTGTGCTTTTATTTAATCACCAAAGCCATCATGGTTACTACACATCTACTTAGAAGTAGAGAGCTGGCTTGCTACGTTTATAAACAAACGAGGCAGTACTTCGATTATCGAATGGTCGAATATTCAAACGATTTTTAGTTCGAATCGTTCGATTCGAAGTCGTAGTCGAAGTAGCCAAAAAAAAACATTTGAAATTCAAAGTTTTTTTTATTCTATTCCTTCACTCGAACTAAGTAAATGGGCCCCCTGGTCTACTAGAAAATCATGTAAACTTCCATGATGTATCTGCTGTAAAAAGGTAATGTAAGTTGTATTTAGCAATTACATAGCAGATAATTGTCGTAAAAGGTCTCACAGTACAAGTTAATACATTACATATTCACTGTTCTTGCTCTGGTGTAGTTCCAACCAGGGGGACCATATTAAATTTTGTGGGGCACCCTCTTGCTTCATATGTCAGTTTTATATTTACCAAGGTTGGGGGTGGGGGGAGTGTTTTTTGAAGAATTCTCTTTAATCAGAGGGAGTATGCCTTCAACTATTCCCAGCAAACATATCTCTGGTGTACAGGCCCCAGGGAATGACAGGTGTCCTTTCAAATGACCCACCACTTCTGTCCAAAACCGGAAAATCTGTGGGCACTCCCACAATATATGGCAAAATGTAGCTTCTGGGCAATGACACTTGGGACACCTGGCATCAGCAGCTCCAACATATTTTTTTATTCTGTCTGGTGTGATGTACAGTTGGTGGGAAAACTTGAATTGTATGATTTTTTTTTATAGTTTTTAAATGATTTGCATTCTTCTTAAACCTCTTTCCAGCTTTCAAATGGGGGTCACTGGCCCAATCTAAAAAACAAATGCTCTTGAATGGCTACAAATTTATTGCTATTGCTACTTTTTATTACTTGTCTTTCTATTCAGGCCTCTCCTTTAATATTCCAGACTCTTATTCAAATCAATGCATAGTTGCTAGGGTAATTAGGACTCTAGCAACCGGATTGCTGTAATTGCAAAGTGGAGAGCTGCTGAATATAAAGCTAAATAACTCAAAAAGCCCAAATAATAAAAAATGGAAACCATTAGAATATATTAGGAGCCTGGTGTGGAGCCTGTCTGATTTTCTTTTAAATTGCTGCATGCAGGATGCAGGGGAGGACTGCTATCAATATAAGGTAAAGCCATACAGAATGTTACATTTTATTCAATAACATCTAAAGGGTTGTGCGGTGTGTTCATTACAAAATGCCAAACTTAGTTATTGTAATAACAGACAGAATTTAATCTGTCACTGCTCTGTGTGCATTAGCCAGGGTGCTCACAATTTAACAAAATGATGAGCCATGAGCCATGACAGGTGCCATTTGGATTGCTGCTGTATTCCCCTGAATGACAACAGTGATCATAACTCATGTGTTCATGTAGCCAGCCACACAATAACTGTACACTATATTCACCCAAGTAAAGACTGATGGTGTAACTTGCTGGGATTATTCAACTTTGATATAATGTTCTCTAGACTGCTGCTTTGGGTCCTCCCAAACTTGTTGCTACCCATGCTTGCAGAAACCATGAGGAATGCATACTGCTTATACCTTTGTCTGAAAGTGACACTGATATATTATTATTCTTTTTTTGTATAAAGTGCTGGCATCATTGCATTTGACAGCACTACTGAGATGATACATCATTCACACGAGTCCCTTCCACAGTGGAGTTTAAAATCCACTGAAAGGTCTCTATCACACACACACACACTATGATTAATTCTATCAGGAGCCAATTAACGTGCCTGAATATAATGCTTACAGTATGTACAAAAATAGCAGTCCATTGAAGAACAAGGAAATAAATTATAGCAGATGTTTGTGATATTCCACTGAAATTGCAGTTGAGAGAAGGAAAATTTAAATTTTGCCATATATTTGTATTTTCATTGTGTAACTTCTTGCAGTTCTAAGTATTTCCGCAAGATGGCAGAACTGAATAAGAAAAGCAGCTTACAGCTGTGCCTCTTGCAGTTATCTTTTTCTGGACTCTTTGGCTGTGTTTTTATGTATGTGTATTTTTTAAGCTGCACTGTTCTCATTCTACCTGCCATATGTTTTATTTCCACATTGATACCACCTTGCTCAGTGCTCAGTTATACTGCTATAAATCCATTTTTATGGGCATGTCAAGCTGACCCAGTCTCTTGCACTAAAAGTCCACTACCTATACTTGCCTAAGCATGCAGGACTGAAACTGGCCTAAGCAGTTGATAAAATACCCCAAACTGAATTCAATTTATTGAGAGATTAGGAATACATACGTTTTTGCTCTTCTACTGTATATATTCCAGTAATGGCCAGTAAGTATTTTGGGGTCAACATCTATTTGTTTGTTACAAGATATTCTTGGAATTACAGCAGCATAATTGGAACAACAAAGTTTTCTTGTGACTGTTACCTTGCTATGGCGTATAGAGGTCTTAGGCCTTAATACTGGACTGCAAAGGGAGGCTTAAACAACAGGCCAGATTCATAAATACATGTTGTTATGCTGTACAGCACAAAAGTACAAAATTTGGTGTAATTAACTGAAATCAGTCAGAGAAACCTCACAGCACTTTACTGATAAACGTTTAAGCAGCTATACAGGACTGGGTATTGTGTTAAGACTGTTCTGTGAAAATCGATACTGCTGAGCGGAGAAGACGTCATTGCTCTCGGAAGAAGACAGTCGGTGAAAGGCGTCAGCGGTGTTTTGAAAATTGAGCCTGCCATGAATATGCGCAGTGGACTGTAAAGGACACTGAGGGACCAGTAGCAATATACCGAGATTTTATATTGTTTTTACACACAATTTTAGAGAAAGCGTCTCTAAGTGCAATTTTAAATATTTGTTAAAGTTATAAAAACGCTTCAGCGCATGTCACTTTGTTTTACCCAAGTAAGGGCAAAAGAAGATTGAGAGTGGAGCGGATTACCTATTACATCCAATGCCTTCATTGACTCATGTCTTGTGAGTATAATCTACCACTGGAAGTACCATGGTCATAAAAGTTGGTTTCCACTCTACTATAACCATATATCATCTGCAGCACTGTTAGAAACGTTGTGACCTAAAGTGTGGGTTCTACTAAATCAAAACCATTTAATTTATTTAAGCAATCACTGTATGTTCTTTTGATATTATTTTTTTACACTGTTTACACTGCAAATACTTCACTCTACCATATGAAATGTTATTCTTTGTATAGTGATGGGTGAATCTGACCTGTCTTGATTCGGCAAAAATTTGTGAATGGCGAAAAATTTGCCAAATGCATTGAAGTCTATGGGCGACAATTTTATTGATGCGTGAAACCTGCCGAAATATTTGGCTCATCGCTATATTCCTGAATCAAGTATATATTTTTATAATATTGGTGTGTAGGCAGCTTTCTCAGGTCATTTTGCCTGGTAATGTTCTTTCACAAGTAGACAGCACTTCATGATGGAACTGCTTTCAGTTAAGATATTGTTTTTCCAACTCAATTTAACTGGAGGAGTCATAGTGGGACTACTGAGTGCTGTTCTCATATCTACCAGGGAGCTGTTATCTGGTTACCTTTACATTGTTCTGATGATAGGCTGCTGGGGGGGGGGATGATATCACTTCAATTTGCAGTGCAGCATTAAAGAGTGACTGTAGTTCATCAGAGAACAAGTCGCATAACTGGGGGAACCTGGGGAACCACAATATGTCTAGACCCAAGTCAGATATAAAAATTAAATATAAAAAAAATCTGTTTGCTCTTTTGAAAAATGGATGGCAGTGCAGGAGTCTGCTGGTGAATCACTATTAACTGATCTGTGTTTGAAAAAAACATGTTTTCCCATGACAGAATCTCTTTAAGTAAATTAGTTAAGTAATACATTAATTATATGCAAAAATTCTGACTGAAGCCTAGTGGTTTCTGAGGCCCATAAGAATGCCTGTTGTAGATTCCAACAAATCAATAAGTAATTTTCTAGTAGTAAAGCTGATATAGTGGTATTATCCCAAATAACATGAAGCCTTTATTATGCTTTCACTATTCTTGCAACCTATCAAACCTGATTTAAATATTGTGGTGGGTAAACTGCAGGAACACTGCAGACTCTTGAAGCTGCAAAATACAACAGGCTTTGCATAGTATTCCAGAGCCCATGAAAGGTAAATAACAGTAAACTGGTACAAATACAAAGTCAACTTACATCTGTCACTTACAACCTGGCTGGGCAGTAGTATGTCATCTCAAAACTGCAAACCAAATCTTACCCTAGGGCAGTACTTTTCATGAAACAAACCAATAAACATCATACTACAGGATATATTGATGATGATATCAAGTAATGGTGCCATACAGAAAAGTCAGTTAGGTGTGGCCTGTGGTAGCATTTTACCAAATATAAGTGTTACAGATTTTTCAGCAATGATAAAAATGAGATTAAAGATCAGTTACCATACTGGCTTGTCTTGTTGCTCAATAATAGGGCTTCCTGGACAAGCCAAAGTGGAGGGAGGGAAGCTTTGACCGGGCTAGGCAGGCTATAGGCAAATAAGGGGTTAGGATTGGTGGTGAGGAAATTAAGGAGGGCTTACCAGCAGGGTGTATCCAGGGGGAGAACTGGTTGGCAGCCATCCTTCTGGAACAGTCTGGTGAAGCAGCATCAGCATGGCTAGCGCTGATATTACAGCCATGCTGGAAGTATTGAGGCAGCAGGCAGAGAAAAATGGCCCTGCTTGGTTGCGGGACCAGTTGGGGAGCATTAGTAACCCCCAGGGCAGCGAGGTGGGTCCCCTTAACAGGCCGCACCGTAGATGTAGGCCTCCAGCGCGCCTCAGCCCTGAGGCGTCTGGCAACCAGCGACGCACGGCCAGTCCGAGTGCGGGAGCAGTGAGGGCCCTGCGGGGTAATGGGGCGCCTATTCCCCCATCGGCAGCGGCAGTTTCCAGGGCCAGGAGCAGCACCACAGGCCGCTCAGGAGAGCGGGCTCCTTCAGCCACAGCACGAGCAGGGGGGCGGAGCGCGCGCACCAGCCGCAGCTCAGTGCGGCGCCTCAGAGGGAATGGCGCCTCTTCTCCCCTGCGCGTGCTATTATCGGCGCACAGTTCAAGCACCACACAAGGACCCGGGGGGCATATACAGGGGGCCCCAAATGAACCCCCTATCACGCCAGGCAACGCCAGTGGGGCCCCTTCATCTCCATGCAGGCCATCTAGGGTTCCTACACCTCCTGGCCCTAGCCCCAGTGGGAGGGGTCTCGGCAGCCAGGCAGCAGCTGCAGCATGGGGGCATGATGTTGTAACAGCCCATAGCAGGGCTCATGATGGGGTAGCCGGACAGCACAGAGAGAGGGGGGGCCATCCCAGCAGCAGCATGGATCCCAGCAGGGCCCCCAGACACGAACTAAGGCAGGAGAGTTTGGGGAGAGACTCATCAGCGAGGCCAGTGGGGCGGGACCGGCTGGACAGTCTGCATGGTTCAGACTCTGACAGTTCCCAGGACAGGACCACGCGCCGCAGCTGGCTGCCATCAGGCTCCAGCAATAATAATACAGAAATGTCCGGTGCCAGAGCTAATAATGCAGGGGTGGTGCGAGCGGCTGACCGTATAGCAGATGCAGGACACCCAGACCAACGGCCGGAGGCTTCCCAGGCTGTTTCGGGTGGTGAGTACTTTGCGTTACCATTAATGCAGTCGCAGCGTGTAGTTTCAGCGCAAGCTGGACCTGGTGGGGCGCAGGGATCATTGTTGAGCCTGTTTGAAGGGATTAGGAATATGGTGGCATCCTGGGAGACCGCAAAAGGGGGGACCCCCACGGCGGCTACGGTGCAGCGGGCTTAGCCAGCCCGGCTCGCTGGCAAACGCGAAAGAAGGGAAGCCGGTATGCTTTCAATTCAATGAGGGTCAGTGCCGGTGGAGGAACACGTGCAGATTTCGGCACGAATGCTCCGGTTGTGGTGGGGGGCACCCCTTCGCCAGATGTTTTAAGAAGGGCAAACCAGGCAATAAACCTGCAGAGGGAAAAGGGGAGCACTCCCGTGAAGCTAAAGGGGATGGAGCGATGGCTAGTAGTTACAGCAGTCAGGCAGATGCCGTCTTGTTAAGGGATGGTTTCTCGCAGGGTTTTTGGATCCCTTTTCAGGACACACCTGGGTTGGATTGTGGGAAAAATTTACGGTCGGCATCCGATCATCCGGAGGTGGTGCGGGAAAAACTTTCTAAGGAGGTGTCGTTGGGTCGGATGGCAGGCCCCTTTGGGACGTTGCCCATTCATAACTTGCGGGTATCACCGCTTGGGGTGGTCCCAAAAAAGGAACCCGGCAAGTTCCGCCTAATTCACTATTTGTCTCACCCAAAAGGTGGGTCGGTCAATGACGGTATTGGCCGGGATCTGGCAACGGTGCAATACACCTCCTTTGATGAAGCCTTGGCCTTGGTCAGGAGCGCTGGGAAGGGAGCGCTGCTGGCTAAGGCCGATGTGGAGTCTGCGTTCCGGTTGCTGCCAGTACATCCGAACTGTCAACATTTGTTGGGCTGTAGGTTTGGGGGTCAATTTTACGTTGACCTTTGTCTGCCCATGGGGTGTTCCATCTCCTGCTCCTACTTTGAGGCGTTTGCTCGGTTCATTGAGTGGGTGGTGAGGTATGAATCGAATTCCAAAGGAATCGTGCATTATTTGGACGATTTCTTGTGCGTTGGCCCGGCGGGGGCAGAGCATTGTGTTCATCTGCTGAGTACTCTCCAGTGGGTAGCCAAGGTGATGGGGGTTCCACTAGCCCGCGAGAAAACCGAGGGCCCTACTACTTGCCTCAAATTTTTGGGTATCACTATTGATACTGTAAGGCTTGAGTGCAGGTTGCCCGAGGACAAGTTGAGGGACTTGAAGGAAAGGGTGACTGAAGCAGCTAGTCGGAAAAAATTGACACTGAAAGAGATGCAGTCGCTCGTAGGCAAGCTAAACTTCGCATGCAGGATTCTCCCGATGGGGAGGGCCTTCAGCAGGCGCCTTTCCCTGAGCACATCCGGGGTGGCGAAGCCACATCATCACATTAGGGTTTCTAGTGGGATGCGTGAGGATTTGAGAGTGTGGAGACAATTTCTGGAATCCTTCAATGGACGGCAGTTCATTCAGGAGAGAGAAGTGGGGGCGGATTCTCTGCAGCTGTACACGGATGCGGCTGGCAGCAACTGCTTTCAGTTAAGATATTGTTTTTCCAACTCAATTTAACTGGAGGAGTCATAGTGGGACTACTGAGTGCTGTTCTCATATCTACCAGGGAGCTGTTATCTGGTTACCTTTACATTGTTCTGATGATAGGCTGCTGGCGGGGGGGGATGATATCACTTCAATTTGCAGTGCAGCATTAAAGAGTGACTGTAGTTCATCAGAGAACAAGTCGCATAACTGGGGGAACCTGGGGAACCACAATATGTCTAGACCCAAGTCAGATATAAAAATTAAATATAAAAAAAATCTGTTTGCTCTTTTGAAAAATGGATGGCAGTGCAGGAGTCTGCTGGTGAATCACTATTAACTGATCTGTGTTTGAAAAAAACATGTTTTCCCATGACAGAATCTCTTTAAGTAAATTAGTTAAGTAATACATTAATTATATGCAAAAATTCTGACTGAAGCCTAGTGGTTTCTGAGGCCCATAAGAATGCCTGTTGTAGATTCCAACAAATCAATAAGTAATTTTCTAGTAGTAAAGCTGATATAGTGGTATTATCCCAAATAACATGAAGCCTTTATTATGCTTTCACTATTCTTGCAACCTATCAAACCTGATTTAAATATTGTGGTGGGTAAACTGCAGGAACACTGCAGACTCTTGAAGCTGCAAAATACAACAGGCTTTGCATAGTATTCCAGAGCCCATGAAAGGTAAATAACAGTAAACTGGTACAAATACAAAGTCAACTTACATCTGTCACTTACAACCTGGCTGGGCAGTAGTATGTCATCTCAAAACTGCAAACCAAATCTTACCCTAGGGCAGTACTTTTCATGAAACAAACCAATAAACATCATACTACAGGATATATTGATGATGATATCAAGTAATGGTGCCATACAGAAAAGTCAGTTAGGTGTGGCCTGTGGTAGCATTTTACCAAATATAAGTGTTACAGATTTTTCAGCAATGATAAAAATGAGATTAAAGATCAGTTACCATACTGGCTTGTCTTGTTGCTCAATAATAGGGCTTCCTGGACAAGCCAAAGTGGAGGGAGGGAAGCTTTGACCGGGCTAGGCAGGCTATAGGCAAATAAGGGGTTAGGATTGGTGGTGAGGAAATTAAGGAGGGCTTACCAGCAGGGTGTATCCAGGGGGAGAACTGGTTGGCAGCCATCCTTCTGGAACAGTCTGGTGAAGCAGCATCAGCATGGCTAGCGCTGATATTACAGCCATGCTGGAAGTATTGAGGCAGCAGGCAGAGAAAAATGGCCCTGCTTGGTTGCGGGACCAGTTGGGGAGCATTAGTAACCCCCAGGGCAGCGAGGTGGGTCCCCTTAACAGGCCGCACCGTAGATGTAGGCCTCCAGCGCGCCTCAGCCCTGAGGCGTCTGGCAACCAGCGACGCACGGCCAGTCCGAGTGCGGGAGCAGTGAGGGCCCTGCGGGGTAATGGGGCGCCTATTCCCCCATCGGCAGCGGCAGTTTCCAGGGCCAGGAGCAGCACCACAGGCCGCTCAGGAGAGCGGGCTCCTTCAGCCACAGCACGAGCAGGGGGGCGGAGCGCGCGCACCAGCCGCAGCTCAGTGCGGCGCCTCAGAGGGAATGGCGCCTCTTCTCCCCTGCGCGTGCTATTATCGGCGCACAGTTCAAGCACCACACAAGGACCCGGGGGGCATATACAGGGGGCCCCAAATGAACCCCCTATCACGCCAGGCAACGCCAGTGGGGCCCCTTCATCTCCATGCAGGCCATCTAGGGTTCCTACACCTCCTGGCCCTAGCCCCAGTGGGAGGGGTCTCGGCAGCCAGGCAGCAGCTGCAGCATGGGGGCATGATGTTGTAACAGCCCATAGCAGGGCTCATGATGGGGTAGCCGGACAGCACAGAGAGAGGGGGGGCCATCCCAGCAGCAGCATGGATCCCAGCAGGGCCCCCAGACACGAACTAAGGCAGGAGAGTTTGGGGAGAGACTCATCAGCGAGGCCAGTGGGGCGGGACCGGCTGGACAGTCTGCATGGTTCAGACTCTGACAGTTCCCAGGACAGGACCACGCGCCGCAGCTGGCTGCCATCAGGCTCCAGCAATAATAATACAGAAATGTCCGGTGCCAGAGCTAATAATGCAGGGGTGGTGCGAGCGGCTGACCGTATAGCAGATGCAGGACACCCAGACCAACGGCCGGAGGCTTCCCAGGCTGTTTCGGGTGGTGAGTACTTTGCGTTACCATTAATGCAGTCGCAGCGTGTAGTTTCAGCGCAAGCTGGACCTGGTGGGGCGCAGGGATCATTGTTGAGCCTGTTTGAAGGGATTAGGAATATGGTGGCATCCTGGGAGACCGCAAAAGGGGGGACCCCCACGGCGGCTACGGTGCAGCGGGCTTAGCCAGCCCGGCTCGCTGGCAAACGCGAAAGAAGGGAAGCCGGTATGCTTTCAATTCAATGAGGGTCAGTGCCGGTGGAGGAACACGTGCAGATTTCGGCACGAATGCTCCGGTTGTGGTGGGGGGCACCCCTTCGCCAGATGTTTTAAGAAGGGCAAACCAGGCAATAAACCTGCAGAGGGAAAAGGGGAGCACTCCCGTGAAGCTAAAGGGGATGGAGCGCTGGCTAAGTAGTTACAGCAGTCAGGCAGATGCCGTCTTGTTAAGGGATGGTTTCTCGCAGGGTTTTGGATCCCTTTTCAGGACACACCTGGGTTGGATTGTGGGAAAAATTTACGGTCGGCATCCGATCATTCCGGAGGTGGTGCGGGAAAAACTTTCTAAGGAGGTGTCGTTGGGTCGGATGGCAGGCCCCTTTGGGACGTTGCCCATTCATAACTTGCGGGTATCACCGCTTGGGGTGGTCCCAAAAAAGGAACCCGGCAAGTTCCGCCTAATTCACTATTTGTCTCACCCAAAAGGTGGGTCGGTCAATGACGGTATTGGCCGGGATCTGGCAACGGTGCAATACACCTCCTTTGATGAAGCCTTGGCCTTGGTCAGGAGCGCTGGGAAGGGAGCGCTGCTGGCTAAGGCCGATGTGGAGTCCTGCGTTCCGGTTGCTGCCAGTACATCCGAACTGTCAACATTTGTTGGGGCTGTAGGTTTGGGGGTCAATTTTACGTTGACCTTTGTCTGCCCATGGGGTGTTCCATCTCCTGCTCCTACTTTGAGGCGTTTGCTCGGTTCATTGAGTGGGTGGTGAGGTATGAATCGAATTCCAAAGGAATCGTGCATTATTTGGACGATTTCTTGTGCGTTGGCCCGGCGGGGGCAGAGCATTGTGTTCATCTGCTGAGTACTCTCCAGTGGGTAGCCAAGGTGATGGGGGTTCCACTAGCCCGCGAGAAAACCGAGGGCCCTACTACTTGCCTCAAATTTTTGGGTATCACTATTGATACTGTAAGGCTTGAGTGCAGGTTGCCCGAGGACAAGTTGAGGGACTTGAAGGAAAGGGTGACTGAAGCAGCTAGTCGGAAAAAATTGACACTGAAAGAGATGCAGTCGCTCGTAGGCAAGCTAAACTTCGCATGCAGGATTCTCCCGATGGGGAGGGCCTTCAGCAGGCGCCTTTCCCTGAGCACATCCGGGGTGGCGAAGCCACATCATCACATTAGGGTTTCTAGTGGGATGCGTGAGGATTTGAGAGTGTGGAGACAATTTCTGGAATCCTTCAATGGACGGCAGTTCATTCAGGAGAGAGAAGTGGGGGCGGATTCTCTGCAGCTGTACACGGATGCGGCTGGCAGCACAGGTTTTGGGGCGTACTGGGCCGGTCAGTGGTGCGCTGAACCTTGGCCCGCAAGCTGGGCAACATGTGGCCTAATAAGAAACGTGGCCTTCTTGGAGCTGTTCCCAATCCTGGTGGCGGTGGAGTTGTGGGGCAAGGATTTTGCCAATCGGAAAGTGCTGTTTAATTCTGACAACATGGCGGTGGTGTCTGCAATTAATAGCTTGTCGGCATCTTCGCTGCCGGTTTTGGCGTTGCTGCGGTGGCTGGTGCTACGCTGTTTAGAGCTTAACATCTGCTTTAAAGCGGCGCATGTGGAGGGGTGCAGGAATGTGATAGCAGACTCTTTGTCTCGTTTCCAGTGGGACCGATTTCGGACTGTGGCCCCTGCAGCAGAGAACGTCGGCTGTCGTTGCCCGGCTTGGCTCTGGACCGTGGGACAGAAATTTTGGGGTCGGTGATTTCAGAGGCCCTGGCTCCAACAACATGGTTGGCATATCGGAAGGTTTGGAGACTGTGGGAGGAGTTGGGCATCGGCTCTGTGGTTCAGGAGGAGGTGCGTTTGGAGACTCTTCTGTGGTTTCTTTGCAGGAGAATTCACCAGGGCTGTTCTGGGTCTACGGTGGGTAGGGATCTATCTGCCTTGTCATTTTTGTTTAAGCTGCAAGGTGTCAGAGATCTGACAAAGCATTTTTTAGTTCAGTTGGTACGCAGGGGTATTCGGAGGAACACCAGGGTTAAGGATGGGCGTCGACCTTTGTCTTACGAATTGTTGGGATGCATTTTTCAGACTTTGAAAACGGTCTGTGCGACAGAAGGGGAAGTGCTGCTATTTAAAGTCGCATTTGCATTAGCGTTTTTTGGTGCTTTTCGGGTCGGGGAACTGGTTAGTGCAAGCAAAGCACGCCCAGGTGGAATTATGGTGGGTGATGTTAAGTCATTTGAGAGTCGGGTGGAGATTTGGCTGAGGAGATCGAAGACAGATCAACGAGAAAAAGGGGCGTTAGTTCCTCTGGAGGCCATCGGGGGGGAACTCTGCCCAGTTCACCTAACACGCCAATTTTCATTGAGTCGGGGGGATTCCCCGGGCCCCTTTCTTCAGCATGTGAATGGGTCCCGCTAACCCGATACCAATTCTTTTTTATTTTGCGTAAAACCTTGGGGGAGTTGGGTCTTAATCCGATGGAGTTTGGAACTCACTCTTTTCGTATTGGGGCGGCCACGGAGGCGGCTCGACTAGGTTTGTCGAACAGCTCCATCAGGCGTATTGGCAGGTGGGAGTCTGCAAGTTTTAATTCTTATGTGCGTTTGCATAAGCTGTGATGCTGTTTCTCCCCCTCCCCCCTCCCCTATCCCCATTTCTTTCTTTTGTGGTTCTCGTTTCAGGTTCATCCAGAGTGTTGATTTGGATCATGGGTGATTCATACATCGGCTGAAAAATCGCCGGCCAGGACCACTATTGGGTCTCCGTTCGGAGGAGGTGGTGATACAATGGATGGGGATTGGTGGCATGCGCTGGGAGCAGGTATTGCTCAAATTTTCAGGACAGGTCAGGATCGCTACACCACCGGACGTATTGGTGGTACATTGTGGGGGAAACGATCTGGGTCGTGTGTCCCAGAGGGAGCTGATTCGAGTCATGCGACATGATTTGGAGCGGATCCTTCAACTAGCGCCCAAGGTGAAAAATGTTTTCTCTGAAATGGTGGGCAGGGTTCAGTGGAGGTTCGCACAAAGTCGCAGAGTAGTTAACAAACAGACAGCTAGTGCCATTCGAAAGATGGGGGGGTTTGTGGTTCGTCATAAATGGATACCCGCTGGGGAACCAGTGTATTATTTAAAAGATGGCGTTCACTTGAGCGAGGTGGCTTTGGACATCTTTATAGTCGGGCTTCAGGATGGAATTGAGAGGGCGTTCAGCGAGTGTGTGGTGGAGCCCGGCCAGCTCAAGGGGTCAAGCGGCCCGGGCCGTGGCGGGGGAATGCTTGCCAGTGTGGGGTAATGGGGCTGTAGTACCCTATCTGTGGTGGGTTAATGCCTCTCCGGGTAAGGGCCCCGGGTGGTAAGTTAAGTGAGGCCATCTGCCACTACTTGCCCATCCAAGGGCAGCGCCCTGGTGGCCGGCATGGCAGTGGGCTCGGTCACTCAGTGGAGTAACCTGTGAGGCAAGCATTCCCACGATTTACTGTTATATTACAGTTATGTATGGTTATTTACATTTATTAATGTTTAATAAAGCTGCGGCCTTTAAATTCCATCCTGGGCTTCAAGTGTCTTTATTGTTCATGAGGAGTTGTATGTGTGGGGAAGATCAGTGGAACAGGGTAAGACGGTGGCCTTAACACTGCCCGGGTCATAGGGCTTCCTGGACAAGCCAAAGTGGAGGGAGGGAAGCTTTGACCGGGCTAGGCAGGCTATAGGCAAATAAGGGGTTAGGATTGGTGGTGAGGAAATTAAGGAGGGCTTACCAGCAGGGTGTATCCAGGGGGAGAACTGGTTGGCAGCCATCCTTCTGGAACAGTCTGGTGAAGCAGCATCCCGCCCTCCCGCCCCCTTTTTTGACTAGTGAAGGGTATCAGCAAGTTCATTTGCCAACTAGTTGACGAGAGGAATGGTGGGCGGGGGAATGCTTGCCAGTGTGGGGTAATGGGGCTGTAGTACCCTATCTGTGGTGGGTTAATGCCTCTCCGGGTAAGGGCCCCGGGTGGTAAGTTAAGTGAGGCCATCTGCCACTACTTGCCCATCCAAGGGCAGCGCCCTGGTGGCCGGCATGGCAGTGGGCTCGGTCACTCAGTGGAGTAACCTGTGAGGCAAGCATTCCCATGATTTACTGTTATATTACAGTTATGTATGGTTATTTACATTTATTAATGTTTAATAAAGCTGCGGCCTTTAAATTCCATCCTGGGATTCAAGTGTCTTTATTGTTCATGAGGAGTTGTATGTGTGGGGAAGATCAGTGGAACAGGGTAAGACGGTGGCCTTAACACTGCCCGGGTCATTGGTCTCCCATAAGCATTTTCATAAAATCGATCAGTTTGGTACAAAAGTTAGGTATTATTAAACCAACAAGATATTTTCTGCCTTGCAAATCACCACCCATAGATAAGTCTACTCTGCTTTAACACTTTTCCTCTCATTAGTTAGATATTTTGTGTATTGTGGGTAGTCCCACTAAATGTGATATCCCGTGTTCTTGATTGTACAATAGAAATTACTTAGACCCTTGCCGCATACAGTATATGTGTAAAACATGGACATTTGGAAACAATGTGTATTACAGTGTGTATTACAGGTTTCACTTAAGATATACTGTAGGAGCTAGGGGAGATGGTAACCTCTTTACTATAACAGCTCTTTATCTCTTCTTAACCCCTGATACCAGCTGGTAAGAGGCAGAGTTAGTATCAGTACACAGAATGGTCCATAAATTCTTTACAATTAATAAAGGACTATTAAATAAAAAGAATAGGCAGAAATCATTTTCATTACGAGCCATCTTATTTGGCTCACAATGGACAAAGGTGTATACAGTCCCTATAAGGGATTATTTATGGCAAAGGTCAACACCTCAGGACCCAGTATTGAATATCTAACTAATGCAAAAGTGCCATCCCTAGGACAAGATATCCAAGAGTCAAGACTCTTGCTTTATTGTTTATGGGAGCAACCTAACTTCCAACGCTCTGTCATGCTGTGATGAATTATTCCAGTATGTTTGGTTTTCTGTAGCTCCAGAAATAGTCATTTCAATGCAAAGTGCTGTCCCCAGTACTGTATATCAGATCCAACATATTACAAATCCTCAGTAAACAAAAATTCAATACTGCGGAGTAAGAATTAAGCAGGGCCTTAAGCTTTTTATTCATACATTTTATTTGACCCTTTTTTCTGAGGAAATAAAACTTGAACACAAAGGTGTATACAGTTTGATTGCTTAGTTTAAATTTACATAGTACATTAAACATACAGAGAACAACTAGTGATGGGCGAATTTGCGCTGTTTTGCGTTGCCGAAAAATTTGTGAATTTCCCGTGAAATTGGTGGCGAATCGCGCAAATTCGCACCTGGCGAATAAATTCGCCCATCACTAAGAACAACCAATAAGTACAGAGAACAACCAATAAGTCCAGGAATGTTAAAAAAAAGAACTGAAAGGGACTTCTAAATCATGTTTTTATGCATTGTGTACCTACTGAGCTGCTTTCGCTCATTGTACAGGATTGTAATGTTTATCCTTTTGTCAATAAAAATTGTTGGAAATTAAATCATGTTTTTAAATTTTAACAATTGGGTCAAAAATCTTAAACTGTAACGGTATCAGTTTAAAAACTTGAAATGTTAAATGCGGAAAAATTTTTCATAGATCCAGTGAACAGCATATAATAATATTGTGTAGTTCATGGTGTCATTTTGTGTGAGAATAGTGGCTATAACTTGTGTATATATGTTATGTTCTCAGTGTTGGAAGCATGGAACTAAGCATTGTTCATCTATCATGTAGTTATATATAGGGGTTGTATGTATTGTACACGCAACTGAATATGGGAATTCCACTATTTAACACAGCCAGGTAAATTCAGACATTAAACAATAGTGCCACTGCTTACTTCAAGTTCTCGAGCACATTCATTTTGTAGACAAGTGGGGGGGATACATGCAGGCAGTTTATGTCATATGGGAGGTTGGCACTGAACTTTGTTTGTCCATAAAGAGCATGGACTAAAGGTGGCCATACACAGACAGAGTCCGTAGCTTATTGGGCAGTTTATGAGGCCTTCAGTAGGGCCAGATATTGAAAAGGCTGATTTAAAAATACTCAATCTGACCACCCGAAGTCACCCATGGGTCAATGTCTAGGGTGGTCACTTCAGGGGTGCAGTGCAGATGTGTACTATATAGGGATGGGCAAATTTTTTTAGCCTTGTTCCGCCATGAAAATTCCGCCCATAGACTTGTATGGCGCGCTTCAGAAAAATTTGGATGCCCATAGGGGCAAATTCACTAAGATTCGAAGTTGCGCCAGGCGCAACTTCGCCGCACTTCGCCAGGCGTATTTTCGCCAGCGCTCCGCAAATTCACTAAAATCCGAAGTTGCGCACAGGGGTAGCGTAAGTGCGGCGAAGTTGCGCTAGCGTTGATTCGCTAAGTGAAGCGAAGTTACGCTAGCGAAGGTTAATTTGCATACGGCGCCAAATTCAAATTTCAATGGAGGAATACGTATCAGCACTACAAATGCCTAGAAAACCTTCAAAACATCAAATAAAAATTTTATTTTGCCCTACACATGTGCCCACTGTATAGGTAAGTTGCCATGAGTCAGGAAATGTAGGGGGGAAGGAGGGGAGCCCCAAAAAATTTTTCGATCTTTTTCAGCCTATCACCCATAATGTAGAAAACACGCCAGCGTTTTTTGGGACTTAGAAAAAATTTTGACTTTTTTTGAAGCAATCCCTATCTACTCTATTGCGCTTCGCCTGGTCTGAGGTGGCGAAGGAAGTCTAGCGTAAAAGGTAGCGTTCAGTACACTGCGCGCGTTAGTGAATTTGCGTAGTTACGTCCGTAGCAAAAATTCGCCAGGCGTAAGGGTGCGAAGTAACACTAGCGAATCTACGCCAGCGTTCGTTAGTGAATTTGCGCAGTAACGAAAATGCCAAACGCTAGCGAATTAATGCTAGTCTTCGGCGCTTAGTGAATTTGCCCCATAGACTTTAATGGGCGTCGGCGACATTTTGATGGCGGCAAATTTTTGCCGAAACGAAAAGGGTCAAATTCGCCCAAGCCGTAGAAAATCAGTAGTTTCTTTTTTATTTTCACATCCCTAGTTCATTCCCCGTTCCTAGTGATGAGTTGAAGAGTAGGGGGTGCCTCCCTCCTACTGGTTTGGCACATGGACAGTATAATACAGTATAATATACAGTAATGTGCATGTGTTTATCTGATAGTGTAGGAGAATGAGGCATGCCCTGGTGGTGGCACACCCCTAATTAAAATACTGGTTTCCATTCAGCTCTTTAGGCAGTCTTCTAGCTTATATCTAGGCCTATGGCTCACATGGCTTTTTGACCTCCATTGTACTCTCATGTACAGTGCTACGCAATATGTTGGCGCTATATAAATACATGTTAATAATAATAATAATAATGGAGACAAAGTGATTAAAACAACATTTCCTACTTGTCACCGCTTCCCAATCCAAAGAATGGAAAGCACTCTGTAGTAATACAGGTGATGACAGACGGGCACCCTACAGGAACTCTCACTTACATTGTAACATGTCTTTATATACTTATTTTGTCTTTTAGGTATATTTACAGTTTGTCAAGACATTATTGAATATTTCGACTCTGCTAAAATTATTATTTCATCATTAACAACATAATGATTCTGTATCAGTCTAAATGGGAGGGTAACTTACAGATAAAATTCAGGGTATTAAGTGCTGTAGGTTACAGTGTGTGACACTGACATATACTGTAAGTGCCAGTTCCTATTCAAGTGTTATCCAGCTGCTCGCAGAGGTAGCCTTTGAGTTTAGTTCTTTATTACATATGGGGCCAGAGCAGATAACTTGGTCAATTATTATCTAGCTTAAAGGAACAGTAACTTATTCAAATCTTATTCAAATGATCCAACATACAACCAGTGACTTCTTCAATATAAGTGAAGAACATCTGAATGGTTACTATGGAATAGTAGACCTGGTGCAAATTTTGCAAAAATTACCCTAGAGACTGATTTATTAAATATACTGATCTTTTTAGAGTTAACGATTTATTTTCTACAGTGTGAATAATCGGCCAAATTATTAATTCTTGCAATCGATGTCCATGTTTTAGTTGAGGTGGGTCCATGTGTGCAGTATATTTTATAATGTCTTCATATTTATGGCCTTTGAAGCTGCATTGGTAATGGACCCTGTTTAGCTTGATCTCATTATTTTTACTTTACTGTTTGCATTAATTGTGGGAGTTATTGCACATTTGATGAGGCACACTTTATAATGTCTTTGACAAGAATTTACTGTAGATAACTGAAAACATCTATTTACGTGTTTTGCTGCTGTCTGAAGTTCTTCTTCTTCAGTTTTGCTTCAAGTCAAGCTCACCTGCACAGGTTGCTTGCTGCCAGATAAAAGGGAGACAAAGATCAGAATGTTTAGATAATGTTGCTGATAAGGAAGCACAGACAGTCTCTAGAGAGATACAGGTGACATCCGAGCAGCTTTATAGAATTCACAGTGCACCAGATGGAAGTCTTATTATGTGGTAATTTAAGCCTCAGCCATATTTGTTTCCTTGAAAATGGAAAGCAGGAAGGTGAAATGTAAAGCAGGAGGGTGATGAAAAACAGAAGACATATCTCATTAGCACCAAAGTTATTTTGTAATTAAAATAATTGTTACTGATATTAATGAATAGTTCATAATTAATTGTCAGTATTAAAATGTTTTGATTTCCTTGCCTTAATCCCATGTCAAGGGGATAGGATCGATCTAGAGGCACTCAAGAATTGTTTCAAGAATATTCCTTCTGACTTCCTGTGACTATTAACATATTAAAGTACATTTGACATCAAATTTCTCTTATCATCTCACAGTATTACAGAATGGCTTTCTTTTCTTGCTAACCTGCTTAAAGGAAGGATGCTATAGAGCTCAATATGTGATAATAGTCACAAAGGTACAAATGTGATTTTATTGCAATCTAGTAGGTTTTTTTTTTCCAATTTTTTTTGTAAGCAAGAAATTTTGTGCATGAATTTTGAGCTTTGATGAAACATACATAACAGAGTCAGTAAAGGTGGTATTTTGCATGGCAATTCCATGTTAACCCAATGCAGAATGAAGGGTCACAAG
Source organism: Xenopus laevis (assembly GCF_017654675.1). NCBI lineage: Eukaryota > Metazoa > Chordata > Amphibia > Anura > Pipidae > Xenopus > Xenopus laevis. The sequence continues at coordinate 69,428,874 of NC_054372.1, read as the reverse complement.
CATGGGCTCTTGATCACAACTGGTGTTTACCGCATCAATATGGGAGGGCTGCAGTGGGGGGGGGGTCACTATTCCAATATAGGCTGGGGGTCATTGTGCCATTAATTCAGCAAGGGGTGATTGTGGCAGTATTTCCTGCATCACAGGCCCAGATACAATAGCAATAAATGATATATGTGAAAGCACTACAGATACAACTTATTCTTAATGTTTAAATAAAATTCTTATAATTCTGTACCAGCTAACATAATTTGAAATCTATCTTTTTGCAAATTTAAAGTAAATATAGACTTTTTCTCTCTGAGGTTCAATGACCAAGTGATAGAGAATCTGTCATTGCCCTTTGCTTGTTTGGAATTATATCAAGGTGACAGTAAGGGACTGATTAAAGGTCATTCTTTTGTGGATTTATTTTTTTTAAATGTTGAAAGTTAAGTTCTAGTCTAAAAGACAGATGTATCAAAATGTGTGATAGAGCGTATTCAATTTCTATATTTTATAGATTGATAGATAGATTTTTATCAATGGGTAAAAATAAATACAAATTCTAAAATTTCCATAGGAATGACAAGAAGGTGAGTTAATTTTTTCTGTGGTGAGCTCTAATTTTACATTTTGATAAATGTGCCCTAAGGGGCCTATTTATGATGTTGATTCACTGAAAAAACAGTGTAAAAAGCTGTATCTAATAAATGGCAAGTTTATCAAGGTTTGTTTTATATCACTCCAAGCAAATTCCAGATTTTTGGTGCCATTATTTTTCACTGCTTCAGACCATTATAAGCAGGGTCGGACTGGGGGGCCCGGGGCCCACCGGGACTGCTGGTCCAGGGCCCCCCGCCCCCCTACTGCGCCGCACCGAGTTCGGCCGCTGGAAAGCCGCCATGCGCATGCGCGAGCAGCGCTTCTCGTGCGCATGCGCGAATGGCGATGCGCATCGCCAAAAACTTTTTTTCTCTAAACTTTTTATATGTAGAGGGGGTCTGGCCCGGCGGGGGCCCACGAGGGTCGGGGCCCACCGGGTTTTTTCCCGGTGTCCCGCCGGGCCAGTCCGACACTGATTATAAGTAAGTTCTGGCGGAAGTTGCTCAAAGAAAAGTGCTTTAAAAAACCATGCCATTTTTATGCTGTTTTTACACTGCAATGCCTCGTGACTTGTGGCAAAGTATTCAGCTGTTTTTACACATATTCCACATAATAAATCTGCCCCAAATGTTCTTTTGCTTTATATTTTATATTTTTTGCCTAATATTTTATTAAAAGTGTTTTTCTTCAGTTACAAATAAAAGTTAATATTTCTTTTAAGACTTGTTTATCTAAACATGTTTGTCCTCTGGCATTAACTATTATAGTCTTTGACAAAACTGCATGTATTACAGGTACACTTATGAACATACAAGAAGAAACAGGAATAATTCCTTGGATGTTGTTTCTGAATTAGGATTAGCTCTAAAACTGTGTTGCCAGAACCAAAACAAATCAAATTGCCTGTCCTTGCCCCACATGGTTTTTCAATCCCTCCTTAGTGAATACTGTTCATATCTATAGCATTGCATGTTCTACAACACAGCACAAATTATTTTTTTGTATGCACATATATAAGTATACTGATTAATGGCATTACAGTAATAGTAATAATTTAAAAAAATACTGATAAAACTGTGCCTGAAAGCATCCACTGCTCACATATTTTACATACCTGCCAGGACTCCCAAAATGAGCAAAATCTCTAAATGTTGCCATGTTAGGGTTTGCACATGGCCACATTTTAGGAGATTTGTTCTGACAAATGGCTTGAGACAAATATGTTTTCCATTTGATTTCTTGTTTCAAAAGTTGCCTTTTCACCGTTAATGTTACAACATTAAGACAGATACAACTCTGATCTGAAATGCTCTCAAGATGTACAACCTTAGGATCTTATTTATATAAAGGGAATAGGATACTGTGATTGTATTGTCATAAGAGTGCTATACAATATGTTGCATTGAGCAGCAATGTGAATGTAATTAAGCATTTGTCAAATAGAAATTCTTCTTCTTTCTATTAACGTCATCTGGAGTATGCAGTGCAGTTTTGGACTCCAGTCCTTAAGAGGGATATAAATGAGCTGGAGAGAGTGCAGAGACGTGCAACTAAATTGGTTAGAGGGATGGAAGACTTAAATTATGAGGGTAGACTGTCAAGGTTGGGGTTGTTTTCTCTGGAAAAAAGGCACTTGCGAGGGGACATGATTACACTTTACAAGTACATTAGAGGACATTATAGACAAATGGCAGGGGACCTTTTTACCCATAAAGTGGATCACCGTACCAGAGGCCACCCCTTTAGACTAGAAGAAAAGAACTTTCATTTGAAGCAACGTAGGGGGTTCTTCACAGTCAGGACAGTGAGGTTGTGGAATGCACTGCCGGGTGATGTTGTGATGGCTGATTCAGTTAATGCCTTTAAGAATGGCTTGGATGATTTTTTTGGACAGACATAATATCAAAGGCTATTGTGATACTAAGCTCTATAGTTAGTATGGGTATATAGAATTTAATTAAAAGTAGAGAGGGGTGTATGTATGGATGCTGGGTTTTCATTTGGAGGGGTTGAACTTGATGGACTTTGTCTTTTTTCAACCCAATTTAACTATGTAACTATGTAACGTCTTGGGTAGTCCCCTTCATTTCTTTTATATAGCTAGTATATGCTATATTCACTTGGTTTTCTTTGGCATATCAACAGTGTAGTAGATCATATAGTGAGATACATCAAATTATCAGAAAAATATGGTAAACTTCATTACAAGCTATGAAACGGATAGCAAAGAGCTTCATCAAAAAAGATCATAAACTATTTTGCTTATTATAAAATACAAAGATAATAAAAACTTAAATAACTGATTAATAACTAATTAAACGATCTATTACAAGTAATCATACTTTCTTCATGTAGTAATTGGAGTTACTTAAGCATCCAAAAGAGGTGATCAATTGTATAGGGAAGAGGGACCATAACAGAGTACCCCATCCAATGGCATTAAAAAGAGTTTGGTGTAACCAGGGTGAGCAGTGTGTCTGTGCACAGGCCTTTTCATAGGGATAGCAAAGATAACCCTTTTTTGCCAGAATGATATTGGTGAGAGTTGTATATTTCCCGGTGTAGGCCAAGAGTAAATATAGTAATGTTTTTTTTTTTTCTGCGCTTGAGGGGCCTGAATCAACAAAGATTTACTTACTATATCTTTCGATATTGGGCAAACCATACTATGTATATATAGTTTGCTGATAACATCGAAGGCACTCATCTACATATGTCTTGGATATCTTGTGCAGTCTATACAGGGTGAGAAATTTAAACTTAAGTTCTGTGCAGAAATGGAATCTATGGCTGCCACTATATTTGCAAATTGAGATTCTAGTATATCCATGGAGAGTAGGGACATATCTGTGCCATTGAGCAAAGTGATTGGAAATTCTATTGGTCATTCCTTTAAGGGCATAGTAACATGATATAGGCTTTTCAAGCAGACATAAATAAGTTAAGTCCTCTATACTAATGGTTGAGGTATCTACAGCATTTCTAGACTAGGAAATGCAGAAGGATGCAGACGTCAGTGGCTTGATGCCCACAAACTCTCTTTAAATTCACTCATATAAAACTGTATTATGTCCATCCTACTGGTGACAAGATGTGAGAAAGTTGATGTTTATCCAGAGGAGACAGGGCCATTTTAAGAAGTGGGAATAATGGACATTTGCTCAGGGTTCAACAGAACAAGGTAGCCCATCATCAGACATTGCGACCCTACTTGTGGCCCTAATAATATTTTTATTATCCTTTCACCTAGGGAAGAGATTTGGCATTCCATTCTGTACATGGGACAAGGCAGTCGTTATTTACCCCAGTGCTGTTTCTGTAAGAATAACCTATACTCTTGGTACAAATGACGCATTAATAAAGGCATAACTGCTAAGGTCAATGGGAAGTCTGGGATACATTTTTTCTTTTGTGAAACAATTTTGTAATCCCCAAACAGTTTCTGCTTACTTAAAATATAATTTTGCCTGTCTGACACAGTGCAAAAACTTTATGCTAATAGTTTATTTAAAAAAAAAAAAAAAAGTCCCCCATTATCATATTTAAAACCCAGGGCTCACCTTATTTTTATTAAAATGGTTATTGCATACAAACATGAAGTTAAAGAATCATTAAGGCAGATCAGTAATAGAACTCTACACTTTGACCAAAGCCCATTGTGTGAAAGCAAGTGTCCTGACATATGAGTAAACAAAAGCTGTATAAATATAAAGTGTTGGATTCATTGCCCCAGTAGGACCTTACTCACATTACTTAACAAAGTATATTTATTGTAGTCAACAGGTATTTTGTTCCAAAGACGTGTTTGTATAAGATAGCAGAGCAAAGTTTAACTGTCTGGTTTTCATAGCAGCCTTCAACCATGTAACATTTAACACACTTATTTTTATTTATTTCACCTGTTTCATTGACATTTTTAATAAATTAAATTGTATATAATACAATGCACAAATAAGTACAATACGCAAAGTAATACCCTCTAATCCTTCTGCAACCAATGTCTGTATCCTGTTGAAGTAAGGCCAAGTGCAATTTTGTAGTTTGCCACTACAGGTATGGGACCTGTTATCTAGAATGCTTCAGACCTGGGGTTTTCCAGATACTGGATCTTTCTGTAATTTGGATCTTCATACCTTAAGTCTACTAGAAAATAATTTAAACATTGCAGAGAAAGAGGAAATCATTTTTATTCTGCATTGCTTGCATAAAATGGAGTCTACGGACAACCTTTCCATAATTGGGAGTTTTCTGCTTAACGGTTTTCCAGATAATGCATCTGATACCTGTACTACTTTTGTCCTAGAAAAATCATATTCCACCCAGGACTGATGGCATTGGCAGTCATGCTGTTACAGAAAATGTCCATGCAAAGCAATTGTATACAATTTTTTAAGGGAAACGCCTTTTAAAGTTTTAGATTTAATCCTTTCAGCAACAAGAAAATGAATTTGTTTATAATGTTTACGAGAGTACATAATGATGAACAGGATACGACTTTTAAGAATAAATAGATTGGACCTTCTGGCATTTGGAGTTGGAATTCACATTCAACACAATAGGAATGGGGTGGTTTTCCCAACCAGTTCTACATGGTAAAAGCATAACCTGGAATGGAAGAACACATAACAAATGTAATCCCTCCAGCTAAAAACAAGGAAGCCCACTATACAGACCAAGGGACAGATTTATCAAAATGCGAGATTATAGATCACCATGAAAATTCACTAACAGATGCATCCATTTTATTTTGTCAGTTTGACACAGAATAACTAAAAAATAACTAAACACAGTTATTCCATTTAACACAGAAAACTGCGTCACAACATCCCATCTAATTAAAGCATTCACCATTGTGAACAATGGTGCTTTGGTATGCTAATGAAAAGGTTAAATGCATTAAATGAGTTAAGATGACTTTAGATAACACAGTTTCTTCAATTAACCCTCATGACGCATTTAACTCACAAATCCAAGTGGCTTCATCTGTACTTTCTATTTTTCCTATGGGATTTTTAGAATCATATTTATATATGATTCTAGAAATTCCATAGGAATAAATAGAAAGTGAAAGAGAAATAGAAAACTATTTATCTGTGAGGCTACAGTGCAATTATTACTTTCTTATGGGCTTGATTTAGTTCAATGGGATTTGGTACATTCTGTGTGCAACTTTTTAGGCCTTATTTATCAAAGTCTGAATTTATCTGACTATTCTAATGAAAAAAGTCAGATCAAACTAGAATCCATGATTGGACCTTATTTATATATTTTTTTTTAAAATTGATTTTTTTGGTGGGGGGTTTTCCCAAAAATTCGAATTTTTCAGATTTTTGTCCGAGAACTCCAAAATAGTCAGATTTTTGGGCTAATTCCAGCGCAGACCACAGAAACTTCCAAATAGGATAGGGACCTCTCCCATTGACTTATATACAACCAATTTGTTTTGGACCCTAGCAAGCATCCGGGGGGTTATTTATTAAAGTCCAATTTTTTCCTGGTTGTCTTTTAAAGAGGAAAACACCATTATTTTGTAGAATTTTTTTCCCCAAGATTTATTAATCCCTGATGGTTTTAAAAGTCAGAATAAAAAGGTACTCCATCTCAGACCTGCCAAGTTCATGTAGAAGTCAATGGCAGATGTCCCATTGACATTCTGAAGATATCCTGATTTGCACTGATCTCAGGCCTCATCCGAAAAGTCGCAGGGCTGGGCCTAACATAAACTCCAATTTATATTCAGCTGCAAATAACACTAGAATGTTTAACCTCACACCTCAATATATTTTGTGTTATTGATTATTGGTCACATTCTAAAGCTTTCAAGATAAACCTTCAAAAAGATATTGATGTGATTAAAAATTTTAATATCTTATATGTTAACTCAAACATAACCACACAAATCCTAAATAGGCCTTTCAACAACTGTCATCGCAAATCATTCTTAATAATTTCCCTTTCAATGGATCCTACTCTTCCACTGTGAAAACCATTTAATCATTTCCAATTGTTTGCACATGACCGTTAACCCTTCATCTTTGCAAGATGAACGTGCTAGGTGTCAGTTTCAATATTGTTTTTAAGACCGACATCTGATCAAAAATCGGCCTGGGTAAACAGGTCTATAAAAGCCATTCACTCCTTGGCTTCTTGCCTGTACAATATGGACAATTTTGCGGCTCCTATGTGGATCAGATGTGTCTGAAATTCTGAGCAGAGAAAATGACTTAGAAGAGCAAAGAGACTTCGCTTTAGATTGCAGGTAAGAAAGGTTGTTGCTTCCCCTGCTGCATCAGCAGGTGATCCACTAGTAGTTGCTGCGGCACCTTGGCCTATCAGCCCTGATTCCCCCAGGGGTCTTGCTGGCTGGCTGGCTATGGGGAGGCTGAAGTCATTGATCAATATCTACTTAATAGCCATTGTCTCATGGATCTCTATGAGCTTATCAAAAATTATATTGATCCACTGGCACCTACAAATTCCGGGCTTCATCGAGTTATTGCCAACCTGTCATTTTCTGGCAGCTTTCAGTCATCAGAAGGTGTTGTCAGTGGCATGTCTCTATCCACTTTCTCTCGGCCACTGAGCTTCTTCTACAAGCTGTTTAAAAAAGATGTCATTTATTTATCCAATTTCCCAACACCAGACAGGAGTGGCTGAAAGTAAAAAGGGACTTTTATGTCCGAGGAGTTCTGCCTAAGATCTTGGGTGCAATAGTTTGTAGTCATGTGTCTTTATTGCCCCCTCGTGGTTATAAAGCCTCAGGAGCCAATTTTCTGGAACAGAAAGCTATTTCATCAATCAGCACTCAAGTCATTTGTTATGCAAATATGTGTTTGATTAATCTTTTTGCTGTTTCCCTAAAAGCACACACAACTTTTATATTCTGTGCAATTCATCGTCTACAGGCATTTGAATCTTGTCAATTAAGTGGTGGTTGGCTTTTGGGTAAGTAATGTTGCAACTTTCCATATACAGTAATACTAAATATGTCGGCATAGTTTAGTCATGTCTAACATCTTAGAACTCTTATTACATACTAATGTTGTTTAATGAGTGCCAAACAATTGTTAATTAACATGAACTATTACAATACAACTATTATAATGATAACAGTTATCCTTAGTCAAAATCCATCCTTAGTGTGTAGTGCCTTTGTTTATATGTTGTTTGTACTACTAAACACTTATACCAGGCCTGTTAGCAAAGGGATGAAACATGTATCTTTCAAAAGGTGTCCATTAGGAGCAAATTAGTTGACACTCTAACCCTTGTTTCTTAAAGTAATTAGCTAGCTGTTTTACATCATAAATCTAGTTGCCCGCCCCCACAAACAAAACCTAAAATGCAATTGTAGGCAGAATTAAAGATGCCAAAAGAGCAATGTAAGGGCTGAACTCCACGAACTATTGCTGTCTGATCCATCGTGCTACAACAAAACGCAGGCGACAAGTCTGAGGTATAAACTAGATGTATCCGACATGACACGACTGTCAGATATGGACGCCTCACATTGTCTTAATTCGACTGTTGTGTTTGTACCAACAATTTCTTTCAGTCCCATTATATTCAGTGCCTCTGACTTATCATCTGCATTTTGTTGCAACGTGACGGATTCGGCAGCAATCGTGGAGTTCAGCCTTAAAGTGTAACATTTATTTAAAATGCTCTCACACAACAAAAAGATTCTGATTAGCTGCTTAGCTTATGTGCCTGCTACCTTATCTATCAACATGCAAATTTTCATTGTATGTCATTTATATCACACTGTACACTATTTCTTTATTCATGCAGGATCATTATAATGTTGTGTGGACCTGTCTATTTTTTTATACAAGTGTAATTTGCACATTACATGCTTGTAAACATTTCTGAGGGGGCACATTTACTTAGCTCGAGTGAAGGATTAGAAAAAAAAATACTTCAAAGTATTTTTTTGGCTACTTCGACCATCGAATTGGCTACTTTGACTACGACTTCGAATCGAACGATTCAAACTAAAAATCGTTCGACTATTCGACCATTCGATAGTCGAAGTACTGTCTCTTTAAAAAAAAACTTCAACCACCTACTTCGCCACCTAAAACCTACCGAGTACCAATGTTAGCCTATGCGGAAGGTCCCCATAGGCTTTCCTAGCTTTTTTTGATCGAAGGAAAATCGTTCGATCGATGGATTAAAATCCTTCGAATCGTTAGATTCGAAGGATTTAATCGTTCGATCGAACAATTTTTCCTTCAATCAATCGATCGATGGAAATGCGGTAAATCCTTCGACTTCGATATTCGAAGTCGAAGGATTTTATTTCGACGGTCGAATATCGACGGTTAATGAACCCTCGATATTTGACCTATAGTAAATGTGCCCCTTAGTGTCCCCACCCAGCAAATCTTTGCCACCATTTTAATTACTAAAAATAAATAAAATTCCTTAAAACAGGAAATATGTATGGCAAAAAATACAATTCTGTCTACTTACAAACCTCTCACCATTGGTGTCAAGTAAAAAAGGCACTTTACAGCAAATGTTACAACTAAAATACAGTATCCACATAGCAAATTATACATATCTTACAAAAAAATAATGATAGTTTTATTTGTTGTGTTTAACAATTATTTCTTACCCTTTTTGTGGGGAATATTTGAAGTGGGACATGTTATAGCACTTTGTTGTCTCAGCCGGTTGCATAACACAAGCAATCTTGTTGATACTATCTGTTCTTTCTTTGGCCATTGTGTCACATACCGTAACAATTCAGAAGTGGTTGGTGTGTTGTCGGCACTAGATATGGGAGTTATGTCAGAGCTTTTTTAGTGTTTTCTACAAGCTTACACATTGATGAACTGATATCTGCCAATAAACGATTGATTTCAAACAGTTCAAATTTAGATAGAGGAGTTCAGTTTGATTGTGCTCCATTCTTTTTTTAGTTTTGCGCCAAATCATAATTCTGATTTTCCATCTTAATAACTGCAAACATAATTTAAAAATGTCTTTATTGTTGCATGCTGCAAATTCACAATACCAGTATGGCTTCTTATTTGTGTTTCCACATAGGAATGGTTGAAAGATTGGAATGTCTTATCCGACACATGGAATGGATCCAGCGCACCTTCAGAATGGCTCCTGAATATCCTCTGTCTCCTTTGAAAATACAGCAACGTCATGTGATTGTGCTTCTTCTTCCTCACATTCTACTTCACTTACAAATGACTTGTATTGTCTACATGTTTTCATGTCAATATTTGGGCTTGTATAAACACTTATTAAAGCTCTTGGATTATTTTGTTCTAATGCAGTGTTTGCTGTTTCAGTATTTAAAGTATTTGTTAAATTTGGAGAGGACATTGCTATTGTAGGCATCAACTATAGGCACCATAACTTAACGCACCATTTTTTCCACCTCTTCCCAGTATTTGGAGTTTTTAAATGGGAGTGACTGTAACACCAACATTTGTGTGTGAGGGTCATATTTCATTGTTACTATAACTTTTTCATTCTTGACTTTCAATGTAGTCCATCCTTTAGGCATATTTGTGTTTCTGTTTCCAAACACTGGCTGGTTACTAGGCTCTATTCCAGCCTAGCAACCAAATACATGCTAACATTAAAAATAGGCGATGTGATGCAAAGGATTATTCTCCAAACATCAATGAGAAACAATCTTGACATCAGAATAAATGTTAATGTTGAGGTCCTTTACAAAAAGTAAAGTACCTGTACAAAAAAAATCATTAGGATATTTTGGTTGTAGTTTAAGCAGAAAAAAAAAATGACCAGATGTTTGATAAGTGAATGGATCTTCTGTATCCACGCCACCAGGTACCTCAGACACAGGATTCCCATGTGGAGAATTTGTACAGGCTGAAAGGCTTCTTCCGACATTTTTGATTGACTTTTCTTTTGCAGTTGTTAAACCTTTTTTGATCACATCAGAGGTTCTGTGTACACCGCTCACATTGTTGACAAATGCTATGAGTTGAGTTTGGAGGTTAACCAGAAGTTATTTTCCCCATAAAAAAATGAAAAATGTATGATTCCATATCACAATGAACTGAATTAGGTACAATAGTGCATTATTTATTGCCGATAAATACATCTTTTCTTTGTATCACAGATTTAGCTTATTGAATTGAGCTCATTATTGTGAGCACAATTATGGGTGATTCACCAATACAACTGTAAAGGTTGTAAAGCATCTATTTGGCAAATTGCTTCCAACTTGGCACACAGTACTGCATTAGCATCCAATTAACTTGGCACAAGTCAATTGCAACTAATGATGAAACTCATTACAGAGCTTTGGTTTGACCTCCAGGTTGGCAGTAATTGCAGCAATCTTTTGTATCAATACATGCACTTGTATGTAATTCATCAGAAATGGCTTAGTGGGCACACTGACCTTCCACAAGTCGTTGGGGCCATGTATGCGCCTCATGTACGTTTGTGAATTGTACTATGTGTCCAACACAATAAGTATTCATTTAAGCGGCTATTTTAGCAATCACTTGTCTAATTCATTGTACCCTGTTCAGTTTAAGCAAGCCTGATGTCCAACTCCAGTTGCTACTAAGTTATCAGGACCATGTCCCAGGGGGCCCTAATTATTAGTGATGGGCGAATTTGCGTGGTTTTGCTTCGCCGAAAAATTTGCGAATTTCGCGAAACGTCGAATAATTTGCGAAATCGCGCCGGCGTCTCGTTTTTGACGCCGGTGCCCGTTTTTTCGACGCCGGCGCCCGTTTTTGGTGCCGGCGCCCATTTTTGGCGCCGGCGTCCGTTTTTTTTGACTCCGGCGAATTTTTGCCGCGAATTTTCGCGGGCGTTTCGCGAATTTATTCGCTGACGGCGATAAATTCGCCCATCACTACTAATTATATATATACATATATAGATAGTTAGAAAGATAGATAGATAGATAGATAGATAGATAGATAGATAGATAGATAGATAGATAGATAGATATTGTATATCACCAGTAAAATCGTGCCCTGTTAGAAAAAATGCCCTTCACATGTGTGACCACATCCCCTGATCTGCTCAACCACTTCCAACATGTCAAATCTCCACCCATAATCTGCCTAAACCATGCATCAGCATTTCCATCCCAGGGCCCCTGACTGCAGCACCCCTCTGGTAGATGCCTTGACAGTTACCCTGAACTTCCTTTTTAATTTAATCTTCATTCATTTACCCTTTACGTAGTATACTCTTGCCATTGAATGAAACTGCCAGCTGGCCCTGTACTGTTATTTTATAAAAACTGTATTCCAGCAACTCCTGTATTGCTATTAATTATTAGAGTATAGCGATAGGAGGATGCCATGGAATCAATGTATTTCAAGACCAAAATATGCCATAAATATAATTGCACAATATCTTCTACAATTTGGAAACAACAACACAAAAATGTACAGGTATGAGACCTGTTATGCAGAGAAAAAGTAAAATCATGTTTAATTGTTTTTACAAAGTTTAATTATCTGTTTAAAATTGATTCTATATGGGAGTTGGCAGTTCAGATTTAATTTTTTCAAAAACTGTTTTACGTTTTCCTTGACAAGTAGGTATTTGTTCAGTATTACATGCCAAAAGCAACAGAAATCTTTCCCAATATTGCCAACAACCTAGACTTTGTATTAGATTACACACAGATTTTTGATATCATCAGCACTTCATGACTGTGCAATCGTAATACCTTGAAACTTGCATTATTAATTAACCAAGTTCACCTAAATGAGCATTTTGGCATCTCACATATCTTTTTATCAATATAGGAAACTTTTTTCAGCTGGTGGAAAGAAAGCCCACAGCATGACATTAACCTAAGGGGCCTATTTAAGATTGCTCAAGCTTTTCGGCATGAGCAATCTTTAAAGATACCCTGTGTGAGTTTCCTAACTCACTTTGGGTTTTGAGACAAAAAACCTCAGCAATATCCGCAAATTTACTTGAATGGGCACAAGCAATATTTAATAGATCCCCCATGTACTGACATGGGGTGAGAATTACAGTTGCAGGGCATCTAACAACATACTTCACATTGCTTTTTATGGCACATGCTTTGTGGCAAGTCACTGGCATTTTGTTTGTCTGTTGTGTCTTAACCCTAATGTTTCATCGTGTCTCATAGAAATGATTATTCAGATGTAAGTTGATTATATTAATTGTTTACATTATGTTTTGGCATTACACATTTACAGCAAGCAGGCAGGCTCCACTTTGTGAACACTGTTATTTTGACAAATTGTGTATCACCCCAAAATCTTTTGTATGCACCAGAATGGAGGACCTAATGCCCATATGCAGTGCCCTACATAATTATGGAGCATGAGGAGGAAGGGGGGAATGTGAGGGGGGCAGTGACATCTAGGAAGTGCTGAATGGAAATTGAAAGTAATTGCCTATCCCACCTCTATCCCCACAGAGGCAGGGCAGGTAACATTTGATTGACAGCTTAGATATTTGAACTCGTTTATAACAGGCATGGATATTGTAATGAAAAAATATATTTAGGTTTCATGTTTAATTTGCAAAGAACTTTCATTATACAGCTTTTTATGTGTTGGTGACAGATCCGCTTTCATTGCATTTTTATGCCTTTAAAAATGGTTATTGGTCTGTGTGCAAGCAGTAAAGCATTAAGCCTGTGAAACCAATTCTTTGGTCTTGGCAGTCTCTCTCCTGTAAAAGCTAATGGTGGTGAGGACAAAGCCTGTGAGTAAAATTTGCCCTTGCCAGGGGCCACTTTTCCTACAAAATACAATCATGCAGGGAGAAACTAAAGGTAAATAATTAGGATCATCATATGAGAGCTTCATGAGTCCATCTTCCTGTCCCAATTCTCTGATGCCAATATATATTTATGTCAAAATGCCTATTTATTTATGTCAAAAATGTTTACTTGCACTCTGTTATATAAACCAGCAAACTGAAAGGGAAGGATGCCAAAATATTGAAGCAAATCTGAAGAAAGTGCTCCAGCTGAGGCAGTTTTGAGAAAAAGGCTTTAACCGTTTCCCTTTCAACATAAATGACAAGGAAGTTACAGAGATGCCAAAAATGTAGAGTCTATATTTCTTGGTTATATTTTAATGAAATGTGAAAAAACTTAGCTGCTCTGGAAGATTCCATGGTTAGTATGAGTACATAGCAGTTGCAGCAATTAATAGCATCCAAAACAATTCATGGTTAATTAGAAACTTCATTCCACTGAGTGATAAGGCAGTCTTTCTATCCAGCAGCCTGCCTGCTTTAAGAAAGATCACAAACTGCAAGCTTGGAATTAGAAACATGATTTCTGATAGTCTCCATTTACTAACAATCGAATTGCAATTTTTTCCATGGATCAAAAAATTCATGTTTTTTCCTATATTTCTTAAAAGCTCTAAAAATGTGAGATTTATTAAGTTTCAAAACCACAAAAACCTCTAAAACAAAACTTCTCTAGAAGTCAATGGGAGCTGTGCTATCTTTTTGGACCAGGTTAGGGACTGTTAGGGGTTTTTGCATTTTTTTTTCACTAGGAATTGTCTGAAAAACTATAACATTTAGAGGTTTTTGTATTTCCTAGCTCATCATTCAGTGCTTTTTTTCATTTGTACTTTTTATTTTCAAATCCTTTTTTAAAATTCCATGACATATGTGTGCTTTTAGAGCAGTTATCCCCAACTGGTGGCTCATGAACAACATGTTGCTCACCAAGCACTTGGATGTTGCCTCAAACTACAAAGTAGGTGTTTGATTTTTAATTACTGGCTTGGATGCAAGTTTTTGTTGCAAATAAACCACATGTACTGACAAAATTAGTATCCTGTAGGTCAGTGATCCCCAACCAGTAGCTTGTGAGCAACATGTTGCTCTCCAACCCCTTGGATGTTGCTCCCAATGGCCTCAAAGCAGGTGCTTATTTTGAATTCCAGGCTTGGAGGCAAGTTTTGGTTTCATTAAAACCAGGTGTACAAACAGAGTCTCAATGTAGGTTGACAATCCACATGGGGCTACCAAATGGCCAATCACAGCACTTATTAGGCACCCCAAGAACATTTTTCATGCTTGTGTTGCTCCCCAACTCCTTTTACTTCTGAATGTTGTTCACGGGTTCAAAACAGGTTTTTTTAGCATCATCCACTTGAAGGTTCTTTAGAAAAATAGCTGATTGAATCCCACTTATGACTTCTAAAACCATGGGCAGCTATGGATTAGACCGGGGGTCCCCAACCTTTTATACCTGTGAGCCACATTCAAATGTAAAAAGAGTTGGGGAGCAACACAAGCTTAAAAAGTTCCTGGGGGTACAAAATAAGGGCTGTCATTGGCTATTTGATAGTCCCTATTTGGAGTGGCAGCCTACAGGAGGCTCTGTTTGGCAGTACACTTTGTTGTTATGGAACCAAATTGCCTCCAAGCCTGGCATTAAATAATAATTAATACTTAAGGGCCTATCTATGAATCCTCATTTTTTTCTGGTCAAATTTTTAAAGGGGAAACACTGAAATTTTTAGAGGGAAAAAACAAAAAAAAGCTGATAAAAATCCAAATCCAAAAATGCTCCAGCTAAAACCAGTTGAAACATTGTAGAAGTCAATGGTAGATGGTCCCTTTAACAATTAGAACGTGTTTTTTTACCTTCAGGATTTTCAATAGTTTTGGGCTGTTTACGATTTTGTGTGATGTGGGAATGAGTACAGTGCTTCAGTTAGAAGTTCCCATTTACTTTTATTAAAACATTAAAGATATGACCATGCATGAGGTGAATTAAGATATAATGTTCACTTATATTTTTAGGTTAGCAGAAGTCTACAAATTGATAAGTTAAAGTTTTTCGCATTAAGTCCAAATTTATGCCAATGCAGGAACTTAGCAAAATATGCAAAACTCGCACATCAGTTCTCTGCTAAGTGGCCTTTCCCACCGAGTAATATCCATTAAACTTGAATGGTCAGTGTGTGTGCACCTCAGCAACCATTTCTGACAGATACATATGTGCATATCTGTATGGACTTATATATTTTATTCCATCAGAATTTTTGTAAACAAATCTTTCAAATTATCATGCAACTGAAAAGTAATAAAATATAATAATAATAATAATAATAATAATAATAATAAAAGTAATTAATTATGTATTCATAATTATAGAAATATAGATATGAATCTAATTTTGGCATCAAACCCAGATCACTTTAATAGTATATTATGTCAGGGATAGAGAACAGATGGTATCAGAGAATAAACATGTACCCAGCATTTCAAAAGCTACATATTTACTTTATAAAAGTCATTGTGTTATAGCACACTTCTTAATGCTAACACAGCAGGTTCTTTCAGGTAAAACTGCAGGGATTGACCAATGTTGTTTGATGTAGTGTGGAAATGCTATGTAAATATGACTTATAGTACTAATGATTTTATCGCAATATATTGTATTTTAAATATGTGCAGATAAAATACTACTACATTCATTGGAAGAATAAAGCGTTACAGCATTCTGTTGAATTAAAAGCACAAAGAAACCAACACTTATATTTTATATTTTGAATATCTCAGAAAATTATCTACACCTTTTTTCAACCACTAGGACCAGTATGTAAAATGCTTTTATGCTTTATTTTTTCCTATGCACTTTAAATAAGAATTGATCATGGGGATTATTAACTACATTCAGGGAAGATTGCAAAGAACATTAACTATCCTGCATGTTTTTTGTACTTTGCACCCGTTTCTGTATGCAAAAGAACTGCCATAGGTCTTTACTCCAAAACAGAATTAAGAGACCGGAATCCTTACCTACAGCACTGCTGCATCCAACAGTGCTGTCTTCATTGGGGAATGGGCTTGGGGGGGGGGTCCAGTGACCATTTTAAAGCTGTTAGTAGCATTCCTGACATTCAAGTTTTTTTTTTCCGGAGAATAAACTCGATTCAAGTTTAGTCTAATTCGATTCAAATTCGATTGGAGTTTTTTGGGTCAGTAATATTTGTTTGCATTTTAAATATTTAATTTTATGTTAAATAACCTCCCAATCGAATTTCGAGTATTATCGAATTTATTAGAGTTTAAAAAAACTCACATGTATTCAAAATTTGACCTTTAATAAATGTGCCTCTGATTGTTATGAGTAGTTAAATGTCATCCTATTTTTGTTGAATGTGAATGGCTCAGTAAAGTTAAAATTTACACTGTCTCAATTGAGAATGGATTGTTATTCT
The DNA here is from genome assembly GCF_017654675.1 of Xenopus laevis. NCBI lineage: Eukaryota > Metazoa > Chordata > Amphibia > Anura > Pipidae > Xenopus > Xenopus laevis. Next base: position 69,412,081 of record NC_054372.1, on the reverse strand, counting down.
TAGTTATTATTTTTATGAGACTGATTGGAACTGCTGCTCATTTTTACCTCAACAGCATTCCTTAGCCCTATTATGGATTCTGAGCTCAGGAAATATGGGTTCATACCTTAGAAGGGGGCTTTTAAAACATTTTATTTACATTTTTGGATCCATCCTGAGATCTATATCTTATGGGATGGAAACTCGCATTCATTGGGGAAAGCGTCTCCTGACCAAAGCATTGTAGATCTTCTCCACTGTACCTTTTTACAAGACCCTAAGACAAATTTTTACAGTCACAAGTTCACTTTTATGGCAATTACACACAGGTGTTCGCTCCTCTGTTCCCTTGTGGTGGAGCTATTATACATTCCAATGCAACTGAATGCAGGAGTAAATGTAGCCCCTTCAATCACACAGCCAAGTGCAGAACACAGATAGGGGAAGATTTACTAAAGGGCGAAGTGGCCAGCGCTAGTGAAAGTTCTCCAGAAATCCCATCCGCAGGGACATCACCAATTTATTAACAGGTGTAGAGGACAATTAGCTAGAGAAAGAGACCATCCCTAGCATAGTTTTGCGCCCTATCACCAGGAGAATTTTCACTCAGACAAATGATCATTACTCACTAAAGTTCGAATTTTACTGAACATTACTTTTGCCAGAATTTCCTTTGCCACCTTAGACCTGGCAAACTGATAAAATGAAGCTACATCCTCCTCAATCTTATGTCAGTGACATCATATTCTGTATGCCGAAAAGTCATAAAAGTTCTAAAAAAACACTGGCGTTTTTTCATATTTTAAAACAGGATTGCCTTCAAAAGTTCTAACTATTTTTTGTGCTAACTTTTTTTTTTCAACCATCAGAGGGGCAAGCCACATTTGTTTTAGGGTGGGCTGATGTCTAGGACATTAGAGGAACTCTTTTGTCTTTATTATGCTTCCTTGGACATTTGTAATAATAAGTGGCCACTTTAAGCATATGCACCAACATCTCTAATAAAGACGTCTATATGACCTATATGTACCTGCCCTATTCAAATTGACCTAAGCATAAGAGTATTAACGAAGTTTCGCTAGGCAGAAAGTTCACTATGAAATGCTCGCATTGATCAATGTTCAGCTGCAGAGACGCAACTTCGCATTTTAGTTAATTAACATAGTGGTAACAAATTTATGCCTGGCGAAGTGGCTTGAAGTGTGGTGGAGCCTTCGCTGGTGAAAATTTCCCATATAATGCAAAAACAATAGAAAGTTGCATTACACTTGTATTAGGCTTTTTATTGTTAATAAATGCTTTTACAAAGAAAAATGTGCAGACAAAATGATCATATGAGGCTATTTGAACTTTGCATATAATTGGACCAAATGAAGATGTGGGCCCAGACCAATACACTAGCATACGCAAAGATCAGTTTGCTTAACCTTTTGTTCTGCAATTACCAAAGACTTTGATTAGCCCATGCTAGTTTTTTCCCTTTAATTTACAAGGTCTTTAAAAAAAAGCAGCAAATCAATATACAGCAACAGCAATACATTATTTGACCTTAAAACTTATTTGACTTTAGGAACTCCACAAAGCTAAAACAACTGCAAACAAAACATTTTGATAGGTTAATCATTTTCCAGATCTCTCTGAGGAATGGTATAAAACAAGTGATATCAATCATTTCTGATCAGGCTTCTACGAGGTCCCCACCTAATACATCTCCAGTCATGAAGTGGATCACCCTGATTTGTCTGTTAATTAGCTCCTCTTTCATTGAATCAAGGATACTTTTCAAAAGAGATACAGGTAAGCCTTAAAATGCATTCATCGTTATTGAAATCCAAAGACATCCAAATCTAATATTAAAAATATTATTTTTGCAGTAATATTTTTTATGTTAATTTTGAGTATTTAACTAATTACATATTATTATGCATTGTGCAATTAAAGACATTTAAAAAAACGGAGGATTTCGGAAACATGGGAAATTTATATTAAGGTAGTTGACAATGAAATAGAAAAGATGATTTTACTATACAGTAGAACAAAAGATATATGATTAGCACACAACTGCTTTGACTTGTAAAAAGACCAACAAAAACCAAGGGTATTGCTGTTGAAAAAAATACATAGCCTATGCCATTTGTAACGTTAAGCATTTACTTATATTATAACTTTAATTGGAAAGTTCTGCCCTATTTTACTATATCCAGTTCATTTAACTTACCAATTACAATTCAATTATAGAATTCTGTTTGGGATTTTTTACTTGATATTCTCAATACTCTTCATATTCAGCCTGCTTTCTCTTTCTGTGTCTTTTCATGTTTTCATACTGTTTCTGTGCATGTCGACCTATTTGGTATAAATTTATATATATATATATTTATAATGCTTAATTATGGCTATCTTGTAGATGCAGACCATCACAAGCATATTGCTGATGTATACACCGCATTGACTGAGCGGACCTTCAAAGGACTGTAAGAATTATATCCAAATATACAATATACTAATAAAACATATAATTACACTTTTTTGCCGATCTAGGATTGTGATTACATTGACCTTGCATGATATGCTGAAAGCAGTCGTACTTTTCTTGTTTTTTTTTTTTACAAGTATTGCACTTTAGTACATGATATCTGACTACAGAATAAGATTTTCAGTTTGTTAGATGACTTTTTAAAGTCACCCTTATGCAGTATAGCTTTATATAGTGAATAAAGTACCTCTTGTAATATATAAGGATATTATAAGTTACCGAGGAGTTTCATGACCATATAAAAACACGAGGCCGAAGGCCGAGTGTTTTTATACAGGTCATGGAACACCGTGGTAACTTCTAATATCCTCATATTTGGCAACTGGGGGTACTTTATTTAATATAATACACACATTTCAGTGAGTCATATGACAGAAATGACATCAGAACTCATCGTTTATAACTGATGACTTCAGAACTCACCGTTTATAAGGATATAATTTAAAGATATAGATTTAATATAATTTAGATATATATATAGTTTAAAGATACAAGATATTCATGGCTTTTGTGTATTATACTAATATAACACTTTTCTATGTGTTTTACTTTTGATAACTTGCATCTTTATCGCCCGCTTTGAACAAGAGTCTAATATGGTGGATGAGTTCCTTATTCAATATTATTATGTTTGCAGTACATTGGCTATTGTCTCTCAGAATCTCCAGAAATGTTCGTTGGAGGAGTTATCTAAGCTGGTGAATGAAATAAATGACTTTGCCAAATCCTGTATTAATGACAAAACTCCTGAGTGTGAAAAACCAGTGGTGAGTAACTTTTGCAGGTATTTAAGATTGCTTACTAGGAATATATTTATACTTTTAACTCCAAACCATTTAGTACAGTGACGTTAATCTGTTCAGAAAACGCTATAGCCTTCAATTAACACAACCCCATGGTTTATGTACTAAGCGTGCCAGATAGGGCCAGGGCCAGGTTTACAGTGCCTCTTACTGAACAATTTAGCTCCACACATTTTGCACCTCTTGGTGCTTTATCAAAAGCAAAACTGGGGACTAAGTAAATTCCCTCAGTAAGAAAACAGGAAAGTTAATACATGGGAGTAAAGGGGCCAGCGGTATTTCAACCAAGTCTGCATTCCATCAAAGGGACCATTGTTTTACTTTGGGGCTCCTCTTGATTTATGGACCTGGACAAGAAAAAAGCATTATATAGTTTACTTTGATAATTCAAGTATTTCATACATACAGTGGCGACCCTAGCCCTTGTTCCAACCGAGTTGGTTTGCTGTTGCCACCCTCCTCCCGCATGCTCGAATTTTGGTGCCAAAGCAAGTTTGTTATGATAGCTAGGGGGCTGCTGCTGTCTGGGGCGAGTTTCTCAACTCGCCTCATTGGCGCAGCACCCCTGCATACAAAAGTTTCTAAAATAATGGAAGATTCCTGCTGTGTGGAACTTGAGCCAGCTTGGTCACAGATCAGGAAATTTTTTTTCATCAAACTTAACAGCCCATATCTGAAGCCTGAAGAACAAGTTTGGTAAGATTTAGGGGCCTATTTACTAAAATTAACATTTCTTTTTTTTCATGAATCTCTAAAAATTCATGTTCTTTTCTATATTTCTTTCAAACGCTAAAAATTAGACATTTCTTAATTGTAAAAACCACAAATGTAAAAATACAAAAATTCACCATGTAAAAGTTTGCAAGGTCCTGTAGAAGTCAATGGGAATTGTGCTAATCCTACTGACCAAAGGGGCCGCTCCAAGCTCATAATCCTATGAGGCTGCTCCTAAATTTCCTCCCCACTGCACATAATATAGGATTCCAAGGATAAAGACGACACTCCAGTAAAAGGAAGGCAGATTTATTGCAGTAACCTGCAAAATTCATACACTTTACGCATTTGGGAATGAATCCCTTAATCATGAGCATGTGTATGAATTTTGCAGGTTACTGCAATAAATCTGCCTTCCTTTTACCGGAGTGTCGTCTTTTTCCTTTGTAGTGCTAAACCTATTGACTCTTTTTTAATCAATTTTGGTTTTTGGTTTTTTCACTAGGAATTATCGGAAAAACTAAATTTTGGAGGTTTATAGTTAATCGTATTTTTTTTGGATTGCTCAGTGCTTTTTAAGAAGCATGAATGAAAAAAAGCACTGCATGATCCGAAAAAATATGAATACTTATAAAACCTCCAAAATTTTGTTTCTAAAACCGCTTCAAATTTGAGGTTTTTGGACTATTACTAGCAAAAGAAAATCAGAAATCAGTAAAAGTATGAAATTATGAAAAATGGTCCAATAGGATCAGTGCAGCTCCCATTGACTTCTGTAGGACATGAACAGTACCTGTACCTGTACTTGGCACAGTTTTTTTTATAAATTTAAGAAAACATTCAGATATTTAGAAAGTTTTTTAAATTTGAATGTTAGTAAATAGGCCCCTAAATTCTAAAGCTCTAAACTCACATTTAAATAAAACTGCCCCTAAGTTTGCATTTGGCCAGCAAACTAAAATCAGAATTGTCAGTACAAATTTGAGATTTGTTTATCTGGAAACCCACTGTTTCAGAAAGCTTTACAGAAGACAGTTTAAACAAACATGTCTCACTTTTTGTCCAATTTTCCTTTCTCTGTAATATTAAAGTACTCCTCAACCCAAAAAATATTTTTGCCTAATAAAAGAAAACACAATTATAAGCAACTTTTCAAAATTAATGTATTAAAATGGTTATCACTTTAAGGGGCAGGTTTATCAAGGGTCGAATTTCGAAGTGTAAAAAACTTTGAAATTCGACCATCGAATGGCATTACTTCAATATTCGAAGTCGAAGTAATTTATCGAATTTGGCCATATTCGGTCGAAGTAAAATCGTTCGATCATACGATGAAATCCTTCGAATCTAACTATTTAATCGATCGACTGATTTTACTTAGACTTCTAAAAACTCAGCCAAATGTTGGCTATAGGTTCTAGGAGGTCCCCATAGGCTAACATAGCAATTCGGCAGGTTTAAGGTGGTGAAGTGTCGAAGTCGAACTTTTTTAAAAAGACAGTACTTCGATTTTCAAAGTCGAACTTTTTTACTTCGAATCAAAGTCGAATTTAGGCCTATTTGATGGTCGAAGTTTTTAAATTCGAAAATTCACTTAGACCCTTAGTAAATGTGCCCCTAAATGTTAAATAAATAGCAAGAATCAATGTTGTGGCAAAGCAATTCTATTTGCCCTCTTTTCATGTTTAAATGTTTCTAGTAACCCTAAGGCACAGTGCCCCATATTATTTATATAGAGGGTTCCAGGTACTAAGCCTTCTGGGTAATAGATCTTGTATCTGTGTCAGAAACTGAAATCTTCCAGCTTGAAAGGCATACCAGAAACATCTGCACTTGTTTCACCACATTTCCCCACAGTGTAATTGCCATTTATTATCACCCTTCCCAGAATTTTAAACAGAATTTGTTATTGTGCTATTTTTTCACTAATTGATTTCACTGTTTTATAGGGCACCCTGTTTTTTGACAAACTCTGTGCAGATCCAGCAGTGGGTGTTAATTATGAGTGGAGCAAAGAGTGCTGTGCCAAGCAAGATCCAGAGAGGGCTCAGTGCTTCAAGGCGCACAGAGATCATGAACATACTTCAATAAAGCCTGAACCTGAGGAAACCTGCAAATTACTCAAAGAACACCCTGATGATCTTCTCTCAGCGTAATTATAAACAATTAATTTTATTTTTCCAAAACGTATGTTCTAATATACAGACATATATTTCAGACTAAGACCTGCTGCGTATCCCTGGCATTATAACAATGATTGAAATATGCACATAGTTACCACTCTCTAGAAAATTTTAATGTAATAATAGAAATAGGCCCATGACCAAGAACATTTTCTTCAGCCAATACATTTGACATTTTATTTAAATTATAAATGAACATTTTTATAGGTTCATTCATGAAGAGGCAAGAAACCATCCAGACCTTTATCCACCAGCAGTATTAGCATTAACCAAGCAATATCACAAACTTGCTGAACATTGTTGTGAAGAAGAAGACAAGGAAAAATGCTTCTCAGAAAAGGTATAGGGTTCCCCCCATACATTTTCTAAGCTCACATTAAGCTCATGTGTAGGGCATTATAACAACTCTATTGTCTTTATAAAGGTTCCCTGGACATGTGTTATTAACAGTGGAAATGTAATGTATTTGCTGCAACATAAAACATAAAGACGTCCATTCAACTCTAAATTTCCCGCCGTACGTAAATTAACCTGAACGCAAGACCTTTAGCGAATTTGCGCTAGGCAGAAATGAATGCTAGCGCATCTTTGCTTTGAGTTGCTCGCATTGCCGAAGTAACACTAGCAAAAAGTCACCAGCGTTCAGTGGCCATGACAAAACGCCACATTTTAGTAAATTTGCGTAGTCTGAGCAAATTTTTGCCTGGTGAAGTGTTGTGCTGGGTGCAAAGTGGACGTTGGCGAATTTTTGCCAGTTAGTAAATCTGCCCCTAGATATTTAGATCATTCCAGCTTTGCTATACTGTTCAACTTCTAATAAGTTGACAAGTTGCTATATTGTGAAAAGCTTTGCTCATATTGCATAATATTGTAATCCACTTTATGTTTTGGCATATTTATTGGCTCTAAAATGTAGCAAAGTACAAATATAAGCATTTACAAGTGCAGCGCATTATTTATTTTCAGCAGCACATTATTTACTTAAATATTTACATCCTTTTAAACTGATGAAGATTTGATAAACACATTCTGTTGTAATAACTGTATGAAAAGTGTGAAAATATTAATATAATAATATACTTATATTTGCATTCTCAGACAAATGTAGAAATTATCATTTCTGCCCCAATTATTTTAAGGGCTAATATATGAATGCTTCAACCTCCGAACTCAAGTAATCTGATTCCTAAACTCCCAGTTCTGCATCCAAATTTCTCTGCTGCCGATTGTATTTTTTGCCTAGATGAAAAAAAATAAAAGCTTGACAGGTTTTAGGTGCCAAGCTTTTTATACTTTTGAAAAACCCACTCTGGAAAAAAAATGATCATCAGGAAGCCTAGGTATTTAGATGTGGAAACCACATGTGATTTTACTACCCGATTCCTTAAGCCCTGGAGGCTTGATAATTACTTAACCTATTACTAACCTGTTTCTTACAATGGGATTTGCTATATTGAATGTCTCCCTCGTATAATGCTTTCTTTTTCTTTAAAAAAATTTCTTTATAGATGAAGCAACTTATGAAACTAACTCATTCCATTGAAGATAAGCAACATCATTTCTGCTGGATTCTGGATAATTTTCCTGAAAAAGTTCTTAAAGCACTGTAAGTTGCTATCTATAGTGACATGATTTGTAGTAAGTAAATTAGCTTGATATTTGGGCTCTTAATATAAGACCATGCCACTTTAGTTTTGCGACAAAAGAGTAATAGTTTTGTAGTAAGACTGCTAGACCTTAACATCATCTCTGTGCCCTTAACATTCTGCCTGTGATATTGCACTCTATACAATATTTTTGATTGCATGAAGTTACAATTTACTGATTACTTTAAGAGGAACATTTGAAAAGTTACAAGGGCTGGAAAACAGATAAAGAACCTTGAATCAGTATCTATTTAATTCTGAATAGTGTCAAGTTAGAGACATGTCAGTGAATCCTGTTTGAAATGGCTTTCATTGTGTTCTTTTCTTTTTCATAAATTGTATTTCAGAAATTTGGCCAGAGTGAGCCACAGATATCCTAAAGCTGAATTCAAGCTTGCCCATAATTTAACTGAGGAGGTTACACACTTTATTAAAGATTGTTGCCATGACGACATGTTTGAATGCATGACTGAGAGGGTAAGCAATTCTGGGCAATCACACGGTTGATTAACTCCCTTTAAGGGATTTGATGGATCACACCAGGCCACTAAATTGCTATGTAAAACACACGCTCCAGGTATATGGATTGTCCAGAGACCTGTTATCCAGAATGTTCCGGATTACTGGAAGGTCATCTCCCATAGACTCAATTTTAATTAAATATTACAATATTTTAAAGCATAAAGTTATTTTTACTTGATCCCTGCTACTATATAATTAATGCTTATAAGTGGTATAACAATCCTATTAGTTTTATTCACTGTTTCTCTCTCTCTCTCTCTCTCTCTCTCTCTCTCTCTCTCTCTCTCTCTCTCTCTCTCTCTCTCATATTTATATATATAGTTTTGTAGTGTTGCAGGCAGTGTGTCAGCATGCACCCAATGTCCTCATTAACTTGGAAATTATATTTGTCCTCTATTCAAAAAATAAAATCCTGTCTGTGAAATTTTTTCCAATTCTGATAGCTGGAGCTTACTGAGCATACCTGTCAACATAAAGATGAGTTATCATCAAAACTTGAAAAATGCTGTAATCTACCTTTGCTTGAGCGTACATACTGCATTGTCACCTTGGAAAATGATGACGTTCCTGCTGAATTGTCTCAGCCAATTACAGAATTTACAGAGGACGCTCATGTGTGTGAGAAGTATGCTGAGAATAACGAAGTTTTCTTAGGAAGGTAAAGATATGTTTTACATGTATTACACATTACAATATATTACATAAAAGTAACATACAAGACTTCAAAATATTTGTGTTTAAAAGTTTATCATATGTATAGTTTATCATATGCATACTAAAGTACTTGTAGGTCAAAACCATGTAGACAAATATGGCCCAACAGTAATAATAATAAGTATAATTTTGTAATAAAACCAAAAACTACAAGATGCAGCCTCAGCTCAGCTTTCAGGGGTATATTTATCAAAGAGTGAAGTTAATAGTGAAGTTCCGCCACTAGAGCGAAATTCCGCCACTTCCCATTCATTTCTATGGGGTTTTTAAAGGCGTATTTATCAAAGGGTGAAATTTCACTTTCACCCATTGATAAATACGCCTTTCAAAATCCCATAGAAATGAATGGAGAGCTGCGGAATTTCACTCTAGTGGCGGAACTTCACTCTTTGATAAATTTACCCCTCAGTGTCTAGACAAAGTTGATGAGCTGGTTAGAAAGGTGATATTTACTCATACCCTGGTAATGTTCACTGTAATAGCCTGCATCCAAAAATGAATATGTGATTTTCTCCAACAGATTTAAAAGTACAAATATAAAGTTACAGGCTGATGTTAAGTAGTTACGTTTAGAAGTATCCAGCCAGCGTCCCTGTTACTGCTGAATTACAGTAATTGATTTCTGCTTTGCCTAGGAAATCCTATACTTCAGTTCTGTCTATGACAGAAATCCAAATTATTTTTCAGCCCAATATTCAAAGTAATTTTGCCTTAAAATAGCATTTGTAATACATTTGTGGCATGGTGTTGATTTAGTGTGTAACATAAACAGCCAGTTTACATTATGTACAAAATAAGATATTTTTGCGAATATCACATTGCATTCATATTATAGACTGCCTGTACTATATTTACGTTATTATTTAATGCATGTAATGAAGTATGCATGTGTTTTATAGATATCTCCATGCTGTGTCAAGAAAACACCAGGAATTGTCTGAACAATTCCTTTTGCAATCTGCAAAAGAATATGAATCTTTGCTGAACAAGTGCTGCAAAACAGACAATCCTCCTGAATGCTACAAGGATGGAGTAGGTTTCTTTTATTCTTTAATATCCTGTATTAACTTAAACCAACCTTATTTACAGTGGTATAGCTGTAGGTAGCCCTGTTATTGCACGGGGTCCTGAAAAGCAATACTTACTATACAACTGAACCCCCAAATGGTATTTTTCATTGCTGCTATGAAGAAAAAAATATATATTTCTGACCACAGTGCTACCTGAATTACAATTAGAGGGTAACAGGTAGGGATGTCGCGGACTGTTCGCCGGCGAACTTGTTCGCGCGAACATCGGCTGTTCGCGTCCGCCGCAAGTTCGCGAACGTCGCGCGACGTTCGCCAATAGGCGTTCGCGTCAAAATCGTTCGACCATTCGACCATTCGATCGCTAAAATCGAAGGATTTTCGTTCGAATCGAACGATCGAAGCCATTGGATTGAATGAAATCATTCGATCGAATGGCTTCGATCGTTCGATTCGAACGAAAATCGTTCGATCGAACGATTAAAATCCTTCGATCGTTCAAATCGAACGATTTTCGGATGTTCGAAGTTCGCGAACTGTTCGCGAACTGTCCGCATTTTTTGCCGGTGTTCGCGAACGGCGTTCGCGAACACATTATCGGCGGTTCGCTACATCCCTAGTAACAGGCCTGTTTTGTCAAAAAATTTCAGCAACTGCAGCATTTTTTTTTAATAAAATGGCAAAGTGGAGTGAATGGGAAGGCAAATTAATAGTTCTCTGATCTGAATGGTTGATGTGAAAGGCAAGGGTTGCAATATAATGACTGTTTTTATTTTGTGGAACAAAAATATGGCATTTTGTGCAGCTGCTGAAAAAGTAAATTGTGTGGAAACGTTTGGTCATCTAATTAGAGTTCTTGATTTACATCTATTATCTCCTTTCATATTAGGCTGACAGATTTATGAATGAAGCCAAGGAGAGATTTGCATATTTGAAACAAAACTGTGATATTCTGCATGAACATGGAGAATATCTCTTTGAAAATGAGTAAGTTTTACAGATACTGATTTATAATCTCTTTATTTACACTTGGAGAGATATGGGTGTTGTATCATGGACGTATATATTCAGTAAAAATGACTGGCTAGGGCCATGTATCTCTTAAGAATCTTATCTATAGAATACCCAAGATGGGGTAGATTGCAGAATAGTATTTATGAGTTTATATGGAAGTGTGAAAAGGTCAGGATCAGTAGAAGAATAAACTTCTAGGGGTACTGGGCTTACTGAAAAGAATTTAAGGTAACAGAAATACAAACATGGCATATGTTGTACAAATCAACTGAACTGAGCAAATTATTTTGTTGTATCCCAAATATTAATTTTACAATATAAGCTCATGCAGAATTTCCTGTTTATTCGGCAGTAAACTAATATGCAAATGTATGCCATTTAAACATCTGTAATTTTTATTCTTAATTAGATGTTGACCTTTGTTTACTATTTTACACCATTTTTTTCTAGATGAAAAAACTGTAACTATTTACCTAGGTCTTCAGTGGTACAAAGACCAAATCTATTTAAACTCTTCATTTTGCAAATGAACCTGAATCTTCCACTATCAAGCTGCTATGTCCCAAACAGAAAAATATGTGGTTAATCATCACATTGACTTTATAAAATGTTTTTTAAATGATGCAAATATGATCACAATTAAAACACATTTGTAATTTATTATATATATTATATAAACACAAAGTCCTTTCTGGTTTCAGATTGCTCATAAGATACACAAAGAAAATGCCCCAAGTGTCAGATGAAACATTGATTGGAATAGCACACCAAATGGCAGATATTGGTGAGCACTGCTGTGCCGTACCTGAAAATCAAAGGATGCCATGTGCAGAAGGAGACGTATGTATAGAATGTTTGTTATGTTTTGCTTACCTTGTGCATACCTTTCTATATAACCTGTTTGTCTAATTGCAGCTGTCAATTACACTTTGTTTCCCACCAATATGGGAAGAAACTCTCCCCCTTCCTTGTTATAGATCACTGATGTCACTTTTATGGAGTGCTATAATTTTTTAATCATAAATTCCGGCATACTTTGCACACATCTTCCAACCAACTTGAAAAGAAAAGCCTGCCTTACATTTTTTAACCTAATGTTTATGGTTGTGTATGAAATACTCCCTGTCCATTCCTCCACATAAATATACACACCTACACACAAAAACAGCAACACTCCTAAACCTTACAGATTGTTAAAAAATTCAATATTAATACTATTATCTCTTTAAGGCTGATAAACAACAAAGATGCAAGAACTAATGAAATTTAGTTTATATCTTCCAAAAACAGCAATGTAATAAAAGTGTTGCATTGATATTGAAGTTATATCTTTTCCTTTTGAAGCTTACCATTCTCATTGGAAAAATGTGTGAAAGGCAAAAGAAGACATTTATAAATAACCACGTTGCTCATTGCTGCACTGACTCATATTCTGGGATGCGTTCATGCTTTACTGCTCTTGGTCCAGATGAGGACTATGTACCACCCCCAGTTACTGATGACACATTTCACTTTGACGACAAGATATGCACTGCTAATGATAAAGAAAAACAGCATATCAAACAGAAGTAAGTCTTTTATTTTCCATCTTGTCATTATATTTTGATGTAATTACACCAACAAAAGAAGTCTATGGGAATCCTGGCAGACTTTAGAGCATAAAGTCACTTGAGGTGCAACCCACATGATTCCATCTGGAAAATCCTGCCATTTCGATGATGAATGTGAATGACTGAGAAGGTCAGAGTATGGTTATAGCTCAGTTATTACTTATATCTTTTGAGAATACCATTATAAAAAAATGAAGCTAATGATGTGAAGATATGGAATATACTGATATCTACATTAAACCTATATAAGTATTTATGCATTAACACAATGACACTATTCCTGTAAGTTTACAGAGTGATATTCCATACAGAGGCTTAATGTGAGGTGTGTATATGTAGCAGTTACATTACCACAAATACTGTATCTTCCCCTAAGTCCATTACGTAAATGTTCTTTTAGCTTTTACAAGTTTTGCAAGTTAAAAGCATTAAGGTTCACCTTTATGATAACATAGATAACTGGCCTAGTTTTAGCTTCTATTTTATTGGTCTTCATTCGTTATAGTATTTGATTTATTTGCCTTCTTATTCTACCTCTTTAAAATTCATAATTATAATTTCTCTAATATTTCTGTTTTCCAGTCTGTCATTCTAACTATTGTCTACTTTCTAATGAAAATATACCCTAGCAACTTGCTAGAGATTTCAAAGTAGAGACCCTATCCTACATCCTGGCTCAAGGCAGACAAGACCGAGATTCTTTGTGCTATTAAGCCCCGCACAGGGACACTTTCACCAGATTTTCTATCCAGCACAAGAAACAGAGGGTAAATTGCACTTGCCCTTAGTCTTCTATAACTTGTGCAAAGCTCTTTGATAATTAACACTTAAAGGTTAATTTTCAGGTGAACTGCCCCTTTACATGTTGTTAGATATTTGCAGAACATTTTTTCATAAAATAGCTCAAACTTGGAAGAAATTAATTTTATATACTGTACATTTATATCATTTTTTTCCTTATAGATTCCTTGTGAAGCTGATTAAAGTTAGTCCTAAATTGGAAAAAAATCACATTGATGAATGTTCTGCTGAATTCCTTAAGATGGTACAGAAATGCTGTACTGCAGATGAACACCAGCCATGTTTTGATACAGAGGTATGGCAATTCTTTTGTGTTCTTTATATCATTAAAACAACAGACTGAGTATGTTCAATTGCTATCCCTTTCCTTACAATCAAATTTTGCCTACAGCATATCTCAATTCTTATCTTATTTTTTGCACAGAAACCAGTACTGATTGAACACTGTCAAAAACTCCATCCATAAGAGTCCATTAGAGCAAAGGCCAGGTAAGATCAAATGCCCTAAATCTACAACACTGTATACAAGTGAACATACATATATAAACATATATGCTTATATGCTTTTTGGATGTCAAAGTTGCAATCAGTGGCATAATTACAGACGAAGTAGACTCCACAGCTGCAGGGGGGCCTATGGAACAGGGGGGCTGGACTGTTGGGGCTGCTTCCTCTGTAGCTAATAAGAAACCAACTCCAACCACTCTCTTACCTGTGGCAAGGAAATAGGACTCAAGTTGGCGCTGAGTGGGCGGAGTTTGGGCAGGGTGTGGGCGGAGATGGGGCAGGGGTGTGGGCACGGTTGGGGCAGGGCAGAGGCGGGACAGGAAGTTGGTGAGAGGAAGGGGATCGGAGTGCACCGGGGTACCTCTGAAGATTTTTTTTGCAGGGGACTCTAGTTATGCCACTGGTTGCAATGTCACTGATATAAATATATTGAGATAAATTATTAGATTGATATAATTGATGTTGAGATGAGATGAGAAGTGGGAGCTAAACTTATGGTACCAATGTCTTGTGTAACTGTTTGTCTGCTGAGTTCTCAGAGATAAAGAGGCTGCAGGCTTTGCATAGTGGAGTATATTAAAAGATCTGGTAACCATAACAGAAAAGCTTACAGGGGTGGAAAGAGGGTGATGGCCAAATGACAATGATAAAGGATATAGAAGTCTGAAGTGGGCAGATATTGGCTTTGGAATAGCAGTTGCTCTACTGAAATAGAAAAATAATAATCATATAAATATTAACTATACTACTGAGGTGTTTTGCATTATGACAACATTTTTATTATTTTGATATTTCGTTCTGATTAACAACGTGTTTAGCACTCTCTAATCATTAGAACAACTTTACAGTCTATACACCAGCCCATCATACAGTTGCATTGGTTTAACACAATCTCTTTTTTCATGCAGCCTTCAAACTCACTGAGGAACATCTTCCATCTCTCACATGAAAAAAGTTTCCTCCATCTGAAAAGAAAATTTGTTCATTCAACTGTCTGTTGAAATAAATAAAGCGTTTAAAATATATATATTTATAGAATGTTTTATTTGTTGTCTCAGTGTCACATACACACACCAGAACTATATGGTTAACTTTTTTTAGTCTGATTTTCATGATCTCTTTCTACCCAGAAAATCAAAGGTTACTTAGATAAGGAGACACATAAGAACAGCTGAACAGTGTGGTGTTCTTGTCAATTAGTACAGTGTGGTATATCCATTGAGCCTTCAACTGGATAGGATAGGTGTTTGGGAAGATGCTTTATAACAGCACCCATTAGATAAATACCGATTACTGCCCTTAAACAATCAAACTTTCAGTATAATGTTTTATAAATACATGTGAATAATAGTAGTTATATTAATAACTGTACTACTGTTGGTACAGTATTAGTACCAACCAAATCCATTCAATTTCAGCCTGTTTTTCAGTGAAGAGAAATGTATACAATACATTACAATACAACAGCTAGCAGAAAATACTCATTAATGGACCAGTAACATCAAAAAAATGTTAAAAAACATTAAATTTTATACATTAAAAAAAAAAACCACCAAGAGAAATTAAATTTTAAAATCGCAAAGTCTTTATTAAGAAATAACTTACCAAAGCTCCGCTTGCGCTCCTCTTCAGAAAGCGATTGGGTGATCCATCGCGCAACGCTCGATTTCTCCTCCCTGCCTTCATTATAGGAGATAGCCAGGGAGGCGAAATCAAGCGGTAAGTACTAACTTTCGATAAGTTATTTCTTAATAAAGGCTTTGCAATCTTAAAGTTTAATTTGTTTTGGTGTTTTTTGTAATGTATACTAACGAATTTGTTAAAAATACATTTTGATGTTACTGGTCCTTTAACATGCTGTGGGCTGATAATCATCAACTGAATGCAGCACTTGCATGGGGTAGTGTATACATTAATTTCATATTTCACATATTCCATAGTAGATGTACGGGATCCCTTATCTGGAAACTGGTTATTCCAAAAGCACCAAATTATGGGAAGACCAATAAGATAGTAATTCCAATTTTTAAAAATGATTGCTTTTTTTCTCTGTAATAATAAAACAGTCCCTTGTACTTGATCCTAACTAAGCTGCATGAATCCATATTCATAGCAAAACAATCTTATTCAGTTGATTTCATGTTTTAAGCAGACAAGTTATGGAAATCCAAACTACAGAAACATCTCTTATCTGGAAAACCCCAGGTTTCAAGAATTCCAGATAAAGCCTACACTTGTATTTTATTATATGTGCTATTTCCAGCAGTCTAGGAAGTATTCTTTTCCACATTATTTATGAACAGCATTTGCTAATACAGCAGAGATGTTAAACATTATGGGGGTTATTTACTAAAATCCTAATTTATCTCATATTAAAAAAAATATATATTTTGGCATATTTATTAATAAAATAAAAAAAACATAAAATCGAGCGTAGACTTGAATTGCTTGCATTTTTCAGGCTTTTTTTGCTGAATCGCTCAAATTTTTATGGTTTTTACCCGAAAACCCCAAAAATTTGGATTTTCAAGCTAAACCCAGCACAGACCACGAAAACTTCAAATTGAGATTGGCGCCTCTCCCATTGATTGATTGCAATTTTCTGGAAAAAACAGTGGAGCTTACTATATTTATTAAAACCATAAGTGCAATTTAATCTTTGAGGCTCGTGGGTCCATGAATTGACAATTGCAAGATGAACCCCAACAATGTTGAAGGTGAATGTTTAGAAATGTACAATCAACAGCCCTCTAATTATTATCATATTTCAAAAATCCATTTCTTTAACTTTGCCACAAAAAGGAGTTGCAATGTATACTGTAAATAACATGGTGTTGATTTTGAAATTTTACATATAGAGCCTTAATATGTACAAATTAGCAATGTTTATTATTTTCATGGAAAATATTCTAGACTTAATCACAGAGGCACACTTTATTATAGAACTGAGATGCCTTTATAGCAAAGGGTAACTACTGCTATAAGCTTTGTAAGGGGGTCTTTACCCACATTATCATCCACTCTGCAGCCTCCCATCTGCCTGATGCTTTTCCATTCAGCCACTCTCTCCCTCCATGCACACAGAGGTGAGTTGGCTGGATAATAAGAAGTGGAAGGTCCTAAATATTTCTTTGGTAGCCCAACTGAATTCACTTACTCCACTGATATTGTGGCTTGTTTGTATAGACCAGGTGCCCTCAACCTTTTTTACCCATGAGCCACATTCAAATGCAAAAAGAGTTGGGGAGCAACCCAAGCATGAAAAAAGTCCCTGGGGATGCCAAATAAGGGCTGCGATTGACTATTTGTAAGCCCCAATGTGAACTAGCAGCCTACCAAAGGCTCTGTTTGATAGTGCTCCTGGTTTTTATGCAACTACAACTTGTCTGCAAGCTATGGCAGGTAGTAAGGACAGAACTGGCCTGGAATGGCATGACTTTAAACTATGCACATTTCAATGAATTGTGTCTCTATGATTTATTCTATTCATACACACAGTGAATGATTAATGATTAAAAACACAGAATTTAACATGTATTTAATTATTTATTTGAAATATACAAATTACAAATGTATTAGACAATAAAGCATAAAAACAGTATCAACATGTTGCTGTAGGATAGGGAGAGCAGCGCCTTCCAAATCTTGGTTCTTTTCATTGACAATATTTCTTGATCACCACGTTCATGACAAAGAAGATCACGATCACTGAAAAACATATATTGGTGACTTTCAAAATGATATTTATACTAAGTTCAAAATTCAATATAACTAGAGGAACAATTACACTACTTTACCTTTTTTTATTCCTATATTCGAAGGCTTCTCCAAAGTATCCACGATTGTTTGATGGTTTCGATGGACGTCCTAGGCAGTCAAAATAGATTCCAAACATTTTGTAATTTCTGTAATGCCTGTTAGATATATGTCTGTCCATTATCTGGTACCAGTTGGCCAATAGGTCTGTGCCACACTTTATAGGTCTTAGTATTTCTACTGTGGTACATTTCACATGTATTTGTTGTAGGCCTGGTATGACGCTGCTAACATTGTTGGCTTTTCTTAGAGCCTTGTAAGAAACATTTTCTTCTTTGGCATTTCTTCACTTTCTTTCTCATCAGCCAGTGGCCTTTTCAGGCTCTTTTTCTTCTCATCTCTTTCATGTGTGTTTTCGGAAATCTACATTAATATATTAATAAAAAATAATGAAACATCTTATCTGACTTCATAACTCAGGATTTTAAAAGGTACATTTTATATTGAGATTTAAGAAATGGTTCAGCAAAGCTTTACAATCAAATGTAAATAGATAGAATTTGTTTAGTTATAAGTAATATAGAATTAATGTTAATCGGTACCTGAAACACAGGCTTGGCAAATTGTATCATAAACCTTGCTGGCTGGATAATATTTGCCTGCTGAGTGCTAGAAGTTGCCATGTTGTTTGGTATCAAGGTATTATCTGCTTTTTCATTTATTCTTGGTGTCTGCAAAAAGGAAAAAATGGATTTGTTGGCAATATATATAACGACCTTTCCAACAGAATGAATAAAAATATAGATACACTACAGTATATACTGAAAATCATTAGACTAGGCTGCTGTTATAGATGTTTGCAGTTAATTGCTCGCTTATCTAAGAAATAACTGCAACAGAATATTCCTGTGCAGGTTTTTCTCATGAAAAAGTTGCACACCAGCAGGAATCACATTGTTCCATTCATTTTCCATGAGGTTAAAATCTAATGTTGTAAGAAACTGGGAAAATAGATATATATTTTAAGCTGTTAGAGACAATTCCAATTGACTCCTATTAAACCCTGTCAGCTTTTAAAAAGGGGCAGATTTGTCAAGGTTCTAAATAAAAATTCTAATTTTTAAATTCAAATTTCGAATTTATTTTAGTGTAATTCAACTAGGGAATAGTCCTATTTTGATTGGAGTTTAAAAAAAAAATCGAAATTCTAATTTCAAAATGTATCATGTACTGTCCATTTAAGAATTCAAATTCAGCTTTTTGCCATCTAAAACCTGCCGAATTGATGTTTTAGCCTATGAGGGACCTCCTAAATCAATTTGGAGTTTCTTTAAAAAAAAAAGTGGTTTTTGTTGTTGAAAAAACTCGAATTGAATTTGATTTGAAATCGATTTCAGGTTGGAGGCCGATCCTATTCACCTATTCACCGATCCTACAGTATTTAAAAAGTTCTAATTTTTTATGAATTTTGATTGGGCATTTTTTTAAAATTTTTGAGTTTATGGGCGTTTTTTAGAGTACATTCGTACTCGTATGTATGTACTCTCAGTTTTTTACTGCATTTGTGAAAAAAACTCAACTTTTCATCAATCGGCCCCTAGTTGCTTGCTAAACGACTCTGACTGACTGTAAGGCCCAAAGGCTTCAGGAGTATTGAGGACCAGAGGAGGAGGTAGCAATGTCCAAGTTCGCAGTACAGATTAGGATGAGATGAGAGAATGGTCAAACAGGCAACAAGATCAGTCCAGGCAGAAGAGGTTCAAGGTCGAGGAATTCAGGCAAAAGGTCGGTACACAATAGCAAAGTTTCACAAGATCACACCCAGGAGTAGCAAGCTAAAACCTATAATTGGGCACTGATGAATTTCCAGAGAATTTCCTTAATATAGGCCTAGATTTGGCACCAATTTTGGACGCATCGGCGTCATGACGTGTGCGCGGACGCGCTGGCGTCAGCGACCGACGCCGGCGCACATTATTGACGCCGACGTCCGTTCCGTCGCCGGCGACCAATCAGAGTGCGGGAAGAAGCAGGCATCATCCGGCTGCGTCCGTGAGGAACCAGGGAGCCACCATCTTGGACGCCATCTTGGCCACCATTTTGGGAACTGTTCTCGGATTCCATTACAGTACCCCCCTCCCTAGGGGGGGCCTCAGGACCACCTGGGTTAGAAGGAAACTGCCGATGAAATTTTCAGACCAGGAGAGGAGCATGGACATCTGACCTTCTTACCCAGGAGCACTCCTCCGGACCGAACCCCTTCCATTCAATGAGGTATTGTAGAGTGCCCCTCGAAATCCGGGAATCCAGGATCCTTTTCACCTCAAACTCCTGATGACCGTCTACCACGACAGGAGCTGAGGAAGAAGAAGAAGAAGTACCTGCAAGCTTGAGCAAGGAGACATGGAAGGCGTTTGGAATCCGCATCTCCGAGGGAAGTTGCAAACGGACAGCCACCGGATTGATGATCTCAGAGATGGAGAAAGGACCAATAAACTTGGGACCAAGTTTAGGAGAGGGGACTTTGAGACGAATGTTCCGTGTGGATAGCCAAACCTTGTCACCGGGTGCATACGGAGGGGAAGGAATTCTTCTTTGATCAGCGAATTTTTTCTGGACCAAGGAACTTTTCTCCAGATTGACAACCGTGGCGTGCCATATAGCCGACATGTGGGCAGCTTGGTCATTGGCGGCAGGAACATTAGTGAGTAATAAGTCCTGAGGAAAAGCCAAAGGGTTAAGACCATACATACAGAAAAAAGGAGATTTCTCAGAAGAAACATGTAAGGCATTATTATGTGCGAATTCAGCCCACGGAAGCAAATCAGCCCAGTCGTCTTGGCACAAAGATACATGGCATCGAAGGAATTGTTCAAGGGCCTGGTTAACCCTCTCTGCTGCTCCATTAGACTGTGGATGGTAAGAAGAAGAAAACTGAAGAGAGACACCAAGGGCTTTACACAGGGATCTCCAAAACTTGGAAACAAATTGAGATCCACGGTCAGAGACAATTTCAGCAGGGAAACCGTGGAGGCGAAAAATGTGTTTAATAAACAATGAGGAAAGTTCAGAAGCTGAGGGAAGTTTTCGAAGAGGAGTAAAATGTGCCACCTTGGTGAATCTATCAATTACCACCCAAATAACTGTATAACCAGAGGAATTAGGAAGATCCACAATGAAGTCCATAGAAAGATGAGTCCATGGGCGAGAAGGAATAGGTAGTGGTAGGAGTAACCCCTTAGGAGGGGAGCGTCCAGACTTGGATACAGCACATACAGAGCAAGAGGAAACAAAGTCTTTGATATCTTTTCTTAGGGAAGGCCACCATACAAGACGAGACAGAAGTTCAGTAGTCTTTTTGACTCCAGGATGACCGGCCTGCTTGGAGCTGTGGGACTGAACCAGAATGGAATGACGAAATTCAGGAGGGACAAAGGCAACACCAACAGGAGTACCTACAGGAACAGAAGATTGAACAGACAATAATTGAGAGGCCAGGGAGGGAAACAGAGCAGCGATGATCTTTGTAGGGGGCACAATGGGTTCCGGTTCGGCAGAAGTGAGATCTTCGAGAAGAAAGCTTCTAGAAAGAGCGTCCGCCTTCTTGTTTCTAGTAC
Organism: Xenopus laevis; assembly: GCF_017654675.1. NCBI lineage: Eukaryota > Metazoa > Chordata > Amphibia > Anura > Pipidae > Xenopus > Xenopus laevis. The sequence goes on along the minus strand of NC_054372.1, from coordinate 69,390,651 downwards.
CAGGCCGAAAGGTTAGAATGAAATTAAAACGAGAGAAGAATAGTGCCCACCTAGCCTGACGAGGATTGAGGCGTTTGAGTGACTGGATATATTCTAGATTTTTATGGTCGGTATAGATGGTCACAGGGACGGAAGAACCTTCCAGCAAATGTCTCCATTCCTCTAGAGCCAGTTTGACGGCCAGTAACTCACGATTTCCCACATCATAATTTTGTTCAGGAGAGGTGAATTTTTTCGAAAAGAAGGCACAGGGATGTAGTTTTCCATCAGTAGACGCTCTTTGGGACAAGATTGCTCCAGCACCGACATCAGAGGCATCGACTTCAATGAAGAATGGTTGGGAAGGTTCAGGGTGTCTGAGGATGGGAGCAGAAGAAAAAGAAGTTTTAAGATTCTTGAATGCTTCCAAAGCTACCGGTGGCCAATGCTGAGGCTTGCCCCCTTTACGGATAAGAGAAAGAATGGGAGCAATCTTGGATGAAAACCCCTTGATGAATTGTCTATAATAGTTAGCGAAGCCAATGAATCTTTGAATAGCTTTAACACTGGTGGGGAGAGGCCAGTCCTGGATGGCGGAGATCTTGGCAGGATCCATTCTGAAGCCCTGTTGAGAAATAATGTAACCAAGGAAGGAGATGGACGAAACTTCAAAGGAGCACTTCTCCAACTTGGCGAATTAATTATTTCTCCGCAGACCGGAAAGGACTTCCTGGACTTGAAGACGGTGCTCAGCAAGGTTCTTGGAAAAGATAAGAATATCGTCCAAGTACACCACCACGTATTGACCCAACAAATCTCTGAAAATGTCGTTTACAAATTCTTGGAAAACCGCGGGGGCGTTACAGAGGCCGAATGGCATCACTAGATACTCATAGTGCCCGTCACGAGTGTTGAATGCGGTTTTCCATTCATCTCCCTCTCTGAATTAAATTGTAGGCCCCACGAAGATCTAACTTGGTAAACAGACAAGCCCCCTTGAGTTGGTCGAACAGTTCAGAGATGAGGGGAAGGGGATAACGGTTTTTAATTGTAATTTTATTTAAACCCCTATAGTCAATGCAGGGCCGCAAACCACCATCTTTCTTTTCTACAAAGAAGAAGCCGGCCCCCGCCGGGGAAGAAGAAGGACGAATAAAGCCTCTTTGCAGATTCTCTTGGATGTATTCCTTCATGGCAGAGGTTTCAGAAGGAGAAAGCAGATAGGTGCGACCCCTGGGAGGCATGGATCCAGGAAGAAGTTCGATGGGGCAATCATAGGGGCGATGAGGAGGCAGGACTTTGGCAGACTTTTTATTGAAGACATCAGAAAAGGCTTGATAAACAGAGGGCAGAGAAGAATTTGAAGACACAGATGAAACTTTAATGATGGATTTGGTAGGTAAACAATTTTGTTGGCAGAAAGAACTCCATCGGGAAATCTGAGACGAAGCCCAGTCTATTACTGGGTTGTGGATATTCAGCCAGGGCAAACCAAGCACAATGGGAGTAGATGGACAGTCAATTAAAAGGAAAGACAACCTTTCAAGATGCATGGTTCCCACAATAACAGAAAGTTCATCGGTGGAGTGGGAAATAATAGCAGAAGACAATGGACGATCATCAATCGCCAATGCACGAAGAGGAACAGCCAGGGACCGCAGGGGAATGGAGTGACTTTCAGCGAAGACTTTATCCATGAAATTCCCAGCTGCGCCGGAGTCGAGGAAAGCTTCAGAAGAAATCGTCTGGGTTCCAAAACGAATCTGCACAGGAAGGAGGAAGCGTTGAGCAGAAGAATGGGGAGAAGGAGAAGGACCAATTCCACCCAGGTAAGTCTCCCCAGTCTTACCTAGGTGCTGGCGTTTCCCGGCTTCACTGGGCACTCATAGGCGAAATGGGATTTTCCACCACAGTAGAGGCAAAGTCCAGCAGCCCTTCTCCGAAGCTTTTCCTGTTCAGTCAGACGGGCACGTCCGATCTGCATAGGTTCTTCCGTAGGCAGGAAAGAAGAAGCAGAAGCCGCAGGAGTGGGAGAAGGCAAGGTGGAAGCAGGATTGGGAAGGAAGGGTCTTTGAAAACGAGGAGCCAGGGTAGGTTGGAACTTGTGGAATCTCTTGGTTTGGGAGCGCTCTCTGTCGAGCTCAGCTTGAAACTCCCTCTGCCAAGTATCAACCTTTATGGCCAAGGCGACTAGATCTTCCCAGCGGGATGGAATTTCCCTGGACACCAGATCATTCTTGATGCGCATCGCCAGGCCGTTGTAAAAGGCAGCGTGATACCCGTCATTATTCCACGAAGTCTCAGCAACTAGAGTGCGGAACTCAATGGCGTACTCCGGGACAGAGCGAGTTCCCTGTTGAAGTTGGAACAGGCGTGCAGAAGATGCAGAGGCACGACCCGGAGCATCAAACACAGTACGGAGTTCGCGAACAAAGGACCTGGCGTTGTCAATGATAGGATCTTCCTTCTCCCATAGAGGTGAAGCCCCCTCCAATGCCTTCCCTTGCAGGCGGGAGAATATGAAGCCCACCTTGGCACGTTCGGAGACAAATTGGCCGGGTAATAGTGCAAACTGGACCTCGCACTGGTTAATAAACCCACGGCAAGCTTCGGGGTCACCACTGTAGAGTGGGGGAGCCGGAATGCGAGGCTCGGAGACCTGGAGTGGAGACACAGGTACAGGTACGGGAACAGGGTCAGCGGGTGTTAGGGCCGACAACTTTACCAGTACTGTTTCCAGGGCCTGACAAAAATGAGACTGCTGTACCTCATAGGACTGCATCCGAGAAGCCAACCCACGAAGCGCTCCACCGACATCAGGCGGCGCTGGGGTTTCCTCCGAAGGGTCCATGGCCCAATTATAATGTAAGGCTCAAAGGCTTCAGGAGTAGTAAGGACCAGAGGAGGAGGTAGCAATGTCCAAGTTCGCAGTACAGATTAGGATGAGACGAGAGAATGGTCAAACAGGCAACAAGATCAGTCCAGGCAGAAGAGGTTCAAGGTCGAGGAATTCAGGCAAAAGGTCGGTACACAATAGCAAAGTTTCACAAGATCACACCCAGGAGTAGCAAGCTAAAACCTATAATTGGGCACTGATGAATTTCCAGAGCTCCTTAATATAGGCCTAGATTTGGCGCCAATTTTGGACGCATCGGCATCATGACGTGTGCGCGGACGCGCCGGCGCACATTATTGACGCCGACATCCGTTCCGTCGCCGGCGACCAATCAGAGTGCGGGAAGAAGCAGGCATCATCCGGCTGCGTCCGTGAGGAACCAGGGAGCCACCATCTTGGACGCCATCTTGGCCACCATTTTGGGAACTGTTCTCGGATTCCATTACACTGACAAACTTACCTTGAATAAACATGATCTGTCTAATTTAAACCTTTTTTTGCTTTCTGGTTGGCTGTTAATTGGCTTTTGAGCACTTGAACTTGCTGTTGGGAAAGTAGATGGTGTCGTGCTAGTTGTAATTTCAGAAAATGGCCTTTTAAGCCCCTTTCCTTTACTTTCCTCCTTTTTGTTCTGTTCCATTATTTCTTCTCTTTTCACATCAGTTTTTTTCATAATTTCCTATGATGCAATAAATGTGTTAGTTACATAAACATAACATGGCTATACTCCCTAGCATAACTCTTGATACAGAAATTTGCAATAACAACCTGATGCAAATATTAATGAATCCATAAAGTTTTGAATGTATTTCTTAACCTTGCAATGCTTCAATGGTTAATAAACAATTTAGCAAGATTGCTAAATTACCTTGATCATAGTGTCTATCCCAAAGATCGCTGGTTTGGTTATTATTGGCTTTTGGGAAATCAAAGTAGCTTGTGTAGAAGAAGCTGGTTCTCTTCTTTTCTCATCATTGTTGAATCTTTAAAGCAAGAAAGAATAACAAATAGATAGTTTGGTGTCTTTTTATATGTTATATGTATATAATATATATATATATATATTCAAAGTGCACATACCTGGTGTAGAACAACAGGTAGACTTGCTGCCTCAACACTGTTGCCTTATCCACAAGCATCACAGATTGATCATTCATGTTGTACCATTTGCCATTAGGAGCCTGCAACAGATAAAAACCAACATCTTTATACTCTAAACATAAAATGCAGGTGGTACACATATAACTTTTGAAGCATAGTTGATTTTAGATATTTGATATTCCTGTCTATCAATTAACAGCAACTGAATGAAATATCTTTCTTTGGTTACATAAACATAAATATTAACATTCTGGTTTCTTACCTTCACATAACAGCAAGTCGTCCCAGCATGAACAAGTACGGCATGTAGACCGTAGGTAATTGGCTCTTCTTTCGGCTCAGAGGTATAAGGCCGAATATCAATAAACTCAGGATAGGCTACCATCTGCAATAAGTGGGCATAAGAGAAAAATGTTTATACTGATCATCAGACTGTTTTTATACTATTCTTTATGTATAATGAGGTATGTGACAATATATTAACCTATACATGAAAGTGATAACTGTTAGTGAAGAATACCCAAAATATTTCCCAATTAATAAATACAAACCTTTTATTAAAAGCAACCAATTAACAATATTAAGAATAACAGAACCCATAAATCTGTACTGTCTACTACTATAAAAATTGAGTGACAGTAATGTATATTCTGAAATGTTGGCAGTCAAATGGGTTATGACAATAAGGATTTTTCCGCTTCTGTTTTAGGCCATCACTGCTGTTCAGCCACTTTCCCATGTTTCCTCACAAACTTTCTGGCTCAGCAGTAATATATAAATACAGTATATGTCCTTATATATCATTTACAGCATGTTTGTATACATGTGAAGCTGCACATTAGTTTGCACTTAGTTGAAAATTGATCTCTGAGAGTGTAATAACTAGTGCTAGTACTTACCTTAGAAATCTTGTTAGCGCTGAACACATCAAATCTATTCAGGCACAAGGTCAGCACATTGGGTGGCCGCTTAATTGAAAATGTCTTAGTAGCCGTCACTGTTTCATTGCATCTATAAAATAATTAAGTGACAGTATTATGTGATTGGTATAAACAATAAAAAAATTTACATCAGACGTCAGTTCAATAAAATTTATTTGCATTTACATTTCTGGAGACGTGCAGAAATGTAATTGTTCTGTTCGTTCTCTTTTTCATTATAGGAGCTATAATAACAGCTTGCAGTTACAATAACAACATGGTGCCGCTAACTGTAGCACATTGTTATTCACAATAAAAGCCTTATGTTTCTGACTTTTTCAGTCAAATACTATTTTTAATCATTTGAATATGGTATATAAATTGCTAGATCCATTAATAGAAAACAAACGTTTATATGGGACACAGATTTATGAAAGGTGTTAACACATCCAGAATAGGGGTCACATATATGGTAAGAAAAGTAAACTCACTTGCTGCATTTATAGCAAAGTTCAAGTACTTCTGGCTTTACATATTCCTTTAAGGCCTCGATAATACTTTTTGAATTCTGAAATGATAAAAAATTTCGAATATTAGTAACCTGTCAAGAAAGTTATAGAACATTTAAACATTTTTGATACTTTTATGGTTAGAATTGATTTACCTTAATGTCCAACTGTAAATCCATAAACTGGTCAAAGGTGTTAGATTCACCGGAACAATTGAGACACTTCACTGCAAGAGAACAAATATTGTATAAGTTCAATACGAAAATACTCCAAATTACTTGTTTTAAATGTTTTGAAATGAAATGTAATGGGGCATCTACTTCTGTTTTGGAGGTAATGCTTTGTAAAATTGTAATCTCTATATACTGCTGGTCTGTATTTTGGCCAAAAGGGGGTAGAGCTGTAGCACTGTTTTTCCAGTTACCTGGGTTTTTAGATATAACTTTATAAATATAAAATATAGTTCCTTTCCAGTAACTCCTTACAATACATTTTTGAACTATGCCCTTCTCTGAATCATGCAATCTACAAAAAAATACATTTGAAAGCTTACCTTGAGAACGCAGGTATCCTCCGAAAATCTGATGGATTAAGGATGTGCCTTTTGTGTTTATGTCTAGGCTAAAAGAACAATAAAACCCATGTTAGACAATAACATATACACAGTTACATCTTATATTTCTATTGTAATTTCCTTTTAATATTGCAGAATATTAATTCAATTACCAGTACCTGTCATAGTCTCTCAGACAAGCCTGTTGCAGTGCATCAATGGCATAACGCAAGAATTCATGGGCATCTTCTTGGCGTCCCTGTATGAAATGCCCAGCTATGTCTAATGAGAAGAAAAAAATAAAGTTATCTCATGAATACCATTCTTCTTAGAGTTTAGAATGAATTTAGAATGATTTCCTTTAACAATAAAATATTAGCAATGATTTATATTTGTTGGGGACATAGAAATATACTCACTATGAAGTCCATAGTAGACAGCAAGTGGCTTGATAACTCTTTCAGGATGACCAAGGACTTCAGTTATATGGTTCTGCATTACACACATCATGCAGAATCCTCTTTGTGCACCTATAAGATAAGAATAACAATTGTTATATGAGAAAGCTGCAATGTTGTTAAATGCACATAATATGCCTTGATAGTTATTAATAAATGAACAGGGAGAAGTGCAGCTAAATCCATACTTACATGTCTTAGAATGCTCACGGGTAAGCAGATAATTTGCCAGCGGAGCTGTATATGTTAAGCACTGCAGAACTGATTTCATGTAGCATGTGTTGCCCAAATTTCTAAGGCCTGCTTCAATGGCCCACATGTTCCTCCATTTCAGATAGATTTTTTCAGGTGGAAATAGAATTTTCTCTGGTGGTTTGATATCACTCATGTTAATCACTATTAAATAAAAAGGAAATGACAACATTATCAGTAGCAGCTTTAATAACTAAACTTGTAAGAGGGAACATTCAGTTTCACAGTATGTTTATATATTTATCTATTAACTCTAGAGCATTATGAATATATTGGGAGGTCCATTTACTAGTTTTCAAAGTTGAGAAAAAAAAACAAAATCACAGAAAAAAAACCTGGCAAAAAAAATCGCACATTGTTACATTCATTTCCAATGAAGCTAAAACCACTCCCATTTAGTGAATACATTTGCCAGGCACGAATTCACTGCGAATTTCTGCATTTCTCCAACAGCAAATACATTTGCAAAACTGTGGAGAAAAATGTGCCGCAGCGAAAAAATTCTGTGTGTGTCAGAATTGTTACACGCATAAAAATTGACGCCCATTGACTTTAATGCATTTAGACAAAATATTTGCAGGTATAAAAATTGACGATCAGCATCAAAATTATTTTGGTGCCCATTGACTTGACCAAAGCGTTTCGCATCACAGATTTGCCCATCACTAGTCCCATTCTCTGTTGGAGTTATGAATTGAAAAAAGTGTGATGTGCTCTTAGGTTTGCACATTTACGTGTATATATATATATATATATATATATATATATATATATATATATATATATATATATATACAGTAGTAATGGATCAGCACACTCATTGTAGAAGTGAATAAAGTGTTTTTATTGGTAACACAGCATTGTAAGGTCCCCAAAGTAAATGTTTTGGGAATCCATATAATATGAAACTCAGATTTTATCAAAAGCAATAATTAGAATCAAGTTGGCAAGACTATAAAAAGGCTGTATAATGTCACATAACATAATTAAAGAGTTTTCCCTGTTTTGAGCTGCAGATTTTCTACCCCATGCTAGGTAAGGCATGTCTGTAAAAGAGCAATAAGGGAAAACAGCAAGACACATTTAAAAATGAAGAACCGTTGTAAACTGAAATAGCATAACAGTCAGGACTCCCTTGCACTTCTAAGCTCTGCACTGTGCCCCCTTTTCCAGATTTATCTATCCAGCACAAGGAGCAGATTGTAAATGGGCTAGGTGCAGATGCTCAGTACATAGCAATCTAAGTGCATAGATCTTTTGAATGATCATCTAAAACAGTTATATAGGTCTCATACCCATACAACTCACAAGACTCAGTCAGGCTCTTTTATCATCAGTGAATGATGTTAAACTGCAATGAGAATTGGGGAATAGTGGAATTAACCTTAAAGGGCAACTAAAGTCTAAAATAGAATAATGTTAGAAATGCTGTATTTTGTATACTAAATATAAACATGAATTTACTGCACCAGAAGCCTAATAAGACAAATGATTTATGCTTTCAAAGTTGCACAGGGGGCTGTAACTTTGTTAAACATCTTTTGTCTGCAGGGGAATTTCACTGCATACAGTTAGGTTTATTATAAAAACAGACATTTTTTAATTAAAGTATATTGGACATAGATTTATTTTTCATTATAGAAAGTAAAAATGGGATTTTTCATTTTTTTGCCTTTACATCCCCTTTAAGGTACGGGTGTCTTGTGCAGCTGTCAGTTTGCTGCTTTTACTCAGATGAGAGGCTAAAACAGGGATCATGTATAATGCAGACACAACACTGAGAGGTAACACAGTTGGTAGCAAAATCTTCAAAAATGCTACATCAGAGCTGGAAGATTTGAATGGTGGCACATAATAAAATATGCAGAAATGCGACCAAGAAAGTAAGATTTCTTGAGAGCCTCATGTTTCAAGATCTCATCATATACTGTATCTAATAGAAGATACAAAGTTCTTTCTGTCACTTTGCCTACTTTGAAGGCACTGAAAAAAGGCCTTCTCTTTTGCGTATCTGACGGGAATAAATGAAGACTTTTGAATAGCTGTAGCTACTTTAAAACTCCCCAAAGTATATATCTTTTATTTTCTTTTAATAAGCAGTAAACCACTGATTTATCATTAATGGAGTGTTGAGATTGGGTCTTTTCCCTCATTTTTAATATCTATGATTAATCAACCAACTTTAGATATTAAACCCCAAATGTGGGGTCCTGTTATAACTGTTGACAAGCGATCCAGTTATCAGGCAAGCAGGATCAGTCCTGTCAATTTTTATTTTGGAAGGGAAGTGAAACTGTTTCCATTTCAGAGTCTGAAAAGGGTCACAGGCTAATTTTGTAGGATGGTCTCAGATGGACAGATAACATCACATCTGTTGCCCCGTCATAATAGCTCACAGCAGTAAATGGCAGTGACCCACCACTGCATATGGTATCTCCATCATAAATAATAGTCACCCAAAGTAGTAAATGACACAGTGAACCACACTGGAAGGTTATGCATTTTGGCAGTAATAATATAAATGCAAATTATACATAAAATGGCAGTGTGTTGGGAGTTTTCTTAATTGAGAAGGTTCTAGGAGGTTTTGTAGATATAAGTTATCTAAGGCAGTGCCATTCTGTGACCACTAAAGCAAATACATTTCTGTCTTGCATAAAAAGGGCATTAACTCAATGGATGAAAACATAATTATGCCTCTTTATAGGTCCCTGGTGAGGCCTCATCTGGAGTATGCAGTGCTGTTTTTGGCTCCAGTCCTTAAGAGGGATATAAATGAGCTGGAGAGAGTGCAGAAACGTGCAACTAAACTGGTTAGAGGGATAGAAGACTTAAATTATGAGGGTAGACTGTTAAGGTTGGGGTTGTTTTCTCTGGAAAAAAGGCGCCTGAGAGGTGGACATAATTAAACTTCATACAGTAAGTATATTAGAGGGCATTATAGATAGATAGCAGGAGATCTTTTTTTCCTTTAAAATAGATCACCGCACCACAGGCCACCCCTTTAGACGAAAGAAACAGAACTTTCAATTGAAGCAATGTAGGAGCCTTTTCACAGTGAGGACGGTTGGTTGTGGAATGCACTGCCGTATGATGTTGTGATGGCTGAATCTATTAATGCCTTTAAGAGTGGCTTGGATGATTTCTAGGACAAGCATAATATTCAAGGCTATTGTGATACTAAAATCTACAATTAATATAGATATGGGTATATATATATATATATAGTTTATGTGAGTGGATGGAGGGGTCAGTATGTGTATGAATGTGAGCTGGGTTTCATTTGGAGAGATTGAACTTGATGGACTTTGGTCATTTTTCAATCCAAATTAACTATGTAACTATGTATGAAATTAAGAGGTCTTAACTATTTACTTATCTTATGGACTGGCATGTCCCTGATGTTTTGCATTACATTGACATGCAAAACATACAGAATTATCATACAGAAGGATCCTGCTCTGCTATAACTTATATAAAGGAAAATGTTCCAAGACTAAGACATATTTTAAAGACATTTAATAAGTCAGGCAACCATTAAATAGACAGATTTGGGAGTGATATCACCATATGGAAGCTTTTTATGCAGAATCCTTCCTCCACTAAATAGATGAAACATCCAAGGGTGTTTTATGGGGTTCTCTACTTTAGATGTTAAAAAGGTATTGAAATATAATACTTGCTCACTTTACTTACTCAAGGACCTGCATGCGAAAATGTGCAGAATCCCAGGTATTTTACATAGATTTATATGCCCCAAAGAAGTCATTTAGTACACTGTAGATTTACAAATGGAAACAGCAGCATTCTGGTAATAACAGATTTTATGTAAATTCCTCTTCTTTATATATGGGAGGTACTGATCTCCCTGCATAATTGATTATTGACATAATGTTTAAATACTTAAATACTACAGATTAGGAATGGGCGAATAAATTTGCCATGCATGTATTTACGTTGAATTTCCACATTTCATAGAAAATTTGCCAGCAAAAAACCCTCTGCGACAACAAAAATTGTTGTTTGTCAAAATTTTTAGGACGCCCATTGACTTTAATGCATTTGGACAAAATAATCAGGCAAATACAATTGTCGCTCGCGTCCCATTGACTTCAATGCATTTCACAAATTTTTGCCGTTTCACAAATTTTTTCAGCGACAGATACGCCCATTACTTCTACAGATGAAAGAGAAATCCCCAAGATCATCCCTACTGGAACTATGTCTGAAATATAATTTTGATCAAATGTATTAGAATTACTTTGTTTTCTTACAACTGTTGCAGGGTAATCAGACTTGCAGTGAGAATAGAGCTGAGCAAGAAAAAACTTTAATGCCTTCAGCAACTATCATAGGAAAGCACAAACAGTGTAAACATGAAAGGCAGGATTCCAGGTGCAGGATATTCTTGCATCTGTTAGGCCCTACAGGATTAGCAAAAAAGATGTTTTGCACTTTGCATTCTGTATAATTGGCCAAAATTGAGATTTAGGGCACAAGTCTACAAATATACTAGCAAAAATAAAGCTCTGTTTGCTTAACCTTTTATTCAGCAACTACCAGTGGTTTAGCACTTGTTTTTCCAATTATTTACAAGGACTTTCAAAGAGCAGCAAGCTAATATACAGCAACATGAAACGTTTGCCCTTAAACTGTATTTAACTTTAGAAACACAAAACTTAACTGAAAAAACTATTTGAAAGGTTAATCATTTTCATTTTAGGAACAGTATAACGCAAGAGGTATTGCTCATTTTAGATCAGGCTTCTAAGGGGCCCATTTACTAACAATCAAATATTATTTTTACCCACACATTTTGAAAATGTTTTGGTATTTCTAAAAAAACTCAAAAAATTCAAGATTTATTAAGAGGGTTACATACCGAACTCCAAATTTATCTCATATTTTATATAAAAAAAGAAAGGACCAATCTTCCATGCCTGATATTTTTGTGTTTTTGCCCAAAATCCCTGACTTTTTTGGATTTGGACTTTTTGCAGCATTGTGGTATAATAAATCACATAAATTCAATACGTTTCTGTCGGATCCAACGATGGGCGACGAAATGCATGCGTCAAGTCAGATGCGACAGGAGCAAGGTAAGTAATATAAAGTTGGATGGTGTCACAATGGTTATCTGTCGCATCCGACCCAGAGTCGCCCAGAGTCGGATCCGATGGAAACGCATCGAAGTCGGCAGTGTAGTCCTACCCTGAAAGTCCATCCAGATAAATTTGGAGTTGCCACCTGTCCAGTTTTCACCCAGACATCCTGGTTTTCAAAGGTGGGAAAGGTGGCAACCCTAGGGAAGGCCATGCCTCAAGATCATTTTCAGAAAATAATTCAAATTTATTCAAATGAGTTACTCTGTAATAATAAAACAGATTATACTTGGTGGTAACTGCACAAATTCATACTGGTGGTATGCTTAATTGTTTTATTGGCAGACAAAGGGTATCCAAAATTCCAGAAAAGCTCATTTATCTGAAAATCCACAAATTCCCAAATCACAGTCACGGCTCACGCTTCCACCTATAAAAGCCGTCTTTCTCTTCTGGAGGAGCTCTCTGCTACTCAGATGTCGCCAGGTCTTAAAGGACAACCGAATCCTAAAAATGAATATGGCTAAAAGTGCCATATTTTATATACTGAACTTATTGCACCAGACTTCAGCTTCTCAATAGCAGCAATGATCCAGGACTTCAAACTTGTCACAGGGGGTCCCCATCTTGGAAAGTGTCTGTGACACTGTGGGCTCTTAGCAGCTGTTGAGAAGCTAAGCTTAAGGGTCACAAATTATCAAGCAGAAAATGAGGTTGTTCTATAATATAGGCTGATGCTATAGGGCTAAATTCTGATGCTAGTTGCACTGGGTTCTGTGCTGTCATGTAGTAATTATCTGTATTAATTACTGATCACTACTATTATTATATTGTGACATTTCTAGTCTATGTGGTTTACTAAGCTCAGTAAGTGACAGCAGCACAGAGCATGTGCAGTGAATCAGCAGAAAAGAAGATGGGGAGCTACTGGGGCATCTTTGGAGACACAGATCTTTACTGCTAAATGGCTGTGGTCATCTTGGGCTGGTACAAAAGCACAAAACATAATATACAGCATTTCTAGCTACTTCTTTTGTTAAGCTTTAGTTCTCCTTTAAAGTGAGAGGCACAAGGAGAGAGTTCTGGGCAGACAGGGGAACTGAATGTGCACAGGAAGGATGGAGAAGCCAAGGGACAGGCTGGGGTCAATGCCAAACAGGCGGCGAAAGATGCACGGTACGAAATATATGGGCTGTTATGTCGGACTGCTATTTATATTCTGCTATATATTCTGTACACAACTATAGCTCCTAAGGTCATAGAGCAACATGAACAGGCTCTAAAAGTCATTAGGAGTCTTATCAGAACCCTTTTTGTTGTGCCAAGCAAGATCCAGTACTTTAAAATCCGAATTGTACGATTTGTTTGTATTTTTTTCTTGAATTGCTCCATTGTTTCAGGCCTGATCTGAAAAACCCAAATTTTTCAGATTTTTGCCCGAAAAGTTGAAAATAGTCGGATTTTCAAGTTCAATTCCAGTGCAGACCACAGAAACTTCCAAAAAGGATAGGGACCTACCCAATCGACTTACTGCATATACAACCTAGGTAAGTCTGAGATGCTGGATTTTCGGATTCTGACTTTTTCCATCCTCGGGGTATAATAAATCTTGAAAAATTGTAGTTTTTTTCCACTAAAAATTTGGATTTTATAGTAAAAAAAACCCTCAACTTTTTCAAGTTTTTGACATTCAGACTTTAATAGATAACCCTCAAATTGTGTCAACTTTGGATTTACATCTCCAACATACATTGCTAGCATTGTGGTATATTTGTTTCAATTTCTGAGGTGTATAATACCACCTGATAAGAGTTTATAGTTCACCTCCTGAATCTTACAGCAGCGTGAGCAGCATAAGAGTAGTGCTGTAACACAGGGTGTGCCAAACGCAAAACAGACTCCAAGGACCCGGTCCTGGCTCACCCTTTCCATTGTTTTTATTATTTATGGTTATATTTATTTATTTTTAGTTATATAGCCTTTTTATTCTGCAGCTCTCTAGTTTGCAATTTCAGCAATTTGGTTACTAGGGTCCAAATTACCCTAGCAACTATCGGATGCAGACGATGCACGCTGCGTCTGCATCCAACAGTTGTATCGCATCGGATCAACGCTGCTATTTCATCCAACATTTCCGTTACTTACCTTATTTCCTCCACATGCGATTTGACGCCGGCGTTTTGTTGGCAGTGTCGGATCACGCCAAAAACGTCCATGCAGTCCTACCCTTAGAGGTTTTCTCTTTTTTTTTCAAAGTAATTGCCTAAAAACTGAAACAATTTTTTTTCTCAAGCTTTGAATAAATTACATGCGTATTCTTGCATACTCTATACTCAAAATTCTTGTGAAACTTATTAAACGGATCTCTAAACTGTAAAAAAGTCACATTAATGAATGTTTTGTGAATTCCTACAGATGGTACAAAAATGCTGCATGGCAGCTGAACACCAGGCATGCTTTGATACAGAGGTATGGCAACTCTGTTGTGTTCTTTGTATTGTGAAAACAACAGTGACTGTGAGCCTGATATGTTACATTTCTAGCAAGAGGCAGATAGTTAACATTACTTATCTTTCAGATTGCACAATCTATACTAGAATTAACGATGGTACCATTATTTGAGTGTAAAAATAATAGTCTATATACTATTTGCATACCACACATTCATATACAAATTCAAATCGAACCTCGACCTTTGATAAATCTGCCCCTACATCTTCAAATAGTTCAAGGGACCTCTGCCATTGACTTCTACGTGAATTTAGCAGGTTTTAGGTGGAGAATACTCAAATTAGAACTGTTTCCAGGGTTGAAGTGTGATAAATCTCACATTTGAATTCAAATTTGAGTTGTTGGTTTTAAATTAGAATTTGTGAGTTTTGACCCGATAAAACTTAGAAAATTCCAAACGAACCTTAGGAAATCTGCTCCTTAATCCATAACACATATAGCAAAGGTAATGAGGCATTTATGTCTCTGTATTAAAACTGACAAAAAAAAAAAAAATCCATGATGCCTAACTGACTCTACCTATGCTAGTGTATATAAATGTTGAGTTTTTGCCCATGCACAGTAATGGGCTGTGCTGAATGTGTGATAATAGAGGTGCATGTGCAATAAATAGGCATCTGAAGCTGTTGATGGGGTTTGCAAAATTCATTCAGTGAGAAAATAAATATATCTGTTACTGTACCAAAATATGTCTAATAATCTTTTAAAATAGCAATACAATTTGAAAAGGGCTAAGGTGTTTTACAGCATATCACAGGTTTCAAATATTCGATTCTGCATAAATGCATGTTAACTTTTTCTAATTATTACTTTACTCTCTAAGCACCATTTCTTTTGTTATGCAGACTTGAAACTAATTAAAATCTTCCATCTCTCCAAAACAGAAAAATATAAAGTTTTTGAAAAAATATGGAATACATTAATCTGTCAAAGGGTCAGCACATGCACCAACCCTATTCCAAAACAATAATATTTACATTTTTTCAGAAGAGTTATCCTTATATACTTTATATTAATTCTTGCAGATAAGCATGCATGAAGAAGCCGAAAATGTCTATGGAGAGCTCTCTGATTCCTGATGAATCAAGAAGGACCGAATGTCCCATACGTGCAACAGATGCAGATGTAATGATGACATTTATATACAGATACACATACACAGTTCAGCATGAAACAGACAGTAGTAAAGTGGAATAAGAAAATGATTAAAGGAGAACTAAAGCTTGACTAAATAAGTATGCTAGAAATGATGTACATTATGTTTTTGGCTCCAGCACCAGTTCAAGGCAACCACAGCCCTTTAGCAGGGATGATCTGTGTCTCTGAAGATGCCTCAGTAGCTCCCCGTCTTCTTTTCTGCTGATTCACTGCACATGATCTGTGAAGCTGTCACTTACTGAGCTTAGGGACCCACTCACAATTAGGGATGCACCGAATCCACTTTTTTGGATTCGGCCGAACCCCCGAATCCTTCACGAAGGATTCGGCCGAATACCGAACCGAATCCGACCCCTAATTTGCATATGCAAATTATGGGTGGGAAGGGGAAAACATTTTTTACTTCATTGTTTTCTGACAAAAAGTCACGTAATTTCCCTCCCACCCCTAATTTGCATATGCAAATTAGGATTCGGTTCGGCTGGGCAGAAGGATTCGGCCGAATCGGAATCTTGCTGAAAAAGGCCGAATCCCGTACCGAATCCTGGATTCGGTGCATCCCTACTCACAATATACAGTACACATAGAATATAAATGTCACAATATAAGGCTGATTTAATAATTAATACAGATAATTACTATATGGCAGCACAGAAAACAGTGCAACTAGCATCAGAATTCAATAATCAGCCTTGTAGCATCAGATTATATTAAAGGCAAACCTCATTTTCTGCTTGATAATTTGCTACGACCCCTAAGCTTAGTTTCTCAACAGCTGCTCAGAGCCCACTGAGCATGTGAGTGTCGCAGACACTTTCCAAGATGGTGACCCCCTGTGACAAGTTTGAAGTCCTGGATCATTGCTGCTACTGAGAAGCTGAAACTTTAGGCTGGTGCAATAAGTTCAGTATATAACTTCATTTTTAGGGTTTAGTTCTCCTTTAAGGGGGGATGTCCAACAGACACTGTATTGGTGATACTGCATCCATTAGGCTCATGCATATTAAATTACAACAGGGATCATAATTATTTCTAGATATACAGTTATGGGGGCCTTTATCCGGAAATCTGTTATCTAGAAATCTCTGAATTACAGGAAGGCCATATCCCGAGACTCCATTATAATCAAATAACTCATGTATCCTAATATCTGTTACCCCATGGGAGTCCTAAAGCCCTAGTGATTTATTGACTATAAAGACTATAGAAATATACTAACTGCAAGAAGCCGTGCACTCTGCAAAACCTGTGTCCAATCCACCATAGCAATATAAGCAATAAAAAAAAACAACAAAAAAGAAAATCTAGACAAACAATGAGACTCTTTTGACCAAACTATTCGATTTTGAAAGACAAAGGAAAAAGGGTAAATTATTTTAATGTAAAAAATAGAAAGTATATAGATTAATTTAAAATTTGTGTTTTCAATCGCTACATCCTGCTACAATATTTCAAATACATAAATTAAAAAAAAAAACCCATGTGGCAGCCCTGTATCTTTACATGCCCCAACTGGCCTGCTTGATCTAAAGCTAGAGGAGACCTACTAGAGCTAGAGGATGCTTTACCATCTCAGTGAAATAAAAGTTTTTAGTTTTTTCTGAACATATAGTTTTTTATTATTGTTGCAGGTTTAACTTCACAGTTTAATAAATACATCTGAACGTTCTGAATGTGAAACAAAGCAATATTTTACGTAACCGTTATGTAAAGCAAAGTATTAGCAGAACAGTGAGCGTGCAGAACTCTTAGCAACAACTCTTCTCCAGCTGCTACCACCAGTCTTTTACATGTATTATGCCAGTTTATGCATTTATCAATATTTCTTAAATAGAAGAACTGAAATGTGTCACAATTAGAATATATCCAATATCCTGTAACTTCCTCACAGTAGAAACAAGAGTCTCCTTGACCCTATTGTTTGCATTAAATAGGAATGTGTTACAAAATCTTGAATAGAAGAGTAGATTTTTTATTTTAATTATTTGCCACTTGTTTCAGTTCAGTACTGTACTATTCAGTGCAAGGATTTCCCATATATTTACATGAAATTCCTTATTGTCCTGATAGTTTTCAAAACGTTCCATGTTGATCAATCAGAAGTTCATTGCAAATGTTATTTGCAATCCAGCTTGTTTAATTTCAATACATTTAGAAGATCTCCAAAAGTATTTTCAGTTTCATTGAGCCACTGAGCCTTCTTCATACATCGAATAAATGATTAGACCGTAGTTTCTGTCAATTTAACATGCTTGCTTTTAAGGTACTGAAGTAAAATTCCCCTTTCTTTTAAGAACCTGAAAGGAAAAATGAAAAACATTAATAATTTGTATAATATGTATTTTACCTCTTAATCGAGAAGACTTTCCTTTTCTAATTTATTTTGTATACTCTTTTACTCTATTAGACAGCATATCACTCATTAAAAGTTACATTTTGTCTATAATAAAATCAAGAGGAGTAAATAACATGACATAAATATTAAAGCCTTCCATCCAAGCAGGTGGTGACCTAATACAGGAGGTGACAAATCAAATTCCAAGTTGATACAACTCCCTGCAACTTACTTGTCCATTGTTCTTTGAATCTCCCGTTCCTCTTCCTCGTTTAATTTTGTCAAAAATGATTCTAGAAGTGGAAGGCTAAATTTAATATATTGTGCTACCTGTGCAGAAGAGAAAAATATGAAAATAACCAACTCACTGAGCAGTCACTGGTATATTATTATACCAGAACCATAATAACATACGCACATCACTGTTAATTTCTTCGGCTTCTTTGTCCATGAGGAACATTCTTGCTATTTTTCCTACAGGACCTTGTAGAAGTCTCTCCCACAATGGACAATCTGAATTTTTAAGTTTCTTCTTTTCTAAGGATACAACGACATTGTATATGTAAAATGTGTTTTACACTGAAATCATGAATTTTCTGATATTTAAAAAGTGCCTTACTTGTATGTACACAAAATACTTTACACCAAGTATGGGGGATATATTTAGAAATATTCCACAATATTCTTTATCGTGCATCAGCCCCGCATAAAAAAAATGTATGGGAGGGCCTGGTGCACACTGAAACCTACCAACGTGGAAGTACAAATGCCCTTAGCGTGCACTGAAACCTTCCATTGTGCTCATGCTGCCTGCACAGGCAGCAGGTGCACAAATTTTAGTTAGTATCCAGGATATTTAGGAAGCAGGAAGCTGACCCCACAGTACAGGGCCCCTTGTTCTCAAGGCCCCTATGACCTCTGGGTTTGTTACTCTGTAGTTACATCACTACAGTGTATCTTGCAGTACCTTGTACCTTATCTTGCCAGTACCTATCTCTTTATTCACTGATAATACTATATTGTACAAACAAGTATTGGTCAGCAATTAGCAAATGCATGTTGGGGGCCTCCTTAATTAAAAAGGAAGATTTGTAAAATTAATCAAATTATTAAAGCATGAGGAAAGATTATTAAAGTAGATTTCTCTGGAGAATATGCAATTTCAAGGGGCATAAGTACTCTTTACAAGTACATTAGAGGCCATTATTGACAGGTAGTGGGGGGAATCAATTTCAAACAGAAATGACGAAGACCACCAGAATGTTCACTGGAAGCAATACGAATAATTTTTTTGTGAAGACAGTGAGGCTGTGGAATGCCCAATCTAATTATGTTGTGGTGGCAGATTCTATTTGCATTGATAGGTGTGTGCGTGTATACATATACAGTACATGAGCTGGAGTCTGGTGACCATTTGATTTGGTGGGGTTGGACTTGATGGACTATTTCAACCTAGAATAACTATGTAATTATGGTAACAGTAATAAATAGTACAGGTTTTAGCAACAAACAGACATGAGATAAAAGCTTATTACTTACCACCTGTAGCATGAATAATATATAGTGCAAACTCACTGGGACTTGTTTCAACCTGTAAAAAATAATTGAATGTTATTGATGATTGGGGGTTTAAAGAAAATAATCTAGGAATGTTATTGATGATTGGGGGTTTAAAGAAAATAATCTAGGAATGTGAAATACCACGTTATTGTGCTATCATCAAACTAGTAAAATTATAAAGTAAGTTGCTATTGCAAGTTACAACAGAATTTAAAATGTAATATTTGCCAATGAAACCTATTTTCAAACTATTCTCACTGACCAACAACATTTGTTTGAAATTTATGACACTGAAAGGGTAAACAGACAGTTCACCACTGTTTGCCAGACCTAAGTGCTATACAGGTATAGGATCCCTTATCCGGAAACCCATTATTCAGAAAGCTCAGAATTACGGAATGGCTGTCTCCCATAGACTCCATTCTATCCAAATGATCCAAATTTTTTAAAATGATTTCCTTTTTCTCTGTAATAATAAAACAGTAGCTTGTACTTGATCCCAACTAAGATACAATTAATCCTTATTGGAAGCAAAACCAGCCTATTGGGTTTATTTAATGTTTAAATTAATTTCTAGTAGACTTAAGGCATGAAGACCCAAATTAAGGAAAGATCCATTATCCGGAAAACCCCAGGTCCCAAACATTCTGGATAACAGGTCCCATACCTGTACAAGTAAATAGAGATACGGTGCTCACCTTTTAATGAGTATACCCCGTTGTGTTTTACATATGGAAAGCACAGTAGGGAAAATGCTCTCCTCATTTAAAATTGCCTAGTAGGCAGATTTAAGTAAATTTGATATTTTTGAAACTTTAATTCTGCCCCAACCATGCTTATTTCTACCCAGCCAAACTACAATCCACGCTAAATCTCCCCCTTGTTTAGGGGAAGCTTTATCTGTTTAGAGACATCATTTGGATCACATGCCTTAATTAAACTTGGTAATAATAAAAACTAAGGTACCCATATTAAAAAATATGAAGATATTTTACAGTATTTTAGTATTTTTTTGTAATTTATTTGGTTTTAACAGGTAAGTCTCCAAACATTCCGGCTTTTCTCAAAGACCAGGAATATAGAGTCATCAGTGCGGTTTTACAGACTGTCTACCCAGTCAGGGCAGTTTATTTTGGGTACACATTTTGACCATATTTTCTCATTTTGAGGGACAGTCCCTCTGTGTTTTGCTGTCATCTCCTCTATTAGTTTCATGTCCTGAATACAAATGAAAGTCTCACTCACAGTTGGGGGCCTCAGGTGCTTTCCAGTTGGAGGTGACTGACTGTCTAGCAGTTGTGTATATGAAATTTAGGAGTTTCTGTTCAGGGAGAGGGATATCTATCCTTGATGCCCCTCCAGAATTTAGATAACCTCGGACAATAACATAGAATATGGGAGAAGGAGCCCTAATGTCCACAGGCCATCCAGCACATTGCCGAGGTGTTTGGATATATTATTTATAAGTTTCAATGGGGTGTAGTAATAAGAGAGTATTGTCTTATAAACGCTTTCCTTCTGTCTAAATCCCTATTATAATGGATGTTAGATAGTCACCTCTGGCTTTAGTCAGTTTAGAGCGGAGACATTTTATCTGCCATTTATTTGGAGCATAAACATGATAAGGGGTTTGCTTCTCAGGAATCCAGTTAGAATTAGGTATTTGCCCGCAGGATCTGTATCCACTTTAGACACCTGGTAAGGGCAGTCCCTGTAGATCACAATAATAGCCCTTCCCTTATAGCATCTGCTAAACCTTAGGGTATAGTTAGATTTCAGAGTGGTACTAGGGCTGTTGGAGCACTTAAAGTGTGTCTTCTGGACTAGTCCTATGTCTTGTTTAAGCCTGTGAATTTTATGTATGGCTAAGTACCTTTTCAGAACACTATTGAGGCCATTGACACTAATCGTGAGTATCTTAACCATTGTTAATGCTTTAGATTACAGTGCTCTGATTATTGTTGTTATATTACCACTTGTCTCTAATCTGTCTCTGCTGAATTCTATGGGGCCCTGTTTGGGAAGCTTATGAGAGTGGGTCAGTCTATGGCATGTGGGTAACCTGGCCAAGCATAAACTATAAGACATTGATGTAACCACTAATGTATAAACCAGCATTAGATAAACTAAATACAGTAACAAATGTAAAAGTATATAAAACCCTGAGATTCTGCAGGAGATCTGCAAGTATAGGCGATAGGGTTGTATTAGGCCGTTCACAGTCTCAGTGGGGAGAGTCCCGGAGTCTCAGTACACAGTTAATGGGGAGAAAGTTTGTACCTCTATGTCTCCAAGATCAGCTATATATGCGGTTGTGGGTTGGGTTGCATAGAGTCATAGTGGATGGTCTGTAGATGAAATATCAAGATCTTTGAGGAACCATGCGTTATCCTCTGGGTCCTGGAATACATATTGCCTGTTCACCTTTGTGGCTTGAAGTGAAAGCCCCATCTGTATAGGATCTTACTAGAATGCAGGGATTGGGTGTCTGGCCTTAAGTCCCTCCTCTTCCGCAGTGTAATGTGTGAGATATCATTGAATATTTAACATTTGCTCCCCTGATGTTCAATATAGGGGGTATTGCCGATATTGTTGACAATGCTCTCTTTGCTCTCAAAATAGTGCAGGCACACTACCACATCTCTGGGTCTGGATACCTGGTAGTCGGGGTGCAAGTGCTCTGTGGGCCTGATCAAAGTGCCAGGCTTCTGCCAGGAGATCCGGGTCGATGCTTTGAAAAAGGGAACGCAGGAATGGTCTGGAGCCTTGACCTAGTCTAAGTGCTCTGTGTATATCCTGGAGGATGCTACTTCCTCTGGCAGGGTAGCGTTACTATCTTCCAGCATATTATATCTGAGGTTGAGGTCATCCAGGGTTCTCTAGTTTGTCTGTCCTTTCACCCAGTGTATTAATATTGGTGCATATGTCTTTAAGGGCTCAGTGGATTGAGTTAGTAATCTCAGTACATTTACCATTAAGCTGCTGGGTCAGGACCTGCACCATTACTGTAATTGCCAAAAAATTTACTTGCCCTTGCCTCGTGGCGTCTCCCGTCATTCTACCTTCAGAACCTGGGTAGATAGGAGAGGAAGCTTTCGAGTTTGACTGGCACTCTGTATCCGAGTTGTCATCTTGGATCTCGTGGTACGAGGCAACTGGATTTTTTGTAAGAACGGTGACATTGTGCCAGCCTGCTCTCTAATTCTGTGCTTCGCCATGATCTGTATGGTGTCCCACGCCTGCTGTTATGCCTGGTGTGGAGAGGTGTACTCAGTTGGAGGCTATATACCAGTCTGATCTGTTTTTGGACACAGAGCTCCATAAAGGTGTGTCTGCTCTACTCCAATCCAAGCATCCCCCCTCCCAGTATTTTATTATTATAGCCTTATAAAAAGTATTTTGTGTTGTCATCACTTTTGTCACAAGATTCATTGAAATGTGTTGAAAATATTATAATATTAATTATTTATCAACAGGAAGCTTCATGACCTGCATAAAAGCACCTTTTTAGGGTGATGGAACGCCTAATAGACTTCAAATATACTATTGGTTTTTTTTTACAATAGGGGGTAAATTGTCTCTCAAAAAGTAGTATTTTTATTCAGAATTGTATTGCTATTATTTAGAATTGGAAATTACTTTAGGATAGCTATAAGTCACAGAATATGCTAGGTAATGAGTACAATTCTCTGTGGTTTACATTGTTCCTTAAGTAATTAGCTGGGAACACTACAGTGTATAAATGCCTATACTGAATGGTTGCAAGCACGACAGGTAGTTTTGAACAAGACATATACTGTATTTGATACTGTGTATGATTTTAATCTTGATTAGATTTAGACCTATTGATTTTGTTTAAATGTCATATAGTTGAGCACTTTTAGTGATAAAAACCCTCTCTAATAATCATCCCAAACCAATAATTTTGAATCTGATATTACATTACCAGAAGTTACCTTAAACTTATGCAGCAACTCTTTGATTACTTCTTCAGTTTTCATATTGCTGTCTATCATGACTTTTGTTTGAGATCCAAAAGCTGGAGTGAAAATCGATGTCTGAAAAATGTCCCAGAGTTAGTTATATTTGAAAATTTAAAACTTAGAAATAAAGTTATTAAGTTGATGCTTAAACATAGGATATATTCTTTATTTTTACTGAAGTTGGTTTTAGTAAACATTATTTTCCACTTAATGTAACTGTTTTCAACACTACAACCACTACAATCGAATTCGAAGGATTTAACGCAAACGCTACGATCGAACGATCAAAGTAAAAAATGTTCGATCGAACGATAAAATCCTTCGAACGATTCGAAGGATTTTAATCGATCGAACGGTTTTTCGTCGATCAAAAAAAGCTTAGCAAAGTGATGAGGAAGGTCCCCATAGGCTAACATTGTACCTAGGTAGGTTTAAACTGCCGAAGTATGTAGTCGAAGTTTTTTTTGAAAGGGACAGTACTTCGACTATCGAAGTACTAACGGTTTTTACTTAGAATCGAAGTCGAAGGTCGTAGTAGCCTATTCAAAGGTCGAAGTACCAAAAAAAAAACCTTCGAAATTCGAAGTTTTTTTCATTTGAATCCTTCACTTGAGCTTAGTAAATGTGCCCCTACGTAGCATTGTACACCTCAGTCCCTAAATAAAAAAATGAAAGTACCAGGAAATGAAAGTACCAGGAAATAAATATAACTGAAAATATGAGGAAGGAGACAGGGACCTACATTTTTGTTAACTAAACTATAGTGCTAAGTGAGAATAAAGATAATACTTTATTATTATTATTATAGCATTGAATAGGAATGTGGGCAAGGTCCCTGCCTTAAAGATTGTATTTTGATAAATATTTATCCACCCAGTTAACCTTAGGCATTATTATCATGTTACCAAAAAACAGAAAAATTTTGCTTTTAATCATAGAACATCCGCCTCATGGGTGAGGTAAGAAACAGAAACCAAGAACAAAAACAAATGAAACAGTACACCCATACACTTGCTCACAGTGCCAACACCACACAGCAACTTGCTTATTTTAAATTTTAATGCATTGACAGTTTTAATGGTTCATTTAACAAATTTCTATATGAAGAAACTCCTGACCATGTGTACTAACGTTTTCTAAAATGTACATTCTGCATGCCATGCAGTTTCAACCTGTTCAGAAAGCAGTGACTGTAATTCAGAGAAATTCCCAGTATTACAGCATAGTATGCACCTGCCATGGGGGGAGTCACACAAATCTATTGTTATACCTGCTTTCTTATATAAGGGAGACATAGGACTTCAGTAGACTGTCTCCAGGGGACTGAGTTGATTTCTCACTTGTAACAGAGGGCTATATTCCTATCCGATAGTTTCCGTGCCAGGTGCCACTGCTTATCTTCTTAATAAGCCCTATTTTGACTCAGGTGCTTACAGCATTTTAAACCAGCTTTTAACAACTTTGCTGCCTATTCATGTCACCTTAAAGGGATCCTGTCATCGGAAAACATGTTTTTTTCAAAATTAATCAGTTAATAGTGCTACTCCAGCAGAATTCTGCACTGAAATCCATTTCTCAAAAGAGCAAACAGATGGTTTTATATTCAATTTTGAAATCTGACATGGGGCTAGACATTTTGTCAATTTCCCAGCTGCCCCTGGTCATGTGACTTGTGCCTGCACTTTAGGAGAGAAATGCTTTCTGGCAGGCTGCTGTTTTTCCTTCTCAATGTAACTGAATGTGTCTCAGTGGGACATGGTTTTTTACTATTGAGTGTTGTTCTTAGATCTACCAGGCAGCTGTTATCTTGTGTTAGGGAGCTGCTATCTGGTTACCTTCCCATTGTTCTTTTGTTTGGCTGCTGGGGGGGGGGGAGGGAGGGGGGTGATATCACTCCAACTTGCAGTACAGCAGTAAAGAGTGACTGAAGTTTATCAGAGCACAAGTCACATGACTTGTGTGCAGCTGGGAAATTGACAATATGTCTAGCCCCATGTCAGATTTCAAAATTGAATATAAAAAAATCTGTTTGCTCTTTTGAGAAATCGATTTCAGTGCAGAATTCTGCTGGAGCAGCTCTATTAACTGATTCATTTTGAAAACATTTTTTTTCCCATGACAGTATCCTTTTAACAACTCATTTTCTGTTCAAGCCCTTTCTCTACGAACTCAGCAACCCTGCTTCCACCCATCTCCTATGAATTTTAATTAAGCTTTTTTTTAGAAAGGTCTAATACCCCAGTGAATTCTCAAAGGTTATGCTGCTTTGAGTCCTTTATCAAAAGAAACACTTTCTTTCTTTCTTTCTTTCTTTCTTTCTTTCTTTCTTTCTTTCTTTCTTTCTTTCTTTCTTTCTTTCTTTCTTTCTTTCTTTCTTTCTTTCTTGTGTACACATGGGCTTCTGTTTCAGACTTCCTTCTCTCAGCTTAAATCTCCAGATTCCAAGCACGGGCTTGAGCATGCTCAGTTTGCTCCTATCTCCCTCTCCATTCTTTTCATTTTCCTCTCCTCCCTACTGTAATCTGAACCCAGAGCTATGCGCAAACAGAGAGGCTCAAGCAGGAACTGATGCCACACCAAACTAATGTGGCAGCTGCCATCATAAACAAACAGACAGAGCTTCTGGAGCTGTTTACTCAGGTATGGTAAAGCATTCCGCAGAATAAAGTGTGTTCTAGCTTGTAATATTGTGGCTAATCTGTTGGCAATAAACTGCCTTTCTACCTTTCCCCCTCCTGTAAATAGTTTTTTCAAGTTAGAATAAAAGTGCAAATTTTCCTACCTTGTAGTTATAAAAATGTCCGTTTATGGAAAACCGGTGTTGGTGGAGGTTTCCTCTGTTAGGAGTGATTGGTTTGACCCTCTTCTTAACCAGTGCAGCGTCACTCATTGTTCTGTACAATGAAGGGGAATCTGGAGGATCTTCTTTGAGTTTAGGCCTGAGTGTACTGCTGTCATAACTATAAGTTAAGCCTTTTGAGAATAATAAAAAACAAGTTAAAATGCCATTATACCAAAAGTTGTTATTGTTATAAGATATTGATTATTACACCTATATTCCTTTTTAATTGTATTCCCAGAAGCACCACATGTACAAGATAGTCCTTTTTTACAGATTGTTTCCACAAATCCATGGCTGCTTGTTGGATGGCATTCCAGCCAGAACAGATGCTACTAAGGAGCAGGCTTGGGTAATAACTCTAATATCTTACATAATTTTTCTACATAGTTAAATCGGGTTGAAAAAAGACAAAGTTCATCAAGTCCAACCCCTCCAAATGAAAACCCAGCATCCATACACACACCCCTCCCTACTTTCACACAAATAATATATACCCATACCTATACTAACTATAGAGTTTAGTATCACAATAGCCTTTGATATTATGTCTGTCCAAAAAATCATCCAAGCCATTCTTTAAAGGGGAAGGAAACCTCGTCGGCGCTAATTCCCCTCCCCCCTCCCCGTGTATTGCCCCCCCTCCCTCCTCCCACCTGGCCTACCCCTCCCGCTGGGCAAATGCCCCTAACTTGTTACTTACCCTTCTGCGCAGGTCCAGTCCAGGGAGTTCACAGGCGACATCTTCTTCCACGCGATCTTCTTCCTCCTTTGACCGGCGTTTTGGCGCATGCGCAGTAGGAGCATTTCGCCGGTACGGATCTACTGCGCATGCGCCAAAAGTCATGCGCATGCGCAGTAGATCGTACCGGCGAAACGATCCTACTGCGCATGCGCCGGTCAAAGCAGGAAGAAGATCGCGTGGAAGAAGATGTCGCCTGTGAACTCCCTGGACTGGACCTGTGCAGAAGGGTAAGTAACAAGTTAGGGGCATTTGCCCAGCGGGAGGGGTAGGCATGGGGGGAGGAGGGAGGGGGGGCAATACACGGGAAGGGGGGGTGGGGGTTAGCGCCGAGGAGGTTTCCTTCCCCTTTAAGGCATTAACTGAATCAGCCATCACAACATCACCTGGCAGTGCATTCCACAACTTCACTGTCCTGACTGTGAAGAACCCCCTACGTTGTTTCTTCTAGTCTAAACGGGTGGCCTCTGGTACGGTGATCCTCTTTATGGGTAAAAAGGTCCCCTGCTATTGGTCTACAATGTCCTCTACTGTACTTGTAAAGTGTAATCATGTCCCCTCGCAAGCGCCTTTTTTCCAGAGAAAACAACCCCAACCGTGACAGTCTACCCCCATAATTTAAGTCTTTCACACCTCTAACCAGTTTAGTTGCACGTCTCTGCACTCTCTCCAGATCATTTATATCCCTCTTAAAGGAGAAGGAAAGTCTAAAATAAAGTTAATCTCTAAGTGTTGACCATGAAAAAATAAAACCTTTACCACCAAGCATTCCCTCATTATTTTTTACATCAATCTTTGCGCTGCTATCGTTTCTTACAAAAGTTTAAACATGTATATAAAGACATACCTATGCTGCAGTCCATAAATCTTCCTCAATAGGGCACACGCATGCGCAGAACTTCTCAGCCGTGCCCTGTGCATGCGCAATAGGCTCCTGTGTCTTCCCTGTAAATCGATGACGGTGAGGTCACGTGCTACCTCCATTCATCATCGCTGACCTGTCTGCCCCCGCCTCATTCACTCAAACACCAATCGCGCTCCTGCTTCCCTGTTGTTTGGAGACACAGGGAAGCTTTGAAGCTCCTGCGCTCGCTCTTGATTTAATGTACAGTTTGTCAGCGAGCGCAGGAGCTGAGGAGTGCAGCAAAATAAATCAATGTTGGGGGGGCGATGTCTGTCTGAGGTCTGTAGAAATGTGAATTGAAATCTTTACAGGCTGCCACAAAATTTAGTTGTTACAAAACGATCGTTTTGTAACACAAGTTATAAGAAAGTGCAGATGTGGCTCCTTGTATGTAGTCAGTCAGGGCAATGTGCGTCACTGGGGGGTCATGAAGGAGGAGCATGCGCAGGGTGGAAGTGATGCGCATTTTGAAAATGGCGGCGCCAAAATCTCAACAGCGCTGAAAGTTCTAAACGCAGGTGCACAAAAACCGCAGGGATATTGGAGTTCCTAATGCAGCGTTTCAGGAGTGGGACTGATGGCAAGTCTAATGAAGTAGGTCTAATTTTTTTTGTTTCCTTCTCCTTTAAGGACTGGAGTCCACAACTGCACTGCATCCTCCAGATGAGGCCTTACCAGGGACCTATAAAGAGGCATAATTATGTTTTCATCCCTTGAGTTAATGCCTTTTTTTATGCAAGACATAACTTTATTTGCTTTAGTAGCCACAGAATGACACTGCCCAGAATTAGACAATTTGTTATCTACAAAGACCCCTAGATCCTTCTCATTTAAGGAAACTCCCAACACACTGCCATTTAATGTATAACTTGCATTTATATTATTTTTGCCAAAGTGCATAACCTTGCATTTATCAACATTGAACCTCATTTTCCAGTTTACTGCCCAGTTTTCCAACTTAGGCAAATCACTCTGCAAAGTGGCAGCATCCTGCATGGAACCTATAGTTCTGCACAATTTAGTATAATCTGCAAAAATAGAAACATTACTTTCAGTGCCCACCTCCAGGTCATCAATAAACAAATTGAAAAGCAAGGGACCTAGCACAGAGCCCTGTGGTACTCCACTAAAACCACTGGTCGATTGCTGCTGCTTATTACTACTCTATATCAGAATCAAGTCACTGACAAGCTTGCATCTACACACTATAAATACTCTGTAGAAAAACTTTCAGGAAGACATTTTGTTTGGTTCAATTTCAGGACAGTTTGTAATTTTTCAATATGTAGACAGAATCACAATATAGTCCAGCACCAAAGAAGTTAGTGGAGATGTGAGCTTTGGATTGGTCTTCCGAAGCTTGGGAGGGCTTAGCTATCCAAAAGCAAGGGTAACCTTACCTGCTTTTATACCAGACACATTTTTGAGCACATCTTCCCTACTTCTGCTACTATTGCTTTGAATTTTTCAATCTGTTATGTTTATAAGCAATTGGAGTTGGCTAATATTTGCAACAATTGTATTTATTACTCTAATAATTTGTAACAAGTAACTTATGTACATCTTGTGTCTATGCCCTTTTGGTACCAGTTCCCATGGTTCAGTTTACATGGCATGCATATCCAGTAGCTGACATTTTAGAAATGACTATGGTGTGGCAAGGACTAGTTGTGGACATATGTTCAATAAAGCTGCTGCCAACCCCCAACCTTGGAAACACTGGTCTGTGTCAAACAAGTGTCTGGGTAATTGGAGGGTGGTATGAATTACACTTGCCACTTCACAGTGGTTAGGTAGCAAAGGATGAAACGTCTCAATGGGAATGGGTCCAGGTGGTTACCATTCAGGTAAATAAAGGCACAATTCAAATTGTTTTCCCTCCTAGCAAGTTATCATGCAAAATGCTGGTAGACAATTTGAAACTGATAGGAATAACTATTTTACTTGTGGATGTCTATTCATCAACAGTCTCACTGGTTTTTGAAACAATGACTAAACTCTCTTTCTCTAAAACCTGAAAAAAGCATGAACGGGAAAAAATAGCAGAAAAGTTGTGAAAAAATGCACGTTTTTGACTTGTCGCACCATTTTTTTTTCATACTGTCCCATAAAAAGATTTTCCAGTTGTAAAAAGGACATCAGCCATTTACTTCTACATGATTTTGACAGGTATTAGCTGGAGTATTTTCGTATTTAGAATTGCTGCAGTTTTGTTGCATAATAAATCCCGGAAAAGTTTTTCACAACTTTTTCTGCTTTTTGTCGACAAGAAGCCCAACCTGAAAAAGTTGCCGTTTATTAAATTGACCCCATAGTTCCCTTCATGGGTTATTCCATGATAATATACGATATACGTTAAGGGCTCATCACTGTTAAGCCCTGTTGTTCTAATATTATCCAATATTAGGTGGCCGTCAAAATAGATAATTGCATTGCTTTTGTCATTTATAGACTTTGAGTGTCTCTGTACCAAAATGTTAGAAGCCAGAGTATTCATGAATAGGGATGTAGCGAACTGTTCGCCCGCGAACTAGTTCGCGCGAACTTCGACCGTTCGCGTCCGCCGAATGTTCGCGAACGTTTGGAAACGTTCGCATTTTGAGTTCGCGTTCGATCGTTCGACCATTCGACCATTCGAATTCCTTCGACCGCTAAAAATCGAACGATTTCCATTCGTTTCGAACGATTGTAAGCATTCGATCGAATGAAAAGCATTCGATCGAATGGCTTCGATCGTTCGATTCGAATGAAAATCCTTTGATCGAACGATTAAAATCCTTCGATCGTTCGAATCGAACGATTTTAG
This sequence comes from Xenopus laevis, assembly GCF_017654675.1. NCBI lineage: Eukaryota > Metazoa > Chordata > Amphibia > Anura > Pipidae > Xenopus > Xenopus laevis. The sequence goes on along the minus strand of NC_054372.1, from coordinate 69,360,043 downwards.
CGGGTGTTTGAAGTTCGCAAACTGTTCGCGAACGTTCGCATTTTTTGCCGGTGTTCGCGAACACCAAATCGGCAGTTCGCTACATCCCTATTCATGAACATGCAGTTAGTTTATGTTTATTTATACAGCAATGCTTGGGCACGCATTGCTTTATAGTAAAATTTTACATTAATAATATAGACAGGGGTTGATTTAATAATAAAATATAAATAAATACAAAATACAGTTACATTCAAGATGAAGTGCACTAATGTTTTTCAAAACAAAATCCTTTAAAAAAATTGCAGGTTTGTTTATCAAACAAAAGGTACTTATTTACCATTATTGCTTTCTGTATCCTCATCTGAACTCATTGGAGTCTCTTCTAATTCACTAATGTGGTAAAGGTCATCAAATTCTCCCCAGCGCATCATTCCACTGGAAAATTAAGCATTTCAGTGTAATTTATTTATGAATATGTGCTGCCAGTCTAATACATCAATACAAGTGTGATTGAACCTGTACATTTTCAGATACATTTTCCACCTGTACAACTTTCAGATTCATTGATCATATCCTAAGGGTTGCAGCAACAAGGTACATACGAAAAAACAATATGAGAGAGCCATGAATTAAAGGAAAACTATACCCCCAAAATGAACACTTAAGCAACAAATAGTTCATATCATATTAAGTGGCATATTAAAGAATCTTACCAAACTGGAAAATATATTTAAGTAAATATTGCCCTTTTACATCTCTTGCCTTTAGCCACCATTTCGTGATGGTCTTAGAGATCACCTGACCAGAAATACTACAACTCTAACTGTAACAGGAAGAAGTGTGGAAGCAAAAGACACAACTCTGTCTGTTAATTGGCTCATGTGACCTAACATGTATGGTTTGTTGGTATGTTTGTGAGTACAGTGAATCCTATGATCCCAGGGGGCGGCCCTTATTTTTTAAAATGGCAATTTTCTATTTATGATTACCCAATGGCACATACTACTAGAAAAGTATATAATTATGAAAATGGTTTATTTACATGAAGCAGGATTTTACATATGAGCTGTTTTATGCAATATCTTTTTATAGAGACCTACATTGTTTGGGGGGTATAGTTTGCCTTTAAATTATTAAACTTATTAAATAATAAGTGGTTCCAAACTGTTTTACAATACCATTTTCTACATCCTACTAAAATTCAAGCATAAGCCGAACATTTTATGTGGATTATTGAAGCTCACACCAATGTAAAGATTTTAGGAACTCAACCACAATATGAAAAGTGGTGCGTCTCTTCCATATCCACTGTTAGCTATGGATAGGGGGCAAAGTTTACTCCAGCCCTTGTAAGATATAGAAAGCAACCAAGAAAGAAACCTATATTTGCTTTCAAAAATTAAGTTTCTAGACTTGAAACATATGCAATTTGTCATTTGTACTATTTAATGTTTTATTTTGCCACTCGCCTAGACATTGGCTGCAATTCCAATATATGTGTGTGGCTCTTTTCTGTCACTATGTACAGATAATAATAATAATAAGTACCTTTTAGTTATACTTGAACCAATAACTTCTGGCAGCTGAATATATTCTGAAAAGGCAAATTTTTCATCTTGCATCTGGAATCTGATTGGTCGCTGCACTCCCCAAAATATCTCAATGAGTCCAGAAATAATGATTTTTCCATGTTCATCCTGAAATCATTAATATTTAAAATGTGTTTTCTGAGAAACTTTAGCATGATTGCATTTTATAAGTGAATCTACTAGAGGTGAACAAACCAGTCTGCATTGATTTTGTATTTGAGGAAGTCTAATTGTAGGAACACACAAGGCAATGGCAGATGTTTTCGCTACCGGTTGTAATTTTCCACACTATCCATAGGCAATGGATATGCAACTCTTTGCCAAAGCCACACAGTACGATGTTTTAAAAATACATCCACAGTGTGTTGGAAGGCACAAGGTGCTTAGTATTTTTTGATAGCAGCATTAAGAATGCTTGTGTGTCATAGCTCTAAAACGGATGATATTAGAAAGGCTGTGCTTGACAGATTATTGGAGGGGACACTGCTACATTAGCCAATTTCACCAACTCCGATCATTTGTCTCCCAAAACAAAAAACTTTTCTTGCAATTAAGACTATGTGCATGAGCATGCATGAGTATGTGCGTAAGAAGTGTAATCACTGGAGTAATTAAAGTGGATCTATAGTAAGAAACATTGCTACTACAAAATAAACCACTATATTATTTTTATATACAGTGAAACCTCAATTTTAAGTCCCCTGATTTTAAGTTTTCCCGCATTTTACATTCTTTATTTATGGTCCCATCAATTTATAATGCATTTCAATGGGTGCATTTCCCTGATTTTAAGTTATGTTTTCCTGAATTTTACATCAAAATTTTGTCCTAATGTTCCCAAAAATGTGCTTTTTTTCCCTCTATGAATGTTATTATTTGTGAAATAAAGAGGTATAAATACTAACCATAATTGCCATGGTTTTGCCTGTAAATGGTCAATTCCAATGAGTCTGCCCCTTATACAGTCCTGCACCAATCACATGCCCCCCATAGTGTAACATTAACACTGCAATGCTTAACCCTTGTTATTAACACAGTAAATATAGTATCTCAAAGTAAAACAGACTCCTGTGCTTATATCCTTTCAGTAATTGAAGAAAAAGTTACTTTAACACATTTCCCTGATTTTACATCATTTTTCCTGGTCCCCTGAAAAACGTAAAGTGGGGGTTCTAATATATATATATATATATATATATATATATATATATATATATATATATATATATATATATACACACACAGTATAGCCATGAATGGAATAGCCAATTCAATTAGTAAATTAGTACAACATTTTTTAATTAGCTAAAATGAATTCATGATGATTGTAAACAAATCTTCATAAATGTTATTAACATTTAAATATCTTAGTAGTCTAAAGGCCTTGTGCTTCACATTTGAAAAACCCCAGGTTCCACACCTATATAAATCTTCTGAGTAAGTAATTACTGCTTTTGTTGTTAATATAATTGTTATCGGTTATGTTATATGGTTAGTGTCTGTTTTCTAGGCCTGTGTGTAAATACTCATAATGAATACCGTCTATGCCGGTGAGTATTTGTGCACTCTTTACAGATATGCTCCACATTGAAAATGATATATTTGCAGTTAGTAATTATTTTTGCAATACTACCCAGATGGAGTGCTGCACGTTTTGTAATCTGGCTCTGCATGTTCTACGGTGATATGTTTTTGACGTTGAAGCAAAGGAAACTTGACATTTATTTGAATTACAGAATAAATTGTTCTTTTGCTATTACAAAGGAAAAGTAATAGTAGGATTAAATTAGTATGCTATAATTACACAAAATTATTTTTTGATTATTATTTAGGAAAAATTCCAGATTACCAGACTGACAGAAGATTTCATCATATTTCTGTTCAGAAAAACCCAATTTATTCACATGCCAAATAACTCATGTCAATTGATTACTTACTTGGTGATAAGTTATGTGCAGATTCTTTTGATCTTTGAAGTAACAGTTATATGTTTTCAATAAGGATTCAAGTTGGCTTCTAAAATAAATGACACAATGATAACCAAGTAAGTATTTGAGTACCAAAAGCTAGTATTTGCCTTAGGCACAAAGCACTACAGAACAATACAAAAAAGTCAGCAGATGCCTACAATACAAAATCATTTCCAGAAAACCTTTAAAAAAAAATTACAGGATTTTATCCACTTACATGGATTTAATCAGTGTAATTACCCATAGCAACCTATCGGCATTTAGCTTTCATATGTCTACTACTAGTTAGAGGACGAAAACAAAGATCTGATTGCTTCAGGTAATTGAAATAGTGCTGTTTAGCATGCTTATTAGCAAATCAGACCCTGAGACTGTTGGTTGCTTTCGAAAGTTTCTTTGAGAAGATATGACCAGAATAAAGCAGAATATACACCCATGTTATACACCCATGCATGACTGCTACAGTACCACTCCCCCACAGAGTATATTTCAGTTTGGATTTTTTATTTTATTCTTTATTTTATTATCAAGAATAGGAATATGAACCATAGAGTTTTACATCTGACCAGAAATAATAACAATGGTATTATTTTATTATGATTATAACCCTGCTGTTTCAATGATTCTACAATGTTTTATCTATAAAATGTACAGGAACATTTCTGCATAGTAGTAATCACATTATTAACAGCAATAACATGCACCAAATCTGTTAGTTGTGGAGCATTTGTTTGAGAAGCAGAGAAGAGGAAAATGAGTGATGGAAAGTGTTCTTCTTATAATACAGAGGGACCATGAGGGTTACATTGCTTAGTGAAAAAGGGGAAATTAGGACAAGTAATAATAACATGTAATCATATAATGTAATAATATTATGTAATATGCCTCAGGCATAGAGGCAGGGCAGGTAATATTTGAATATCAGATATTTAAATACTTTTATAACAGGTATGAAAAAAGGAATTTGGATTTCATGTTTAATTTGCAAATTACTTTAATTATAAAGTTTTTATTGTAAGGTGACAGCTGTCATCCGCTTGTTTATTCAAAGTGCAAAACAACAATCAACAACATTCTTTCTCAGCACTTCAATGTAACTGAGGCTGATCATTTATCAATCCTGTATCAAATGTTGTGCCTATTTGTAAATGGGTTGCTAGTTGCATTGGCATTCATATGTGCATTGTGGAGAATATAGCAGCACAAATGCAACTTGTGTGCAATGCCTATAGGGCAAACCCTGTGTCTGAATGCACTTCAACTTGTACCAAAAGTCTCACAAAGCAGCCACACTACACAAATTACACTCAGCATTATTACTAAAAAAAAGCCCAACATAAATAGGGTAATATGGTTGCAATTCTGCCCTAAAATGTGTTCTTTATTCTTCTATTGATCGTAAACCAAATATGTATTACCATTGCTTAGTATGTGGTATTGTTTTTTTACAGAAGTTACATGGCTGTCATCATGTTTACACTTTTATGAGCCCTGCCTATTGATTCAATATAAAACAATGTCCTTTGAAGCATAAGCCAATATAGCCCTTAAAGAAAAGAATGCATTGGTTCCTAACAAACCATTATGTGTTTCAGCATTTCATGTATAAACTAGATTCATTGTATAGTACAGGAGATTTTGTATATATCAGCTATACTTGTATAAGTACTTGTATTGCCAAATCTCACTTTTAATAATTAAAATATTTTCTAAACCTAAAATTAGCATTTTATATGTAACTTTTCTATCAATGTTAGTTCTTCACAAATTCTTTGTTCATTTTCATTTATTTTATTCACCATGTTAAAATTTCCATTTTGCCTTTTCGCTCAACTATATCCAGTATTATGGGGCGTTTAGTTTACATGGGCTGCAACAATTTGCATTGCAGTTTCTTTTAAAGCAATATCCCCTAAAAGTTTTCCTGCTTTTAGGGTGAAGACACACAGTGTAACTTAGTAGCAGCTACTTGTCATGTCTACCAATCACCAGAAAAT